>NC_081426.1:73002412-73360618 GCF_949786415.1 Peromyscus eremicus
GCATTTTGCAAGCAAGTTAGATGGGTAAGTATGGTTAAAAATTAAGTTTTGATCTGTGATCATTATGTTGACTTTCCTATTCCACCTTTTTACCCAATAAGCAAAACATGTAACATGCTTTTTCTGAAACAACTTTAACCCAAATCACTGGAGGAAGGAACAGGGCAGGAGTATGAGGCAAACCTTCCATTACCCCCTTAAGCCCCGCCCTCCCCAGAAAACAGAGAGGCGTGATTGATGGCCCTTTTATCGATTTCTCCTTTTTATTTAGGTTGAGATTCTTGCCCATAAGAGAGGTCTGCTTACACTTAGAATGGATTTTCTCTCCTCAATTAGCTCAGTATATAAGCTCCCTCATAGATATGCTGAGGTTTATCTCATAGGTAATTGTTGATTCTGTCAAGGTGACAATCAATATCCATTATCACAGAATGACATCTAAACATGAGGAAAAATTGGCAAAAACTGCTTGATAAGTTTTCTCTTGGCTTTGTTTTCAGGGGGCTATACTCATATCTTCCAATGTTCTCCCCAGTTTCTTGATAAAGAACACAGTGGCTTTTAGATAAGGGTACCATTAGAAACATTTCCAACCACAAGAGAGAAAAAGAATCAAGTGTTGTCTGGAAAAATTAATGTATGGTGAAAAAATTATTCCAAGCATTAACAATCTGAGATTGAAGTATAAACATCTTCAGGCTGTCTTGGAAAAGGACCTGCTAAGTTTTGGGACATTGTAGAACCTTTAGAGGTGGAAGTAGGTTTCTTGGAAAAAGATATGAGGTTTTAATTTTCCTGTATCAGTTTCTGTACCTCTTTGCTTCCTGACTGTGGACACAATGTGTTTTGTCTCCACATCTTTCCACCATGATAAGCTGTGCCTTTTGTAACTGTAAGACAGAGTAAACTCTCCCTTAAGAAACAAGCATACTGAAAAAATTCTCCTACAACTTTCCTGGAAAATAAAGATAGTTCATTAGACTTTTAAAAATTCATTTTCTTAACCTTAAAGTATTTTTTTAAGGATTTTCGTAGTCAGAAAGATTTATGATAAATGCCTTTAAATCTTCCTTTTTTTAGAAGCAACTATAAGCTATGAACTATAATGCTATTGACCTTAACCTTGGTACAATGCTTGGACATTAGTAATGTAACCAAGTATTCAACTAGGACATCCATGACAAACCAAGTTAAAAGTCCCACACAAGTGTAGTTTGGCAAGCCAGTCAGTTCATTGGAATCACTCAAAGGAACATAAGAGATCCCCAAATAGCT
Organism: Peromyscus eremicus; assembly: GCF_949786415.1. Taxonomy (NCBI): domain Eukaryota; kingdom Metazoa; phylum Chordata; class Mammalia; order Rodentia; family Cricetidae; genus Peromyscus; species Peromyscus eremicus. The sequence goes on from NC_081426.1 coordinate 73,003,688, forward strand.
GCATCAGTATAAAGTTATACACCATCAGGGATGATACCTCATGAGTATGAATCATGATTATTTGCTTTCAGTTTATCTTTTACCTTCTAGATACATTAGCATCCTCACTGCATACCCAAACCGTGTGCAGTTTGGGAAGAAGGATGATGTAGTAGGTGAAATCCCATGGAGAGTCTGATAATGTCCATTCTTCTAGGAAGTATTAACAGCCTCATTACTATCACTACAGACCTATCACTTTATTGATCTACTTATTTCACTGTCATGACTATGGGGCTAACATCTGTCTCTACCCCATGATGGTGATGAAATGGTCATGTTATTATACCCATGGGGGCAAAGGCTATAATATAATAGGGAAGCTTTGAAAATGACCCATGTATATAATATTGTCAATATAATAAAACAAAAGTATTTATGTTAGTAGTCAGTTTTCTGTTGTTGCTGTGACAGATGCTAGAGAAGCTGCTTTGGTGGGGGACATATTTTTGTGTTTCAGAGTTTTCTGTCAATGTTCAGGTATTCCATTGCTTTAGGTTTGAGGTGCCACAAGACATCATGCCATGAAGAATACATAAATGAGGCTGTTCATGTCAGCCAGGGAAAGGTAGAAAGAAGGGGCCAAGACAAGGTTTTTGCCTACAAGGATATATTTCCAGTGACTTGCTTCCCTTAGCTAGATGCCATGTCCTCCTATAGTGTACAGAACCTCACAAAGTAGAACCATATGCTGGGAAAAAGAGTCTTAAGCATATGAGTTCATGGAGTACATTCCCTACTCAAACCAAGGCAGTTCTAGAAGTTAATTTCATGTAAAATCATATTTTATGGAAGAAAGTTCATTTTTTTTTAGTTTCTTTGGCCCAGTCAGATTTTTAATTTTATGGTAAGGTTTATTATCTCTTCCAGTGGCAGCATTGATGTCCTTCTTCATGCTTATTTTACGTAGAAAAGTCTGCTGTTTTACACAGTTAACTGTGAAAGTAGATGAGATTGAAAAGATGACTGAAAAGGTCTTCATTTTCTTCCCCAAAATGTATGGTGGCAGATAATTCAACAAACAAGTGTTCAATATTGCTTCTCTGCTTTACACCTATGGGTAAAACCTCCTGATAATCTATATAGATCTCTCTACCTGTGATTATGTTTAGTCTTAGAAGCCAAGTTAATCATTGGAACCCTATAAAACTATCTTATTAAAACTACCACTATAAGAAAACTATGGGTAATGACTTTTACAAGGTTTATTTTTTATAACATATATTTCTATGAGTAGGAGCATTTAGTACACTAAGGCTCTTCAAGTACATCAGCATCCAGTATAAAATAATAATGAAAAAACTATTTATATACATTGTAACATTGAATACCTTTAATTAAAGATCTATCTTTATGTTCAACCTTTTTAAAAATGAAATTTCCCATTCATCTCAAGAAAATTAAAGTTTTGTATATTACATAAAATGCAGAAATAAAAGACTTTCTTCATTGAAACTATAGTTCCTTCTTACATATAGAACTTGAATATGATTTTTCATGTCCAAATAAGTTAAATACAAAAAAACAACACGAAGATATACTGTTGTTTGAATCTTAGATGGTCTTTTAATAAAAAAAACCCAGAGCCAGATAACAGGGTAAAAGCTGAAAGATCAGAGAAGCAGAACAGCCAGCCATTGGTTCTTACCTCTACGAAATCCTCAGTCTAAAGAGAGTGAGCTCCTGTTTCCTCATGCTTAATATACCTTTCTCCTCCCTGCTGTCACTTCCTAGGATTAAAGGTGTGTGCCACCACTGACTGGCTCTGTTTCCAGTGTGGCCTTGAGCTCACAGAGATCCAGATGGATCTCTGCCTCCCAAGTGCTAGGATTAAGTGTGTGTGTCACCACTGCCTGGCCTCTTTGTCTAATCTAGTGGCTGACTCTGTCCTCTGATCCCCAGATAAGCTTTATTGGAGTGCATAATATATCACCATAATATACTACTGGGTTTTTTAAAGACATTGTCACTCCATCTAGACTGGATGCAATAATAGGTCAACATAAGTACTTACTGTATGCTGCTTGTGGTGTGGTGGGATTTGTTAAGGGCCTTCCCTCATGTCTAATGTACCTGTGATGCATTATCAAAATATAACATTACTCCTAATGTTTTAAGTTAGTAATCTTCTAGAAATGGATGTACTTCTCAATGGTTTAGTAATTCCATGCTCTCCAATTTTCGGAGGAATAGAGTCCGTTGTGTTATAGAGGGCATGCCAGCAGTTAGGAAATGCATGATGACATGAGCAGAAAGTAGATTGATCACATTTTGTCCAGAGACAGGAAGCACAAAGATAGAATTGGAACAGGATGTAAACCCAAAGGCCATCCCCAGTGATGTGTGCTTCTTCCAGGAGGCCTCCATCTCCTAAAGGTTCCCAAAACTTCCCAGACAGTGCCACCAGCTAGGGACCAAGTGATTAAATACATGAACGTGTGGGATACATTTTTCATTTAAACCACTGCAAACAGTAATTAATAACTTTAAAAGGTTTGTGCATTAGCACCCCCAAATATTTTCATTAAAAAGTATAGTTAATTACATTTGTGTGTGTGTGTGTGTGTGTGTGTGTGTGTGTGTGTGTGTGTGTAACTGAACTATTATATTTAAACAGTGCCAATAAATGTTTTAGTGGTCATAGAGAAGAGCTGAAATAATTTCCTTCATTTCAACCTGCATCCTTATTAAAGGGAGAACAATACTCTGGCTTCCCAGACACCCATGCTTGTGTTTGCACACAAACTATGAGTCACATTGCTTTTGTTTTACTGTGAGACAAGTCCTACTCAAATTAGCTAAAACTAAATTGAGGAAATTAATCTCTAAGATACTTTGGCTTCCAAAGAATGGAGCTGGCTTCTCAATTAAAATATTTATATTATGCTATTAAAGCTGTTTCAGTCTAGACCTAAATTCTGCTGTTTTCTCATTGGCTGCTTTTTAAAGACAGAATTCTCTCTATCGTGTCCAAATTTTTGTTGTGAATATACTGCCTAAAAGGAATGTTCCTGCTCCCCTGAGCCACAGCAGGCTCCAGGAACAATCTAACCCTGCCTCTACTCTGTGATACAAGCCTCTGAGTGACTATATCTGGGAGATGGACTTACCAGTCAGATGTTGTGATATACTGAGGAGTGATGCTGAGGATGAAACACAGGGTCTTCTGCATGCTAGGCTAGTGTTCTCAAGTGAGCTATACAGCTGCAACCCCCTTTAAACTGTTAAGGAATTAGTTAGTGGTGTTAGCGTTTGAATTTAGAGCCCCATATAGCCTACACAAGCCTCTACCACTAAGCTGAGTTCTCAGCCCTCTCCTAGTTATGTACATGGAGCAAGATTAACAAATGAAGGCACATTTTATAGCACTATAAATTTACAGATATGTCCTTGGAGATATTTTTGTATCTTCTTTGCTTTTTTCCTCAAATATGACTCTAAAATCCTTTTTATGAATAAGAATTACCATTTAAATCCCCCTTGAAGTAGTAGGTGTGGCTTACTGCTGTTAGAAATACAAAAATGAGAATGGAATATAATGAATTTTCTCCTTTATATCCCCATTTCTATTCATTAGTATCAATGAAAATCTTTAAAGGATTTGTTAAACAAAAACTACAGAAATTCCACACAGCCCTTATCAAGGTATGCATTTGATTGGATAGATTGTTTGTTTTGCTGGGCAGTGGTGGAGCACACCGTTGATCCCCATAGGTGGACCTCTGTGAGTTCCAGGACATTTTGGTCTACAGAGTGAGTTCCAGGACAGTTGGGCAACACAGAGAAACCCTGTCTAAAAAAGAGACAAGCAAAACAATTATTTGTTTAATCATAGAACAATTTATTTGAAATTCATTATATTTTATTGTTTTTTTTTCCCTGTGTGTTTTCTTTTTTCAACTGTAAAAGCGTGTGATTTTAGAGACAGCAAAGCCATCTTTTTTGGTTAATATTGGGATTCTAAACTATCAGTTCCACATTGTCTTCTTTAGATGTTTACCTACCCCCATTTCAGATGTTACATATTTTAGGAACACCACATGGTGTGTGTTACTTAGTTAATATTTCTTTCATGTGTAGATTTTCCAAATTTTATTTTTATTGACAGGTGAGTGTGTGTGTGTGTGTGTGTGTGTGTGTGTGTGTCTGTCTGTCTGTCTGTCTGTCTATGTGTCTGTCTGTGGTTTTATGTTATGTGCAGGAATCCACAGGAGTACAGAAGAGATTGTCAGATGCCACAGAGCTGGACTCACAGGGAGTTGTGAGTGCTTCCTAATGTGGGTGTTGGAAACCGAACTCAGGTCCCTTTAACTTCTGCAAGGACTCTAAACTACTGAGCTCTCTATTGAACCCTGGATTTTTCAATATTAAATCTTGGATTTTATTAATGAAAAAAAGATCTATTCATTTATTGTTTTGCTATGGTGCCTCACACTTACTTGTGAACTCTCTTTTAATATCAAGCACTTTGAAATGTAGTGTTATTTTTCATATAGAAAAGAGAACCAAGCGCAGAGGGTATACCTCAGTTGCAGAGTGTTTGCCTAGAATGTAGAAGGCTTGGGGTTTGGTCCACAGTACAGGTGTGAACAAAGAAACTATTGCAGATGTCATTAAATCCACATGGCACATTTAATCATGTTTTCAATTATAATAATAAAATTGGATAACGCTTTTGGAAACAAATGTATACACCTATGAACAAAGGAAACACCATGTAAGATCACATAGATCCATAAAATTATGAAACTCTGAAGTTTTCATTATTGAAGATAAGTAATATCAAGCTCTTATACCTCCAAACTGTGCTAGTGATTCTTCCTATTTTTTAAGTGTATAGCTAGGTTATAAGTTTTCCTAATTCCTTTGACTGAGACTGCTAAAATTGATGTAGAATAAATCTGTTAGAAACGAACAGTTTGTACAGAGATCCCATTTTTTAGCTTATAGCTTTTTTTTCTCATACAGTAGAGAGTTGTCAAAATTTCACTACAGGCTATCTTATTCTATGCAGTATTTTAAAATAGCTTGAAAAGAATAAGATAGTAAAATTTATTGTTATTATCCTAGGAAAATGCCTATATTCTTTTATTTCTCTCTGCACTGATGTGGTGTTATGCTTGGGTCATTCTGATCATGTTTCTGTAAGTTCCTGAATCCAGTGAGTTGGCATTGAGTTACTGAATTGAAGTCCCTGCTGACATGTATTGATTTCAGTGAAGTAACATGCTGTCAGGTTCCGGAGGCTGTCGCCCTGACTGATCCTCACAGATCCAATGGATCGGTAAGAAGGAAAGAGGGTTTTGACCTGACTCTAGGACAAGCAAGTACGTTTGTGTCTCTTCTTTAAATCCACTATATGTGCATGTATATTTACTCGTGTCAAAATAAACCACAAAATAAACCTCTGGTTCTTCCTTTCCTTGACTTGTAAGTGCTTTAAACACTGGACTCATGGCAGAATATATTTCAAAAGTCCATTCTTCCCTGAACTGAGTTGTTATGCATTTTGATAACATGACTCAAGTATCCATAGTTGTTGGTCCATTTCCACAGATGTGACTTTTCCAAGATCTGCAAGTTGAGGTAGATGGTACAGAGTGAGGTATGACGGACAGTACAAGAGGGTAATCCATGATGAGTAGCTTCTGACTTGATATCTCTGTATCATTCTTCAGTGATAGCATCTGTTCAGTTAAACTTAGCCAGCTATTTGTCATTTTTTTTTTTTTTTTTTGGTGGGGTGGGGTACTTGTCTGGGTGCAGTAGGAGGAGAAAGGATAACATTCTGTTGCTTTTGTCTATTTACAAACCTGTTTCAGGTGCCTTTCATGTGATCCCTTATTCAATTTTTGAGCTGATATTTTGAGAAATTTTCTGATCAGCAGGATTGAAAATACAACTTAATGTGCTGTGTTTCTCACATGATTCTAGGATAGTCTTTTGAGCACAGCAGCATGCTGGCTCCCTGGCCATGGGGTCCAGGGAGAAAGTTCTGTGTTGGGACTCTGGGCCTTGCTTTTCTCCATGCTTGTTAGCTTATGTGACTCAGAAAGCAAGTAGTTTTCTTTGAAGTAATGCTGATAACAGTTTCAAGTACCATAACCCTTTCTGCTAAACACATAGTTCCATTGTGTGTGCGTGCGTGCGTGCGTATATGCCATCAATTATTTTCAGTTCCATTAAATAGAGACAAATCACAAAAGTACAGTGTCAATTTATGCCAGGTTTTCTGACAATGACGGAATTTCAGCCTCCTTAGCACTTCTAGCCTTTAAGGAAAATCTGTGTTCATCAAATTGCTCTGTATTTGGTACAGAAATTTTTCAAGAGCTCCATAAACAGCCTGTTGTGGACTTGCACAGACTCAGTATATATGCACTTATATGTATATACATTGAGTTTTTACAGTGTCTAAGATATTCCAGTGAGTTCTAGGGTGAGAGAGAATAAATGAGTTCTAACGTATGCTCAGGCCTTGTTTAGGGAGTGTCATATCTAATGTGAAGACTATGTATAGTCTTCATTGATATGGCATTTTAACTCTTCTTTGAAAGGGATGGTCAAATAAGCAAATGAATAACTTAGTTTCATCACTTTTAAAATTGCAGCAATGTTACAATAATGTCCATTTAGGAAACCTTCAAATAGGCTTAAGGATTTAGCTCAGTGGTAGAGCACTTGCCTAGAAACCTCAAGGTCCTGGTTTCAGCCTTCAGTTTTTGGGGGAAGAAGGGGAATCTTAAAATAATTTGTAATAATTTGTTGCTAAGAGACATATTTATATTTACATGTAAATAGAATTAGATATACTCACATATTTACTATTACCATATTTCATTTGCCAAAGTCTTTTTGAAAAACACATTAACAGCATTGTCAGTCTTATATAAATTTTCATAACAGAATGTAAATATAAAACCTATTTTGCTTTTTATGTCTTCTTAAAATGTGATAGCTAAGCTGCATATTGGCATATTGATAAGTTTTGACAGGTGAACTGAATTATAAACAAAAATTTGCATTGAAGAAATCTAAGAACTAAGTTATTTACATTATACCTGTCATAAATAAAATCCCATCAAGATTCTTCTCTCTTAGTCTTTTTCATACATGAACCTATATGCTTGGGATGGGCATCAGGGTTGGTGTCCTTGTCTAACATGCAAGTCCTGGTTTTTATCCCTCGCAGGAAATTTTAATTAATTAATTAAATAAGTGAGTAAACGACACAAAGGGTAAATAAGTTGGCTGGCTCAGCAAGTGAAAGTGTTTGCTGTCAAGCTCGATGACCTGAATTTGATCCCCCAGAACCCACATGGTAATCGGAGAGAATTGCCTCCCAGAAATCATCCTCTGACCTGCACATGTTCAACATGGTATAGATGCAATAACATACACAGACAAAAACATAAAATGGATTTAAACATATTCCACATTGTAATGAATTGAATTTATAAATAATGCAAGAAAACTGGAAGTGTATGACAAGCAGACTTTAACCTGGAAAGTGAGTCATAGCAGGCATGGGTCTTCTACCAGACTTCCTTCAGTCACCTACCTGGGATATTCTCTTCATTTGTTATCGTGATTTTCATCATTTTGTACACAAAAATAATTATGAACATTTATAGAATACTTACTTTGACTTATACATGTATTTACTAGCTTCTGTTATTCTAGAAAATGCATTTATCAGCTGAAATCCATACTTTGAAACACCCTGGATTAAGAGATTTAAGAATTAGAATTTCCGTAATGACTTCCTGTGCTTCTCTCAAGTAGATAGTAGTGTGCATAAAATATCCAAATGAATAATAGTAATAATGGAAAAATAATGAGGCCTCGTTCATGATCCCTTTCTTTGTTTTTAACCATTATTTGCTGAGATACAAATTTGTCCAATATCATAAGCTTCAGAATCAAATTAGTATAAAAATCACATTAGGTAATTTACGCAGTCAACTTACAGTTCAAGAATGACTCATTCTTGAACAAAAATCCAGATTATAAAATACAGTTAATTATCACAGCCATAAGCAAAATAATTGCTGTCTTTAAAACGAAATATCTTATTATTAACTAGAAAAGAAAATAACAATATCTGAATCAGCAGCCAATTTTGCCTGTATGAATCAGAGCATTAGCAGAATCTAATGAGTCCAGTACACAAATATTTCTACTCTGTTTTGTCCCTATAAAAATTAAATATTAAAAATAATTTAAAATATTTTCATTGCTTAATATTTCTTTATTTGGTTTATTATTGATATACTTAGGAATGGATAAAACTTCAAAAATGTACAAGCACAACAATGAAATAAACCTATAAGAAAGCATATGTTAAAAGGTTAGTAAGAGTAAAGACACAGAATTGTTGACTATTTATACTAGACACTAATCATCTTCGTTTTTTTCTATTAATTTCTTTCTCATAGTAAATCTGTGATCTGAGTTATATTTTAAAGAGGATATTTGGCCTTAAACTTTACTCTTATACCAGATTTTATTTGCCTGTGTTGCAACATCCCAGACCAATTTGCTTAAATAAGCTTTCTATCCTATATGCAAGTATTTTCTGACATAAAAATAAAAATATGATTTAGGATAAAAAGAAAGAAGAACAAAATATTCTCTAGTTTTAGAACACATATTCCCTTCTATATCTGTGAGGACCAAAATTAATCAAAAACAATAAAGTATTCCTTTCCATGGTTTATACATTGGACCAATGGTGTATTGCTCATGCTACAAGGCTTTCTTGTCTTGCTAATTTATAGATTTTATTTTGCTGACAATTCTATATTAAACGATTCTTAATGTGTCTTTAAAAAATGTACTTCTCAGCATGATACTGTAGGAAACTGAAATAACCCCTATGTAGCGTTGATAAAGATTCAAATAACACTGGTGAAATCCTATGGTGTCTGGGACTTGTTTCAAAATATTCTGTCGTAAGGAAGGTGTCATCTAGAACAGAGATGTTTCCGGATTACTCTGAAGAGACACCATGGCCGTGACAACTCTTATAAAGGAAAACATTTTATTAGGGTGGCTTACACTTTCAGGGGTTAAGTCCATTATCATCACGGTGGGGAGAGAGGCAGGACACAGACAGACATGGTGCTGGAGGAAATGAGATTTCTATGTCTGGATCTGGATCTGGACCTGCAGGCTCCAAGAGAAGAGAGGGACAACGAGACTGGCTTGGACTTTTGGAACCTCAAAGCCCATCCCCACAGACACACCTTACCAACAAGGTTCCACCTCCTAATAATTCTCAAGTGGGGCCACTCCCTAAAGACTAACCATTCAAATGTATGAGCTTATGCAGGCCATTCTTACTCAAATCCCCACAGGAGATAAATCATTAAAGGCCTACAGTTGAACATTTTTGAAGCTGGATGTCAGGTATTCATTGTTGGCTGGTTTTTCAATGAATTTATGAATGATTTACTATTTGGCGATCATCTACTTGTGGCTGGCCCACCTGGGCTCTCTTGCTTTTTTCCTGCCTACTGCTATGATTTTCATTTTCTCCCTGCTTTCTGTCTACACACATCACCACAAACTTCCTCTATACTATCACTGACCTTGGCCCAGACCCCTGTTCTTCCTTCCTGTCTCCTGAGGTAGAGATCTCTGTTGCTCTTTAACGGTGTGCCCTTCATGTTTCCCGGGAATTACTGTAGCTTGACACAGACTGTCAGTCGAGAGTTGACTCATCTTGCTCATATCAAATCCTTTTATACTGGCTGCAATTAAATCTTGGAACCATTCAGATGTTTCCATCTCTTTGCTTTAGATAATACCACCTGCTCTCTGTGTGTCCAGAAATACTGAACTGTCCACCAGGGAGAAGTCTATCGGTGACCTTTGTGCTGCATCAGTGGCATAGGCCGTGGGCAAACCAAGCATGCAGTTGTTTCTCTACTTCCTCACATATTGCTAAATTCACAAATATATGTTTGATTAATAAGCTATGGAGAGAGGCTGGATAGATGCCTCTGCCTTCAAGAGCACGTAAGGACTGTTGCAAAGGATATGGGTTTGGTTCCAAGCACGCATATCAGGAATCTCAGGATTATCTGTGACTCTAGTTCCAGGACTTCTGAAGCCTTCTGGACTCTGCAAGCGTCAGCACACATGTGACACACATAACTCATGCAGGCCCATTCTCTTACAAATAAATAAAAATATTAAACACATCTTTAAGATGAGTTGAAGGGGAGAAAAGAAATCGGAATCAGAAGGTGTCAAATTGGCAGCTTTAAGATTTCTTTTACTAGTTGCTTTTGATGGGTGCTAACCTAGTTACCTGCAAGTTGTCTTTAATGATGCCCTCTGCTATACTTAGAGTAGAATGTGAAGAAAAGAAAACAAGTTATAATGCTGGGCAAGAGCAGTTTTCCAGAAGCACAAAGAACTCATTGACCTTTGGTAGGTTTTTAATATGGAGTGGAGATTATTTTCAACAGGAATCAGACTTTTTAATGAGAAAGTTAAGCTGCTTTCAGAGTTGTTTGAAAACATAATCTGAAGAAAAATTACATATGCCATTTTTTTTTTTTTTTTTTTTTTTTGGTTTTTAGAGACAGAGTTTCTCTGTGTAGCTTTGCGCCTTTCCTGGGACTCACTTGGTAGTCCAGGCTGGCCTTGAACTCACAGAGATCCGCCTGGCTCTGCCTCCCGAGTGCTGGGATTAAAGGCGTGCACCACCACCGCCCGGCTACATATGCCATTCTTAAATGTAGTTTTTTTTAGGTCTTTTATTCTCACATAAAGTCTTTATTGAAGAAGAGCAAAGAAATATGACTTACACTAATGCTAAAACTTCTCAAAGCAAAATAATAAAATCAAGGACCCTAAGAACAAAAATAATCCATATTTCATTTTCCTTAAAGGGGAAAATATATATGTCTGGGGGAAAATAAGAAATTGAAATTTTAAAATGTTAAGTAAATAGCAAATTAGCATAAAATTATGTAGAAGGCAATAAATTATGAAACTTCTTTTTAACACTGTATGAAAAAAGTAAGAAAAACTGAGTTGAGAAGTAGCGTAAATGGAGAAACCAGTGAGGACTTTGTGATTGTAAAGAATGGTTTTACTTTAAGAGGAACTTTATGCTCATTTTTCAAATTGTATCTTTTCCATATTTTATGTATGCTGTTATTGTCTGTGGATCAGTGGTGACAGTATTATTTTTATAATGTGTATTTTGAAGTGGCATATGAAAAAGCACCTCATACCAACATATTTGCTATCATAAATCTTAACTTTTATCATTAAAATCAGAGTGAAGCCTGGTCTTACTGGTAAGTGTTAGAATGCTTACCTGGTACTAAGGTTTGAGTATGACATGTCATCAAAACCCTGTCTACTTAAGTCTCACTCAACAAGCTGAGGGAATCCTGGGAGGTGGTGGAACCTTAATGAGGTGCTGTGTAGTAGAAGAAAGTTAAGTGGTTGTGAACTCCCCAGAGAAGTTGAGAACACTGGGTGCCCAGCCCCTTAACTCTATTTCACTTCAAGGCTGTGCAGAGGTGGACACCATCCACTCCTCACTGTCTACCATAATCTGATGCCTTGTAACAGGCTCAAAAACAAGGGGCCAAATGGCCTGGGCTGATATCTATGTGCTAAAATAAACATTTCTTCTTTATAAAAGCATTCACCTCAGTAATTTGTTATGGCTAGAGAAAGGAGATTAACACAGTTAGTGTTCAAGGCTCTGGGTTTGATTTCCAACATACAAGCTGATTAATGAAATGAAATAGAATTAAATGAAATTCGAGTCTTTAATTTCCTTTGAATCTTTTAAAAATATATATTAAAGTCTGTAAACAGGCGGAGGTCAGAGGGCAGCTTTACGAAGTTTTCTTTCCACCTTTATCTGGGTTCCAGCAAAGATAGTATGTCCTCAGGCAAGGTCATTTACCTGCTGAGCCATCCTGCTCACCTCCTTTTTACCTTTTCTGATTTTTTAAAATTTTTTTATTAAGAAATTTTTTTCATTCATTTTACACACCAAAGACCCCCCTCTTGTCTACTCCCAACCCCCAGCCTCCCCCTCCCAAACCACCCATAAGAAGGCAAGGCCTCCCATGGGGAGGCACATTTGGTAGAGGCGAGTCCAAGCCCTTCACTCTAGAGAAGCTAACTAACAGGGAAGACCCAAAGAGGGACGCATGGAACACCCTGGGAAGGGGAAATAGATGAAATCTCCATGAGCAGACTGGGGATGAGGGGCGGGCAATGGGGGTAGGAGATAGGGGATGAAAACATAAGGGAACAGGATGGTTGGGCTGGAACAGTGAGGGAGTGGGAAAGCAATGAAAGAGATACCATGATAGAGGGAGATACCATGGGGACAGAGAGAAACCTGGTGCTAGGGAAGTTGCCAGGAATCCCCAAGAATGACCCCAGCCTGGACCTTTTCTGATTTTAACATCAGAGTCGTCACTCCAGTGTTTCAGATGCTGTTGGCACAACTAAATTGGGTCTTTTCTTAGCGTGCTGTGAAAAGTTGAAGCCTGCCTCTCCCACTTGAACTCCCTGCACCCTATTCTAAGCTTTTCTTGTTACCCTTAGCCTCTAGAACCCATAATATAGTTTATGTAATTATGTTTATTGCTTACTTTTTCTTTATCTACTTAAGGATATGAAATAGCTCCTACTTTATTGCATGATAAATGGAAAACACTTTAAAAGGTACCTGTGGCTGATGAATTATTAATGAAAGAATGAATCTGTAATTAAAATAGCTAAACATTGCTAAATACTTAACTTTGTACCAAACAGTGTACCAATTATTCCATAGTTAGAGATTCATTTAATGTTCAGAATAACCTCTGAGGTCAGTGCTTTTACAAACCCATCATACAAATGAGGAGATTGAGGTCCTGGTGCCTTGTTTGTTGGCTCATTTGGCTAGAGAGCAGCAGAATCTGCATGCTAACATAGCAAACCTGTGACGAGAAGAAGTATGATCATATATATATATATATATATTCATATATATATATATGAAGACAACAAATACATATTTTCATAAACAAATAGCTCTCAATATTTCTGAAATGTCATGCCCTGTATACCCCGAAAACAATGCCTTTCTGGAATCGCTTCCCAGGTAGCAGAATAGGGATGCCACTGTATCCTTTCTTGCTGTCTCTAACGTCACCTTGATGACAGCCACTCGGACTTGCCATTTGAAAAACTCTTCAACTTCTCAAGCTGTCAATCTCTTCACACTAAAATGTGGGTTTGGGCTATAAGCTATTAAACGCCTCTCTCTCCAAATTCTATGGTTCTGTAAATGTCTTTTCTTGTTCAGATGTACAAGTGAGGTATTGGAAAGTAGAGAGAGAGAAAAGACCTTTGCCTTACTGAAAGCTGGTCAAATCCTTTCTATATTTGAACTCTAGTAGAAATTGCTTGAGGTTCTTCAATAAATAGAAATTAAATGAAAGATGAAAAAAGAAAAAAAATAGGACTTTTTCAGAATCCACAATAGCTTGAGGGTTTCACTACAGCTCTGGGCTCTGTTGATCAGACTGAAAGTTTTTGCATTTTTGGCATACCCATCACAGAATAGCTTGGATTTTTATTTCAGAGCATGACTTATTCTTCTTTCTTAATTTTTTTAAACATCCTGTTTGCGAGAGTATCTTCTCCTTGGACCCTCTCAGTGAGGATGGACTACACAACTCTAGACCCATATTCCCTATTTTATTTTTTGATACTGACTTGGAGAGACTGCTTATTTTCTAGATCTCAGCCATTGTAAATGGAATTATTTCAAAATCTGGTCAACTGTGAATTTATTGGTCTGTCATCTTAAGAGGAAACAAAACTGAAAAATATCTCTATAGTGTTACTAATGCCTTCTTGCTGTGGAAAGCAAAGTGAGAGTGTCTTTTGAAATCAATCTAGCTGCTCCTCAAAAATATGTCAGTATGGTAGGAGTTACTGTAAGATACAATAATCCACCTCCCAGGTAACTATCTAAGAAGAATGCACAAAAAATATCCACTTGGAAGGTCCTAACAGCATTTTTCATGATCGTCAGTGGGAAAATGATCTGAAGTCCCCATCAATTGATGATTGCATAAAACAAAATATGGGATGGCTGTTAAATGAAAAAAAAAATTGATGAGAAAAAGGAATGAAGCAATGATTTATCCTCCAACAAAAAAGGGTTTTGAATATTTTTGCTGAGTTACAAAAGCTGATAACAAAAGGGGACATGTACTTTCATTTATAAGAAAAGTCCAAACTAAGCAAATCTATAGAGAAAGTAATTGGTTGAGTGATTGCTTAGAGCAGAGATAAACTGGGAAGACATGAGGAGGGAAGGTTAATGAATCTAGAGTTTCTCTTTTTGTGATGAGGAAATTGGTCTACAATTATACAGGGGTGAGTTGTGCAATTCTGTTGATATATTCTACTAAAAACATTGAATTATATACCTTTAGTAAACTTTATAGTGCATGTATGAAATCCCAACATTTCGTAGGGACACACACACACACACACACACATATAATTCTAATGTATCCTTTTACCTCAAGTGTATTTGAATAAAAATGAACTTGGAAACTGATCTCTAATTTTGTTCCTGACAATTTTTGCCAGGAAGGAAAACTTTCCCTCTATTTTTTAAATTAAGGTCTTTGAGTTTGAGAAGTCAACTAATGAAAGACAGATTAATATCAGAAAACACAAGATTTTTTATTAATATTTAAATATTTGTAAGATAGCAGTTACATTCAGAGACTTCTATGGCCTTTTAACAAAGGCAGAGAATTTGAGCATCAAGACATGATTTGCTTTGGGCAACAGACTGGGAAATGCAAGGGAGAATTAGCTGAACTTTTGACTGTTTTGGTGAGATCTGATGTACAATCTCATTGTGATACAGACACTTCCACATTCCATGAAAAGGGCCTCTCCTCCATTGGCTCCTTCAATGAAAATGCACACTTTGCTTTTAGATAGATAGGGAGATAGACAGAGAAGTATTCAACATGTGTTGATTCTCTGTTGTCTTTGGCTTAAAATAATCATTCTCTTGGAAACTTTAGCATATTCTGCACCCTTCTCCTTATTTTTCTCAGTTTGTCCTCTCTCTCTCTCTCTCTCTCTCTCTCTCTCTCTCTCTCTCTCTCTCTCTCTCTCTCTCTCTCTCTCTCTCTCTCACTCTCTCTCTCCTCCCTCCTCTCTCCTCCCTCCTCCCTCCTCCCTCCTCCCTCCTCTCTCCTCCCTCCTCCCTCCTCTCTCCTCCCTCCTCTCTCCTCTCTCCTCTCTCCTGAGTTGAGAACGTTCAGATTGGTATCCATAATAAAAACCCTCTCCAGTTCTCATTGGTCAATAAAAATTTCCCTTACTCACCAGGAGGTACACTCACTCTGCTGTGGGTCACGACACCATGCTTCATGGGAAAACCTTGTTAGTCATTCCCACCAGTGACTCGGAGTACACAACCCTTCCATTCTTCACCAGACTGTTAGCAGCTCCATCTGTAGCCACACACTTCTTGTAGAAAGAAGGAAGTGTGCATTCACCATCCACTTCAGTGAATTCTGACAGACAGTCATTGGGAAGGAAAATTGGCATTAGAAACATTAGGGAACCCTCCTTCTAAACTGTAAAACCTGTAAGTAAATCTTAACATTTTTAAGCTCTGCAGCACAAAAGAATAAAAATATGAATGTATAGATGAAACTTAATATCTAAATACAACAGAAAGTCATTATAATGTTTTCAATATATCTCCTCAGCTTAAAAAAAACAGGATAGTAAGAAGCAAAAACTATTCATAAGCAGACATTAACAAATATACTTAGTTAATGTGTCCTCTTACCACTCCATGGACCAAGAAAATAAAGTCCTTGTGGTCCCTTCCAAAAATAAAAACAGGACGAAGTTATCAAGAAAATGTCAAACTTTTACTTTGATTGGAAGTAGAGTACTACAAAATATGCCTAGGAATCTTTTTTTAAAAAAATATAAAATCCAATAATTTTAATGTTTGTTCTCTAATTTAATGTAATTGAAATCAAAATTTCAACAATACCTTTTTTCTTCAAAATTCAGGGAAAACATAAACTAAAATTCAGCAAAATAATGGACAGAAAAGATATTTTTAATTTGGAATGTAGAGCAGCAATAGTTGGAGGTGTTGCACATTTGAGTGTGTAAGTTAAGATTTCAAGACCAGGCTGATGAAAGTATGGGAGAGCACACCTCAGCAGATGTGATGAAAGGGCAGATAACGTCCTTATCTAAGAGAACTCTTCAAACCTCTTTAAAACAAGAGGTGTTTGCCAAGTTTTTTTTGCCTGATACTTTTTTTTCTTTTTCTTTTTAACTGTTTAAAAAAACAATTATTTTCTCTTGGTAATTGAATTCAGGACCTTACACCATAGGTAAGCTGTCTACAAACAAGAAGCATTCCCAGCCCTAAACGTCTAAGAGAAGTTACTGTGACATTTATTAATGGTTTGAACTGTATTTTAAAATAATTATTGAATTTTACTTTTTCAAATTAATTCTGCCTTTGGAGATTTTTTTTTTAATTATGTGTCTGGTTGTTTTGACTTCATGTGTGTCTGTGTGCTACATATATGCAGTGATTGAAGGCCCTATGAGAATCTCAGATCCCCTGGAACTAGAGTTACCAACCACTGTTAACCACTATGGCTGCTGAGAATTGAAGCCTGCTACTCTGGAAAAGTAGTCCATCATTTTAGACATTGAGCCATCTCTCCAGTCCCCTTGAAATAATTCTTAATGAAAAAGAGAGAGCTTTGTAGACTCAGTTGTGACATTTCAAACTGCAAATTGTTCTCTCCATGCTCTGGTGAATAATCTGGTTAGCCACACAGTAAGGAAGGCATTATATTTTTATGTAGCTTTGTGGAGATAGATATATGACTGCCACTAATCTAAAGTGCAGTAAAAATTATTTCAAATTATATGATTGATGCTAACAAACCAGTCAGCAACAGGCTATATAATTTCTAGTGTCTGTTATCCAAGTCAGAACTCCCAATTAGCAAATCAGAACTTCTCTGTCTCTCCCATCTTCCTGTGCTCGTCTTTCCCAGCCAGTATGGCTTTTCCTGACATATTCCATCTTGCAGTTGCTTAGCTTTCTCCCAGGAGAGAGAAAGAATATGATGGCAAGGCAGCTTCCAATAGTCCTTGCCTCAGTGCCCATGGGTATGTAGTGTAATCTCTGTACTCCCTATACCCATGGGCCCAGAAGAGAATCAAACTATGAGTTACCTATTTTTTTTTTTCGGACTGAATATAAGAAGGACAGTTACAAAGATTCATTGTATCTCTCTAAAGTTGGTTCATGTTTTCCCAGGGTTTAGTACATACTGAGATTTTCTTTGAGGGAAAATACATCATTTTTTGATCAAAACACTTCTAGCCGTGCAGGTGCTTGACAAAGCTGCCTATTTCTTCATGTTTCTTTCTTTGGTTTAAAATATGTATACAATTATGTTGCACCTAGTCTTCATGGTGATGGTAATATACATGTAGCTGCCTGGTAGCTATTGTCAAAATGGTAAAAACCATGGTCCAGTAACATGAAATCCATATTACCTCATACGGTGAGATTACTGAGGGTATAAATACCAAGTAAATGATATATTATTTTTATTTACAAGAATTAGCTTTTTAAACAGATTCACACCTAAGTGGTACCGGACTTTACAAACAAAAATGTTGTTACAGTCAACTGTGTAAGTGCATCTGAACAGGTAGTTTTCTAGTTAAGCTAATCTGAACTTTTTAATAAAGCATATTAAGCACAGACTGGTAATAGTGCTTTAAGTACTCCACTGAAACACGGCCAGTGGATTTGCAATATTCTTAGTTACCATTCTGAGGAACTGTGTACATTATATCAGCTCTGCCATCTCTACTGTTAGGGAGGAAAACGCTGTGAGCAACAGCAGCTCCTATCAACAGGGAGCCATATTAATTATTTGAAATGTGCCTCGTAAGAGGAATCAGCGGCGTTTATTACTAGTCGAATATTACTTGAAACGGGAAGGTGACTCTAACTGTTATCATAATCTATGTATCATTAACTTTCCTTGTTTAGGAAAAGAGATTAACAACCCTGGAAATTGCTATAGTAAATGTGTAAAAGTATAACTACATATTCCCATGTAGGAAGAAAGTGGTGGCTTCTCCACTTCTGCCCAAATCTTCTTTGTATGAAGTAGCTTCGGAAAATGTAATGACTCAGTAGTTATTCTTTCTTGCTTCAGAATCGTAATTGCTTGTTGGATCATCAGTATACGCGATAGCTACTTTGAGCATTAGAATTTTTTTTTTTTTAGTTCACATCAGTCTTTCTTCTTTTTTGTGTTTCTTGATGGGGGACAGAATTGCATTACGTTGCCAAGACTAGGGAAATAAATGAACTTAAAAAAAAATAAAAGATCATTTTAGTTTTCAAATTAACATTGATTTTTTTATTTATAAAACAACACTTATTACGAAGAAAGTGTGAGGGAGTAGAATGCTTTCCAAGAATAGGGAACGAACCCATCTTCATGCTGTTTAAATTTTAGCTAGTTCTTTCTTTTCCATCAAGTTACAACAAGCAGGATAGAACAGTTTTCTCTTCAAACTATGGGAGAAATGCCTTAAGGAAAAATATGTTTGTCAGGGTTTCAGCATCCTAAGTGCCATCCAGATATTACATTGAGTGCCAGTCTGAAAATTGTTTAACATTGATGGACAGGGAAATAAATGCCGCTGGCACTGTCTACAATACTGGATCCAGAGGACAGCGCTGAAACTCAGTTTATTCTTAATAACTTCAAAGTATTCAGATAGATATATTTAAGTTTCTGACGTTTTGAGGTTTTCTTAAAACTAAGTTTACCACTTCATAATCATCTATAATGTAACTGAAGGGAAAACTAAATATCCAACACACACACACACACACACACACACACACACACACACACACACACACACTTCCAGTCCCAGCCCTTGGGAGATAGAAGCAAGTCATTCTTGACTATGTTGCAAAGTCAGCCTGGGCCTCACAAGAGCTTGTCTAGAAAAGAAAGAAAAAGAAACGAAGAGAGAAAGAGAGGAAAAGAAAGTAGGGAGGGAAACTCCTAAATAAATATATAAACCGTTAAAAAAAAAAAGGCATCTTGGTTAAAGAGAAGAATCAATTTAGTTGGGTGATGTTTGGTTCATGTTTAAGAAAATCGTTTTATAATCTACGTTAGATACTTTTTCTGTGTGGAATAAAAATGATAGAACACCATAAAAAATTTTAAAATAAAAGACAGCTACAATGTATTTATTATTTATTTGTGTGTGTGTGTGTGTGTGTGTGTGTGTGTGTGTGTGTGTGAGTGTGAACAGTCAGGCCGTTAATATTAAAGTTAGAAGGTAAGGACAGCTTGTAGGATTCATTTCTCTCCTTCCATGATATTGGCCGGGGGATCTGTAGCAGGTACCTTTACTCTCTGAGCCATATCATGGTTCCTATGATGTCTTAATATTTCCTTTTGTGTTCACAGGGCCAGTGCATCATGGACAGGTTTCCTACATCTCTCCACCGATTCACCTTGACTCTGACCTAGAAAGACCCCCGGTTCGAGGTGAGTGTTCTTGATTTAAGGAAAAGAAGCAGTATTCAGTGCTGAGTAAGGGTAATTAATGAAACTGGATGTTGTTGTAATATACACTTGTAGTACAGTACCTATTTAAAAATGAATGAGAAAAGTAATGTGTGAATAACGAGTCAGAAAATCTTACTTATAAACAGAAGTATGAAATACTGTTTCAAGAAATAAATGAATCCATTGATTCAAAAAAATAGGTATCCTGAGGCATTTAAATAGAGGTCTATTTGAATCCCTATTTAGAGTGTCAAGCCACCAGATTATTGCTCAGATTTAGTTTTCTATCATCAAATGTTTTTATAATTGTGTATTTGTTTTCAGTGTCATAACCAAAGTCATAGTGAAAGAAATTTTCCTTGGAAATTAGTATTTTTTTAAAAAAAATTTTATGTCTTTGTAATTTCAATATTATTATTGATTGTATAAAATCATATAAATTAAAACTATTTCCATGGATGTCAACAAAATTCATTTGAAAATATTTTTATTACTCATGCACAATAGAAACTGAAAGGTAACATTAGTAAGCTTACTATGTAAAGATAGAATGCATTTTTCTGTTTTAAAAGGAATTCCAGGCCCCACTCTTCACAATGTTTCCTAGTGTTCAAACCTCATGTTCCACTGTCATACTGTCCAATTTTACAACTCACAGTTATGCCACGGTTAATACTTTGGTTTGAAGTATACGGTGTATTTTCTAGCAGAGCCATCAAAGGCTTGGCAAAAGTCAGTAAGTATGAGTTTTTTGAGCATGCCTCCTGCTTGAGCAGTTCCTTCTAGCAGAAGCCCTATCTCTTTTGCATCATGTAGGATTCTCCTGGATCGGAAGGCTGTACCTGTCTGGCAGTGTTCCTTGACGTCCAGAGAGGCATTCTATGCTCAAGCTCCCCCATGATTCCCTTGGTTATTTCCCCTGAGACATTGTATGCTCTTGGCCAGTGTGCTTGTTTTCTGCCCATATCTGTGTTTTCCTGGAGGACATCGTGTTGGAATTAATGTTTCCCAGCCACGGGGCTGGGTGTACATTGCATACATAGCCGAAAGCACTCCACTGATTTCTGTCAAAATGACCTACAGTGAAAAGCAATAGAGTAAACACTTCTAAAATGACTTTTATGGTTTACAAGAGACCAAGATCCAGGGTCTATAAGGGAATCCCATGGAGAAAAGCACAATGAACATACACAGAAAGTCTGAGGTGTTTTGGTTGTTTTTTAAGAGAGAGTGCCAGAAGGGAAGGTTAAAGTGATGAAATATGACAGCTTATAAAGGATTCCATATTCCATACCATAGAGTTTGTACTTTGTCCTGGGAAAAGGCTTCTTTGGGGTGTTTCCTACCATATGGAGGATGTACCATAGTGTCAATTCTGGAGAAGATAGCCTCTCTGGCGTCAGGGTAGATGATGAGCTATTTGGGGAAGCAGTTGGCAAAGAAAGGTGTCTCCCATAGTTGAGCTGAAAGATGATGGGGCATTTAACTGGAATCATGCCAGCAGTGAGGAGAGGATCTAAAACATATCAGAGGTGTGGTATCTGGCTCACTATTATGGGGATAGGGCAGAAGTACCTCTGAGCTTGCTGTGGTGATTGACTGTTTAGGTAGCTTGAGAGGCTGTATTCATTCCATATATTATGTTGAAATTAAACCCTCAGTCCAACAGGGATGGCCTCTACCCTCACCAATGTTGATGCTAGAATAAAAGGGGAAGAGACTAGCCAGGTGCTCCATTGTGCTCCTACCCTCGAGCATGAGGATGATCATCTTAGATGGAGAACACACTTCTCCTGAGTCTGATAGCCTTTTGAATTTTTGAGCTCCCGAAACTGTGGGAAAATAGATTTTTCTTCTTTTTAAATTACCCAGTCTTAAATATTTTGATATAGCAACACAAAGTGATTGAAATACCTTCTGATAACAACAGAATCCCTCATGAATAATAGGCATGAATGTGAATCGATAGATTGATTTATACATGCTAATTACTAGAATATTGTTCTTACCAAGGGTGAAGGACTATTTAAACAAGTTCAGTACTTTATCATAATTCCATTATTTAGATGTGACCCCAGTATAATTTGAGAAAGATTATTTACAAGTCTTGGCTGGCTGGGCATGGTTGTGCATGCCTTTAATCCCAGCACTCAGGAGGCAGAGGCAGGCGGATCTCTGTGAGGTTGAGCCCACCATGTTCTAGGAAGTGAGTTCTAGGATGGCCAGGGATATACAGAGAAACCTTGTCTTGAAAAACCAAACCCCGCCCCCCCCCAAAAAAAATAGCATGGCTGGAGCAGATAAAAAAATCTACTCCAAAACTTAATACATCTAGACAGCAACCATACTATTGCTCTGAGAGTTGGTTGAATGGACTTGGTGCTGATGTAGCTAGATGCTTAGTAGTCAGCAGTCTGGCTGATTTCGTAAGGGCATGGTTCACACATTTTTAACAAATGTCTTGTCACAGAGGTATTGGCCTAATGCCTCTCCTGTTGTTCTTCAATCTGGTCCACCGCCTTTCCTGTCACGGCGGAAGTGGTCCCTCTAATAGGAAGCCTAGCTTCAGGGTGAGCCTCTGCTTATGTCAGGTTTGCTCATGTCTCACGTGTCACAGCAAGTCACCTAGCCAACCTCAGACTTGAGAGGACAGAAGTCAGTTACCTCTTGTCATGGAAAAGCCACCATTCAGAGAAGCCTGGATACATGAAAAAGAGGAGGCTAAGAAATCTGCAAAGCCATGTAAAAATGAAATAAATCTTGAATGACTCTGAAAATATCCAATTTGTAGAGTTTAGGTGTTTTTGAATTGACTATCTTCAACCACTTCACAATCCTGAAGGTGGAATTGAAATTGTTTGTGAGGACGGGGGACATGGAGCAGAGTCTGGCATTTGATGGACCCGGTATAAGATGCAGCTGTTACTGTTATTTGAGCTCATGGCAGTAGTGTATGGGAAGAGAGCAGGCTCTGGAACCAGGCTGATCTGCCATCTGTATTACAAAAACAATACTAGGCTAGTCTGGCAGGATCATTAGAATGAAACAACACATGTGATGTACCTGCCTCATACCGGACCTTGAGCAGTTCGCCTGGAAAGTAGGTAGCCATTGTTAAAATCTGGATTTCAAATGGCTTCTCTTTCATATTGATGGGGGATTTTCAGCTGGGAAAGAATGAATGATGATCACCCACAGTCACCAATGCTTAAAACTTACCTCAGACTATATAGAAATTTTATTTTCATATAACTTTAAAAAAAAAAAAAGCTTTAAAGTCAAAGTAGCAACACCCATGAGTTCTCTTCAACATGGTTGCCTAAACAGGACCCAAATAAAGATGCCATCAGTAGAAATGCAATATGGAGGGGACCTGCCCTCATAGAATGACTGTCTTTATGGCTCCCCATGCTCAGACGGTCTTCAGTATGACCTACAGACGCTTCCTTTGTGTTTATAGTCAGTACTTCATGAAAAACAACTTTTGTTTGTTTCACTAAGAAAGAACATTCAAGAGCTGCATCAGTGATTCCCTGGTTAAAGCACCTGCCTCAGAACTATAAAGATGAGGCAGATCCCCAGAATCCGCATAAAGGCCAGATAGGCATGATGATGTGTGTGTATTGTTAGACAGACAGTGATAGGGGATCTACAGGACAACCTGGTTAGCCAGACTAGCCAGATGGTGAGCTTGGATTTCAATTCAGAGACGTGCTTCAGTTAATAAAATAGAGTGGGATGGAGAAAGAATTCCGATATCAACCTCAGGCCTCCACACAGATGCACATTGCACAAACCTGCACACACATGCATACATACATGCCACACAAAGAATCTAAGAGACAATTTAGTTAGATAGGATTTTGATTACAGAAAAAGCTTGTATATTTTCAAAGACTATCATTTATTTCAAAGGCACATATTAATAATGACACTGAGAGGGCCTAACAGTATCTTTGCTTTCCAGCATCAAAATATTTCCATTCAGCTATCCAATGTTATATTCATTGATTATTCTTTTAAATAGGTGGTGTATTGATATTGATTTTGTGTACATTCAAATTATCCACACAAACTATGTGTCTCTCTCCATATTCTTATCCATCTGTTTGTTGAGGAGGGGGGAAGAGGAGGAGAGAAAATTTCTCTTGCAGGTTATAGATTTTTTATTTGACTCTAGATGGCAAGTTAGGCTTTTTGAATATGTGGAATTCGATTCGCAATGTTTTTAGGAGATTATGTACAATTTATTTTGTACTATAGATAAACTAAGATTTGCTAGTCAACTAGCTTTTCTTTCTTGTGTTCTACTGTAGTTTTATGCACAAGAAAAACTATTTTTTTTCTTTTTCAAGACAGTGTTTCTCTCTGTAACTGTCCTAGCTCTCCTGGAACTCATTTTGTAGACCAGGCTGACCTCAAATTCTCAGAGATCCGCCTGCCTCTGCCTTGTGTGCTATAATTAAACTAGAATTAAAGGGTATGCCACCATGCCTGGCCTGGCAAACTGTCTCTTGCTATTCCCTTTACTCTGTTGCCTGATTTCTCCCTCCATTGTCTTTATTTCCCTTGCTACATTGGTCTCCCTGTTTAACATACATAATAATGAATCAGGGACTACTTATTGTTTTCAATATTCATCTTTTGTATTTTATGGAGTTGACTATATTCTTGTAACAAAACCATAATGAATTTGCTGATGTTTACCAATTTAATAATAGAAACAAAAATATCTAAAATATACTGATATAACTCACAACATTGGCCTAGGAAGCTCTTCTTCATCAAATACGAAGTAACATAGTGACAAGGTAGATGCCTCAGAATCTTTGCTGTTTTATTTTAGTGTAAGTGGAGCTATTTTGGATTGCTTATTACCTTATTTTTGAATAGTAATTTTGCTTTGTGTGTTGATGATGAAGTAATTGTTGGTAACTTTGGACTTTAAGACTGGAGGCTGGGGCTAGAGAGATGGCTCAGAGATTAAGAGCTTTTGTTTCTTCAGGACCAGATTTCAGTTTCCAGCACCCATATCAGAAGGTTCACAAAGGCCTGTGACTCTAGCTCCAGGGGATCTGACAGACTTATCCTGGCGTGGAACAACCACAAACACACCCACCATGTGGTCACACAAACATCTTCATATTCACACAGATAAAACAAAATAGATCATTCAAAAAGAAAACCCCATGTTTTAAACTTCTCCTTGTTTACGGGTACATATTGTAAACATATATATATGTGTGTGTGTATATATATATATACACACACACACACACACAGCTACATCTGCTTTAAATTGTCATGCCCCTCTACATGCTAGCTTACAGATGACTCACTTTGGATTTGGTCCATGGGTCCAAACCATCTATCCTGGACATTGTCATTCTGAATGAGAATGTATTTTATGGTATTCCTCTGCCTGTTTTTCAGATGTTTCTTTTTGATTATGTGCAGTTGAATTATGTCCAATATGTTCTTAGGAACCAGAAGGAAAATAGTGTAACAACTTACAACACACTCTTGAGTAAAATGTTGTACTCTCTGTGGCTGTAAAGTGGCCGTTGAATATAAATTCAGTGGCACTTACCCACTAATGAGTAAATTTGAGAGTTTCTGTTCTTTAAGTCCAATGTGACCACACATGGCATTTGGTCACATAATTTATGCCTGCAATGACTTTATGTGCATTCTTCAATTTACAGAGTTTTATTACTGAATAGGGGTGTAAATTCCAGTAGTTTACTAGTGCATTAATGTCACAATACATTACAAGGTAATTAACCAGAGATGCCACTATAAATAGAAAAAATAGTCACAGCCTTCACTATAAACTACTTAATAAAAATAAGCTCCTGAATCAGCATTCACCATTATAGTAATTTTTTCTTGGCATATGTCTCATTAATCAGGACTTCTTAAAAAAATAGCTTTGTCTAGAAGCACTATTGTTTTTAAACCTTTCATTATTAAAACATTTGTTACACTTTGTAGTCAATTCAATGGAATTCATTATATATTTCTGCACAGAAAATAAGTGTGTGCCTTTGAGACACATTCCCCAACTTTATACAAGTGAAAGTGAAAGAAATACTACCTTGGTTATATTGTGGCAGATTTGTAAATTGTAGTTCTAGGAGGATTATGACTTGCAGTTCTTGGGGCTGGAGAGATAGTTGAGAGTGGTTTGAAGCACTGCTTCTGTTCTGTAGGACCTGGGTTCTATTCCCAGCACACATGGCAGCTGAACGCTGTCTGTAGCTCCAGTTCCAAGGGATAGAATGACCTCTTTGTCTCCACGATGCCTCCCACACTCTTTATTTTCCCTCCCCACTCCTCATTTGCAAAATATCCTCCCTCAGAATATGTCTGTGTGACAGATAGCGTCATCCAGGCAAGGAGACTGTGTGAGAAGAGGAAGATGCAGGAGTCAGAATCCGGAGCAGAAGCATATGCTATTTGAGATTCAAGTATACTAGTTAGGGTACGTCCTTCACTTGATCCTATGTGTTCAAGCTTCCTTGATCTTTCATTGTTGTTCTATCCAGTTGGGTGATGACCTTAGCAGGGATTCTTCACACTGAAAATAGTGAGAGGGGTCAAAGTAGAGTCTTTGAGTGGGACGGAGGCTTCCTGGACTCATGAGGACTTTAGTTAGCGTGCCAAAAGCTCTTGGTTACACACAACCTTCCACTGAGTCAGTTGCTCCATGTTCTTGTCTTGAAGTCAAAGAATAATCCGTGGACCACAGGCAAGTGAGTCATAGGAAGAAGTTTACTATAGGTCTAGAGGTGGAAGTTTCAGGGAAAAGAAGGGCAGAGTTCCTGAGTGGAACTCTATCCCAAGTGTGGGGTACCATCCCATTGCTAGTCTTGTGGCTTTTATTGGATGTAGGTAGAAACTAGGGTGAGGCATGGAGGCTGGGAGTCAGTCCAGTTGAGCTACCACCAGGCATGTAGGTGTTGCGTTTCCACTTTTAACTACCAGGCAGTGGGGGGCTCTCTGAGGTTATTAAGTGAAAAAAATTGATGAGAAACCAGAGCCGGAAGCAGCCCCAACCCCTTCTGGCATTTTTAGTCTTTGGCCAGGACAGAACTAGAGACATTTCCAGTCCGACAAGATTTGAGATACCTATCCCTAAACTCCCTGACCAGTTTATTGCTCCAGTTCTCACCAACATCAACAGTAATTGTATTTAGATTAATTCACATCAAGTTTCAAGAAAAAAAAAAAAAACACATGAATTTCTAAGTCTTCCATGTATAATATTGGTAATAATGATATTTTGAATATTTTTATTTATAAAAAACATTGATAGATACTCAGTCCATTCTGCTTTCCAGAATGGTGAGTGACTCATGATATAGCTGTGGGGAAAAATGTGTCATTTTTTTTTTTGTAGATATTTCCTTTAGGTAGTTCTCAATAAGAGGTCTAATATACACTAATTTTTGTATTTTTAAATTTTTAGTTAAAACTTGTATTCTGAATAAAAGATAAAAGGTTTACTTACATTTGAATAAAACGTTTATTTTTAAACATTTTTTTTTTCTGTAATAAACTCAGGACTATAATCATGGTTCAATGGGCACGTAATCAATGAAGTAGAGTAATGCCAAGCATTAAGTTCCATGTGTGAACTGAATTAGATCGAGCAAATCCACACACTGAAAATATTTTTTAAAGTTCAAAATAAGCAGATGGTGCTGCCTGATGCATCTACATTGAAAATAGGCTTGAGCCAGCGATTTAGCAACACAAATTAGAGTCGTTAACACACAGTATCAGCCAGTGAAATGTAAAATCATTTTAGATTGATTAAAATAAAATTGGAAGGTGACATCTGTCATTCTTCCTCAAGAGTTTCTAGATCTGTTGTCTAATAGTCTATGATGGTGCTGTCCTAGCTTCTCAATGTGTATGCATTATATGATGACACATAAATTTCTTAGATTTCCCAGCTTTTTTTTTTCTCAAGAGAGTAAAATGAAACTTGCAATACGAGTTCTGTGGTCATGTTTGAGCGCTCTAGCCATGTCAACACTCCTTCATACACTTCTAAACTCCACACCGTATATTTTTTTTGGGGGGGGGGCGGTGATATCATTTAAAGAATACTATGAGAAGCTAGAGAGACAGCTCAGTGGTTAAGAACACTTGTTCTTCCAGAGGACCTAGGTTTGATGAGCAGCTTCCTCGGGGAGGCTCACAACTATCTATAGCTCTAATTCCTGGGAATTTGACACCCTCTTCTGACCTCCTTGGGTACCAGGCAAGCATGTAGTGCACAAACATACGTGAGAAAACCAATCATACCTATAAAGTAAATAAATCTACAAAAACTGTAAAAAGTACACTATAAAACATCTGTGAGATACAGATGGACACGATAGCTTACTGTTAATGGTAAACTCACCCTGTTGTACTAATATGGACCTTTGACTAAGTCTAGGAAATAATAGCACACATGGTCTCATGTAGTAACAAAAATATCCTATGACTTCAGATTTGACATCACCATGATATTTATGGTCTTTTGTGCAATGTCATCATATTACATATATGTGATTAAATTTGTGTTTCATTGAATTGAGAAGAAATTCTGAACATAATGATAAAATAGATTTTTATTCAAGATTGTCAGAGTGGAGAGCCTGTAGGTATATAACATGCCTTCCAAACAAGGTGTTTTTTGAAACTTAATCTTTATCACTTGAGGGAAAAAACAAACAAACAAACAAACAAAAACCTTAGTACATTCTGTCTGGTCTCTTGAGGCTTATAATTCTTATGCTGAGAAAAATCCCTAAAGAGAGCGAAGTGATCTGGTAGTTTTTCCAATTAGGACTTTTAACTACTTGTGTTGGACTCAGCATGCGCCCAGTGAGAAGGAAGGTGGAGTGTGGCCAAATGCTCCATGGGTGTTGGCTGATGGAATGAGATTTTTGGTACTGACTGGCCCTTAAATGAAAGCATGCCCTGTGAAGCTCTGGCCATTCTCCTCCAGCTTCAACAGCAATGATCCTTCCTTTGGATGTGGTTGTGCCTCAGTAGAGCTACTGCTCATGCACAAGGAATATCAGCAGGTTTAAGCAATCTCTACACAGCCATTGAAAGGTCATTTTCTGAAATTTGCCTCTTCCAGCATCCTGCCCCACAGCTCTGTGCCTAGCCTCTGAAGACTGTTCCTGGCCTAACCCTTCTGAGATTGGTGCAGTCAGTGCTAGGCCTTTTATCTCTTTGTCTCATTTCACTTTTATCTTCACTCAGAAAGGTATTAGTAAAGGTGTTCTGTTGTTCTGATCACGAGGGAAAATATTTTCCAGACTCACAGGTTTTTCAATGAGGCACTGATTTGCTGTAGAAATGGCAACAGCTAAAATTTACTATCTATGTCCTTGGGAAAAGTGTAAGGTGCAGAAGCCAGGACCACAGAAATGTTAGAAAACACATTGTACACCGTAGGAATATCTCCTACTCTATGTAAGTCAAATTTAAGCTGAATGTTCAAACTAAAACAGATCCACATATTTCTCTAGTGAGCATTTCCCAGATATGACATTATTTCATGACATTATTTATGATTTCCTGGAATACCAACTTCCTGAGTGGACCTGGTGTGAGCACTCATCATGTGTTCTTTGCTTTAGACTGATTATTATTATTATTATTTCATTATTTTTTGTGATTCCAACGGAGCAGATTGTGTTACTGCTCTCTCTCTCTCTCTCTCTCTCTCTCTCTCTCTCTCTCTCTCTCTCTCTCTCTTCTCTCTCTCTCTCTCTCTGTGTGTGTGTGTGTGTGTGTGTGTGTGTGTGTAGTCATTCTCAAATGCTTTCTCTATGGATTCAATTTGTTTATAATTTGAGGAAACATTCTATACCCTCAGAAGTTCTTATTAGTTTGCTGTACTGAGGGTCCAGGGGCTTTTTGTTTTGTTTTGTTTTTGTTTTTATAAGTTCACCTTCAACCTGTCTGGAAAACATTTTAAATACTGAATAAAGGACAGTGAAAGTTAGTAATGCCCATTATTCAATAAAGTTTATAAAATGTGAAATGAAAAAAAAGAAATTCATATTCAGCATTAGAGAAATGAGGATGTGTTTCTCCACAACTGCTAAAGGGCATTTCTGCACAAGAAAAACTGGCTTCGGTATTTATTTGTCCATTAATACCCAAGCAGCATGCCTTCACCCTAAGAGGCACTTGGCTCTCTTAATAAGAAGTTTTTTTCTCTATTAGTTCTACCTCTGGGTTCAGTGACAATGTACAGTTCTTCAAGAGTGCATCAAAACACAGTATCCTTTGCTGTTAATTTTAGCATCAGGATCTTTTGGACAGCATTAAATAAAGTAACCAATGTGAATATCCCATGCATTCAATATTGATACCCTACTATGCTGACCATGTGGCTGAAAGCCACAGTAGCTCAATTTTCCAACAATCTCATTTTTCAAAATTTTATTAATTTCCAGCTTGGGAAATAAATTATTCTTTGACCTGTTCAGTACTATCCAAATACTGCTTAATTTAATTCAGTAATATTCTGTTGCTGTAGGTGAAGCCTCTGTGTCAGGGATGTCACCCAATAGGCTCTCGGTGTTCCTGTCTTCCTCCAACACTACAGACATAATTAATACAATTTCTTTCTTAGGTAACAATTGGTATATTTCTTACTGAATGACTGCACACTAAAATTTTGAACTGTGTGTGCATTTATTAGTCATATAGAAAACTATATAGCAGCTTGCCTCTGTGCTCTCTTGAAAGACCTGACTTACATTCAGTCTTCGGCGAGTATTTATTTATACAGTTTTATTGATTAATTCTTCCTAGGGAGGAGTTAGAGTGAAGTCGTTGAGTTAGCAACTCACCAACTCTCACAAAGAAAAAACATCGGAACAGTCCCTTCAGTCATGTAAACTGTGGGATGTCTAAGAGTAAACCATTCCCAAGTGTCAGATAGTCTAAATACAGAATCACTTCAAATATGTCTTAGGTGTGGAGATGCTGCCGTGATGTGAGGAGTGGGAGACGGACAGCACAAGAAGTGTGCTCACAACCACAGTCACTCTGAGCTGTACGCTTAAGGATTTACAGGCAACCAGAGTCTTACTACAGTATTTTCAGATATAGACAGTTTGATTCAGTCAAGTTACTTTTTTATGAGACGGCATTACAGCAGATACTATGTGTGACGTACCCTAATAACAGACAATAAAATAGGGAGCAAGAGAAAGCAGATTTCACGCTCTTTGACTCTACCTTGGGGTGGCGAAATGAGTGATAGATGAATTGTTGATTTAAACCATCAAGATTCTAATTAATTGTTGTCATAGCTATAAAGAGATGCATGGCAGATTGGTCAAGAAAAGCTCTTCAGGTGAGGTGATGTGATACCTGAACCCAAACTAGAATAATTAAAAAAAAAAAAAAGTTGGCCACAATCAAAGTTAAGGATGATGTATCAAAAGTTCTCTGAAATGAGAAATTCATGCTATTCCTTTGTTCATAAGGCAAAATCCTTATCAGGACCTCCTATATTTGGGCATGGATAGACTTAGTCAGGATTTCACTATCTTGAAGCAGACAGAGGAGAGAAAGAAAGTATAGTATTATTTTTCTTTAAATAAATTTAAGAGCCCAATAAATTGATAAGATCATTTCTGGAACACAGAGGCGGGACCTAACCCATAAACTGAACATACAGGGCCTTCTAGACCATGAAAGAGGACTGGAGGCTTTATTTTAAGAGCTGTGAGTATCCCTGAAGAGTTTTCACACAGAGTACTACATAATCTGATTTCGATTTTTAAAAGATGACTCTAGCTACAGTATGGAAACCGGCCCAGAGGAAAGTAAATCCAATCATTCTGGTGTGGCCTTTCCTTACAATCTCATTTACAGAGTCCTCTCCTTCCAGGGCAGTGCTCTGAAGAATCCCTTTCTTGCTTTCTCCTCCACTTTCTACATTAGCTACTGTCCTCTATGGAATGTGTGACTTCTCTGATCCAATTATGGAAGAAGGACTTGGAAACAGACAAATTCGACCCTCAGGACCAAGTCTGGGCCCCTTCTAGCAGTGCCTGAGGAAGCATAGGCTTGCATTCCAATAAATGCCCCAGGGTTACATTTCCAGCAGAGAATCAGAGCATAAACTGCTAACAGATAGCCAGCAAAAAAGCCCACATTTGCCAATCCCTAGAGTCAGTTTCTCTCGCTAGGCAAGACTATTGAATCCTGTTAGAGCAAAAATGGTTTTAGACTCATGGTTGGTAGATTTTGAGGACCTGATCTAGTGTGGGGTTAGTCTCCATTGACTCTAGCAGCCAGTAAGGCTTCATTGTGAAGAAATATGATCTGGTGAACTGAGAAGAGATCCGCACAGGACTTGTCCCTGAGACACTGGGTATTCGTAACTGATGCTAGTCATTCTAAATTTCCTGGGTACAATGAGACAACTCCAAGATTTTTCAAACAGAAGACATTAATAATACTGTCTCCACATAGGAAATATTTACTCTGGTGCTAAGGTGAAGGTGGATTGAGAGCAGAGGGAATTAATGGGTTGTTTCATAAAAGGTTATCAGGAGTGCGAATAGATCGACAATAGTAATGAATAAAGAAAGCATGATAAGTTTGTAGATACCGCCGTTAAAGCATAATAGGAGTTAATGAGTGTTTGTCTATATTGGCTATGTTGAGAGACAAATATAATTTTTTGATTTCTAATTTGGATAATTCTGGTAGATGTTGACAGTGTTCTGGAAAACAAGGGCAATGTATGTCAGTGCTAATGATCGCCCATTTCTAATTCTGTGAAAGCACGTTCAACATAAAATATGATAGGAAAACATTTCCTTTCAGGCTTCAGGGGATGTTCAAAATAATTTCAAGAGTGTCTGGGACCTTTAGCCTTTTCTAAGTAATTGAATTGGCCCTTCGTTATCAGGTGGTTAGTTATCCCATGATGTAATTTATTTCGAAAAGTATGACTGCTAGATTTATGTGATACCGAGTCTGATAAAGATCTTTCCTGGAACAGAAAGGCATGCCTGCCAGGCTTTATTTAGCTTTTAATGAATGAATAAATGAAGCCAAAGCTCCGAAGTGAACACCACCTCCAGTCACCAAATGGCCCGTGCACTTTCCTTGCTTCAGCATTTTGAACAATTGTCCTTCTTTATTTCAAATCTGTGTGTTCCTTTGAGAGAGCACCTCAGGGCGCACTTGTCTGTTGGTAGATAAAACCATTCTTAAAGACACAACATGGAACTTAGGGCCGCACGGCAAGCATATAAAATCCCAGATACCAGATGGAGAATGTCTTTGCCTTTTACTGCTGGTACCCTTAAAAAAAATTAAAAAGAAAGAAAGGAAGAAAAGAAAAAGAAGAAGGAAATATTCAAATGTGGCTTCTGTTGTATTCTGCAGTTATATAAAAAAAAGTGCAGTGCAGTGAATATTGTACCAAAAAAAAAAATGAGTTTCTAAAAGCACACCCACAATTTTGAAATTTACCCCACCCCAACAAAATCTGTAGTAGCATTTCTTATAAAGTCTGTCATTAAAATATTTTCTGATGAGTTTAAATACATATGTACTAGTGCTCTGAAGGACTGCTTGAGTACCTCATTTTGTACTTTATTGGAATGTGTGCTTTGAAAACCTTGGTGAAAATTGCCCTTTCCCACCTGGCTTCACCACAGCTGGCGCCTAGACTGTTTGTCATGGCCTGCACTTCTGCAGCCCTGGGCTAAGGTAAATGGCATAGGAAATGCTCCTTTGCTGCCTCTTCCCCGATGAGCATGTTTAAGGTAAATGTAGAAGCAGACTCTTTATTTAAGCTCAGCCATGTTCATGTTTCCCCACTTCTTCCCTTTCCATTCCTACTGCTCTCAAAACCACTGCTATTGGTCATGCTCTGAACTGAAATATTTATAGGGAAAAGATTTGTTTTAAATGAGCAGATGGGCCAGTCCTAAGACAAGCTGCTCTATTAATAAACATGTGTGGTACTTCATCAGCAAAGGAGCCTATTTTGACATTTCTTAGGGATGATTTGTATAGCCTATCTCCACCACACCTGGTGCAGGGACAATAAATGGGCACTTAATAGTCAAGCAGTGTGCACACACCTTCCATTAGAACTTCATTATGTCAGATATAATCATCTATTACTGAATGTCAGACATTTAATTTATGATCAGTTGCCCTCTGGAATTAGTGGCCATACACGTGAAGAGTCCATTCACATCCATTTTACCATAAATTTCCTTCTTCCCTAAATAGTCACTTAAGCACATAAAATTGAATGGGGATACTTTCAGAATTCTAGAATATAAACCATTTTTATGTGTGAAATTTTGAAAAGAGGGTAACATGTGGGTCATGTCTAATAAAGAATTCCATGTTGAGATATGCTAATTAACACACATCTCTTTAAAGTAGTACATAGTATTCATTTGTTTACTAATACACAAGTTTGATTATGTTTTAATAATGATGCTTTTGGGAAAAACAAAACAAAATTTCTCCTTAGATATCTGCTATCTACCGGTGGCCATACAGCTAGTAATACTGTGCACTAGAGTTAGAAGTTGGATGGGGACAGTGCCTGGAGAGATGGCTCATCCCCAGTTCAGAGCAAAGGGCCTGGTTTCAGCTCCCTTAACTACATGATAATTCACAGCCATCCTTAACTCCAGTTCTAGGAGGTTGGACTTCCTCTGGCCTCCTCAGGCACTAGGCATGCACATGGTGTGCGTACATACTTGCAGGCAAAACATTCATACAATGAAAAAAATAAATCTTTTCAAAACTCATATAAGGACAGATTTTATATTACGTATTTCTTACCACCATTAAAAACAAAACCTTCTCAGCTGGACAGCATAAACAAATACACAGCGAACTGTGGCAACATCAATAGGTCTTGTATAAAAGAGACAGTTCGAAGAAAAGGTTGAGTTTGTGAAAGAGGAGCTGAGGGAAATAAAAAGAAGGCGATGAACTAGTGCTTTGTGGGTTTTAAGAACTAATGTTCCCTGCTGGCGTCTGTAGAACCTTCTAGCCCTTTCCTTTAGACTGAGGAAAATGCAGTCAGAAATGCATCATGTCTTTTTCAAGATCACTGCTAGAGAGATATTCAGCTCCTGTCAAGGCTTCCAATTGAAGTTGCTCTCTGTGGAGATCTTTTCAGGGATTTCTGAACTATTATCCAATACGGATCCCAGTGCTGGGGCAATAAAACCAAATCCTTGGGAAAGAAAATCTCAAAGGCTGTTTAACCATGAATAAAACTATTGTCCAGCCCTGTTAGGGAGAAACCAAATGTGACAAAACAGGAAAATATTAGCAAAGTGATAACAAAAAGGGAAGTCACTGCACTAGGTCTGTGTTAGATTCCACCCCTAAGTTGTAGTTGTCTTGTGGGTGTGAAAGGCTGGAGCTGCCAAAGAGGAGATTCTGCCTGCGGTATACAGATTTCTGACCTGGCTATCCTCCATCTGGTAGGGCCCTCATTCTGCCACTGTCAGTGAAGCAAGGTGGCGGAAGATCATTAACCTCTTCCACAGAGCTTTGGAAAGAAAATGCGTTTTCAAAAGGACGTCGTTCATAACATTTTTTTTTTCCCTTCAAGGAGAAATGAGGGAAAGATGCTCAAGGAGGGACTCAGAGGTTTAGTTCTAATATCCTAGAAAATGGGAAGCTGGGAAACTGTGAAGGAATGCAATTATCAGTCTGTAATTAGCCATGGCCACCTCCAAGCTCTTCTCTCAATAGATACTGGTGGTCACAGTCACATAGGAGGAGTCTCTACGAGAACCCTGTCACTTGAGTGACTGAGGGGCATGCTGGGGAGAGGGGAAGATCTTTTCATAACTGACTCAATAGTAGTATTGTTAAGGTTTATCTGGAGAAAGCTCACACCGAGAGACAAGGTAACTCTGAGAGTCTAGCTATGCATGCTTCCCGAAAGAACTGGCCCAGAGGACTGGTTTCCAAGTTTGAACCTTTGGCAAGTTACCAGAGGATGGCAGAAGTCTCTACTGGCTGGCTGCCTGGGGGGAAAAAAAGCAAAAAGGTCCCAAAGTTACAAAGTAAACTTCGAATTGGTGAGGTCTGAAGCAATTCCAGCATCACACAATGCAGTTGGCCTCAGAGCTCTAAACCACCAACCAGCTACTTTTTAGGGGTCTCTGAATATGTTGCGCCATGTTTTAATCCCAGCTGTATTGGATCTGCCTCTTCAAAGCCCTCCCTTCATTATGCAAAACATTGTCAGCAAACCTGTTTGTCCTGGTCCAAATTCATGGATCCCCCCTCGGTTTTGAACATCAGGTTTATACAAAGCGATAGTCTCTGAAGTTTCTGTGCACAAAATGAGAGGGGTTTTGTTTGCAAAATGCAAACCACTAAGTAACATTACTATTGAAAGGAATGTGTTCTTATTTATGCCCACCTCAAATTTATTTTAATTTGTTTGTTTGTACAAAGACCACATTTCAAATAAAAGCAAGTAGTTCTTCATGAATAGTAAAAAAAAAATGAGAGCTGCAATGAAATTCTATATGAAAAATAACTAGCCTGATTCTTGCAAGGGCACTTGACTGATTGGGCATTAAAAATAGGCAGACATAAGAGAGCACTGTGACTGTATACTTTTGTCGTGATACGGCTTGCAGGCCTTCACTGGCTGGACCAAGAGCATAAAGGAGGCATGCCATGTAGACCTGGTGCTGGGCAGTGAGGCATGTTGGAAAGTTGCTTACCCTCCAGACACAGCATCCACGTGGAAAGGGTTTATTATTATAATATATATGTGTGTGTGTGTGTGTGTGTGTGTGTGTGTGTGTACATAGAGAGAGAGAGGAAGAAAGAGAAAGAGAGGGAAAGAGGGGAAGAAGAGATGTGCACACCTCATGGTGAGGAGGGAAGAAAGGGAGAGAGGAGGAAGAAGGGAGGAATTTTTCCTTAAATGAAGATTTACATCAGAACGCAGGGCTGGTCCCCAAGGGGCTGGGCAGAATGCCAACCACTTCCACTTAAAAGAAGAAAACAAAAACAAAACAATTAGTACAGGCACACTGAGTTTGATGAGTTTATTACCTAATGATGGACAAGACAATTCAAGAAATTATATGTATTCACTATGTTTTATTTTAAAATTAAAGAAAAAAATGAAAAAAATTTCAAAAATGTAAAAATAAAATTGTAAATGAAATACATGCTAGGAAATACCACAACCATCATTTTTAATGGCAAGGTGGAAGAAGTCTGTAGTCTAATTGTAATTTATATAGACTGTGTATACCTTCAGTGAAAAGGCTCTAGGCAATGATATTTATAAATTCAGAACTGAAAGTTATTTGTTGTTCCCTATTGGATATAGGTATACGCATTATTTAATAAGAGATCTTAAGTTACTGGGAATTTGGAAGGATTAATTAGGTTTATTTTCAGAAATTGATTCTTGAGCTGGGGGTAGTGACATACACCTACACTCTTGACAGTTCTGAGGTAGAGACAAAACGGTCAGAAGTTCAAGACCATTCTCCAATACACAGTGAGTTCAAGATCAGCCTGAAGAGGATTGGATTGAAGAATATTTAAACAACAGAAAAAAAAATATGTGGTTTTAAAGAGATCTCACATCTAAGGTTTAATTTCTTCCTTGTTTCGCCTAGATTAGTTAAATGAACATTTTAGGATTTTAACCTCACAAAACTATTCATTATATTCAAGCTTCAAAATTCCCTGATCGCTGAAAAAAATATTCTGTGATTACTTTCTTCTGCCGTTATATAAACTCATTATGCTGTGTACTGTGAAATAATATTTGTGGTGGAAAGTGGAAACCTTATAGGAAATAAGCTGTAAAAAGCAAGAAGAAAGAACTGAAGTATAGTGTTTCCTTTACAAATCCACTGCAGTTTTGTTTACATGTTTTTCTTCTTGGCATTCTGAGTAGATTTTTTTTTTTTTTGGACTGAAAGATGGGAGATTTTATAGTCTCATTCAGCTTTGTCAGTAAAATTTGAATTGTGACATTGAGGACATTATGTATTTCTAAAACTAGGAATCTGAAGTACCCATATTTTTAAGTCAAAGTCATGTAGAAGCCAAATGTCTTCCGTATGCTAATGTTTGTTCCTGAATAACAATGATATTCATGAATACTTATTATAGTCCTTATTAACATTTTGTTTTTAAATCACTGTATTTATCAAGCAAATTTGCTTCTATGGAACTTTTTATTATGTTCTTGATTGGGAAAAAATTGGCAAGTGATTTTCATTTATTCTGTCATGTAAAATCTTTACTTTTATAAACATGTAATTTAAAATGTGACTTTTACTCAGCTTCCATACAGCCGTAATTGTAAGAGTCATGCTGACTAGTAGGAGAAAAATTAAAATCCAAGTCAGACTATTTTTATTTTAACCTTTATTACTTAAAAAGGCTGCAAGTAAAAAAAAAAAAAAGAGTGACACATGGAAATTAACCGGACCCAAAGATATACAACTCAATAACTCAAAGGTTCATTTATAGGTGCAATTAACATGCAAAAGATAGGATACATACTAGGCTCAGGAAGGGGTAACACTGGGCAAATGATTGGAATTTGATGGTTATACGCCTAACTTAGTCATAGAGCTTCTACAAACTTCCAAGTTGGAACAGTGCTAGAAACTCTATCAGCAAATACAATGAAAACAAGTGCATGGCTGTCTAATGGAAATTCTAATGCTGTTCTTCCAGGGTATTTTCAGTTCTTACGAAAACATCCAAGGTAGAGTCTTTTATTAATACTATGAAATTAAATCCCAAGATTGGAGCTGGCATGATAGCTCTGGGGTTAAAGGTACTTGCCACCAAGCCTGGTTTCAGGAATGCCAGTGTGGAAAGAGAGAATGTAATTCTGCATGCCACATTGTCCTCTGGCCTCCACCTGCATGCTGTGGCAGGATAGCTCCCACATACACAGACATATAATTAATAAATAACATGTAATAAAATATGCCAAGATATAAAAGTTATTTTTCCAGTTGTTGATGCAATAAGTAGGACTCTGGAAGAGATAGTAAATAGTAACCAGTTATTATGGTTTAAGTGTGTGTGTGTGTGTGTGTGTGTGTGTGTGTGTGTGTGTGTGTGTGTACACACGTGCAGTATAAAATGTTACAGAAATAACAAAATATTAGTATGAGGGTTAACTGCTAAGGTCTCTGAATTAAACTGACAAAAGACTGAATAAGAATGGCCTCTATAGGTTCAGATATTTGAATGATTAGTCATCAGGGAATAGCACTACTTGAGAAGGATTAGAAGGCATAGCCTTGTTGAAGTGGGTGTGGCACTCTTAGAGGAAGTATGTCACTGGCTTTGAGGTTTCAAAATACCAACCCAGTCCAGTGTCTCTCTCTCTCTCTCTCTCTCTCTCTGACTGCTGCCTTCTGATCTGGATGTAGAAACTCAGAGCTACTTCTCCAGCACGTGTCTGCCTGTGTATCACCATACTCCCTGACATGATAATGGACTAAACCACTGAAATTATAAGCAAGTCCCAATTGAATGCTTTCTTTTATAAGAGTTGCCACCATGGTCATGGTATCTCTTCACAGCAGTAGAACAGTGACCAAGACTGTGACCAAGATCTTAACAAGAGAAAAGGTTAATTTACATGTGTAATACACATGCAAATGATAGGATACATAGGTGGCTCATGGGTAATCTGAATGGATGGTTAGAATTTGATGGTTATATGTCTTACTCATAGAAGGGAGAGAAAGGGTTTTATGGTTTCTTCAGGAGAGAAAAATAGGTACTTAGGCAAACCAATGGGAAAGTAAGAAGACCATGTCTGTCTTCCCAGGTTTTGTTGGTATTTCTATCTTTTCCAGGGCTGCAAAACTGATCAGAAAGGAGACATGTGATCCTTTTGTTCTTTTTAGTTTCCCTTGAAGTTGCTCCTCTCATAGTTGTATTTAAAATGTTTCCAAAAAACATACATATATACATACATACATACATAACACACACACAAACACACACACACACACACACACACACACACACACACACACACACACACACTCACAGACTCACACACATTGAATGTAAGGTAAAAATACAGCAGTGTTCAGAGGTGGGTCTATGGAGAAGTGAGTAGATTATGAAAGCTCTGATCCCATCAATGAACTGATCCATGGATAGATTCAAATTTTGGCTGGGTACTGGGAGTCATAGAAACATAGGAAGTGAGACTTGATAGTGAGTTTTTTTTTTTCCTTTGGAAGCCATTTCCTGTTCCTTATCCTTCCCCCTCACCCTTCCCCCTCTCCCCCTCTCTCATTCTCTCTCCCTCCCTCCCTCTGATAGGTAAGCTGCCTGCCCCAGCCCATCTCCTCTGACTAATGTCCCCCTTCACCACATGCCCAGAAGACATGGGGCCAGGTAAATATTAATGAAATACCCAGAAACCAGGTAATGACTGCTGTTGCAGACACTTTGAGAAGGCTTCCTTCAGCATCTACTGAATTAAGTTCTTCACGGGGCTGGAGAGATGGCTGCTCTTCCCCAGGGCCCGAGTTCAATTCTCAACACCTGCACAGCAGCTCACAACTGTTTGTAATTCCAGTTCCAGGGGACTGTATATCCATGGCAAAACACCAATGTACATAAAATTAAAATAAATACATTAAAAAAAAAGTTCTTTAGCAAGAAGTAATGGTCATGCTGGCTTTGGGTTTCCAAGTGGCCCCCATGAGTACCTCTCATAATACCACTGGAAGATAACATCCCTGATAGTATTCAAGGAAGGTAAGATTTCAAATTACTAGTCAATAATTTGCTTTTCTCAGGGTCCAGGTGGAGGTGGCCCTGAATTGTTCAAAAGCCAAATGAAGGCAAAGCTCCATTGATGGGATTAAAGTGGAGAATGGTTTATGCAGTAGAGGAGCTTTAGGGGAAAAAAAAGAATTGTCTTCAATGCTATTAACAAAGTTTGTTTTATTTTTTTTTCTCCACAAATCCTTGCCATCATGAATCCCATTATCTAGACCTCAAGCTGAGTGAATTCCTCATTGTGATGTATAGCAATCAATGGCCACACTTTCTGAATTCTATCCTGAACACAAGAAAAAGAAATGCTCATGAACCACCCTGGCAGTCTCCTTGTATACAGAGATCATCTAATTCCAAGAAACTCTATAATCAGTTTCTGAAGCTACTTTAAAAGTGTTCCCCACAGTTTAATACTATTTACCAGATATAGTGTGAAGTTAGGTCTATAAAAAGAAACAGAAGTAAACAGGAAATGTTTATAGAATGCCTTGTGGCAGTTAAACATTGATCTTAGGGTTCTATTTAATGTAAGATTATCAAGTAGGTAAACTCAGGATTGTTCTATTTACTAGAACTGTGTATGAAGCAAATTGAAATTACCTGTGAACATGAAAGGTCATATAAAATAAATGAATATGAACATGTACAAATAAGTTACATTGGGTAGTAAAGCCAGACGTCTAATGAATGCACATAAATGTATAGTATCTTCCATTGTAAAACTTGAAAATCACCAACCCTGTTAGACCATCAAATAAACCTCGTCACACACAAAAATAAATAGTAATAGGGCAAGTGTATCCAATTACTTTTCTGTTGCTATGACAAAACATCATGACCAAGACTTGTAGAAGGGCTTATTTTTGCCTTACGGTTCCAAGGCTTGAAGTCCATAATAGTGTGGCAGAACCGGCAGTCAGACATGGTGGCTGGAGCACAATGCTAAGAGCTTACATCTTGAACTGCAAGCAGGAAGTAGTGAGAGCAAACTGAAAGTAGGCAAGGTTTTTTTTAAATATCTGAATGTTCCCCCAGTGATAAACTTCTCTTGAAAGGCTATACCACCGAAACCTCCCCAAACAGCACCACCAACTGAGGTCTAAACATTTCTAATGTCTGAGACTCTAGAGACAATTCTTTTTTTTTTATTGAGAAAATTTTTTCATTCATTTTACACACCAATCAAAGATCCCCCTCTTCCCTCCCTCCCCCCAGCCTCCCCCTCCCAGCTCACTCCCCACTCCTTCCCCATAAAAAGGCAAGGCCTCCCATGGGGAGGCACACCCAGTACAGGCAAATCCAAGCCCTTCCCCCTGCTTCAAGGTTCAAGAAATATCCCATCATAGGTAGTGAGCTCCAAAAAGCCTGCTCATGCATCAGAGATGGATTCTGATCATGCCACCAGGGGGCCCCCAAGCAGATCAAGCTACACGATTGTCTCGCCATGCAGAGGGCCTAGTCCAGTCCCATGCAGGCTCCACAGCCATTGATCTAACTTTCATGAGTTCCCACTAGTTTGGTCGTCTCTGCAGATTTCCCCATCATGATCCTGAGGCACTTGCTCATAGAATCCTCCTTCCCTCTCTTTGACTGGATTCCTGGAGCTCTGCCTTGTGTTTGGCTGTGGATCTCTGCATCTGATTCCATCAGTCATTGGAGAAAAGCTCTGTGATGACAGTTAGGGTATTCACCGATTTGATCACTGGGGTAAGCCAGTTCATTTTAGTCACGTTCTCCACTATTTCTAGTAGTCTCATCAGCTTCCAGAAGGAGAGAGGCAGGGACTAGAAAGAGAGAAAGCCCATGTGTCCTTCTTGTGTTATAATCTTAGAAATCCAGCAATGTATTCAGCAGTGGAACTTGGTAAACCATCATATGGCTAAAGGAAAGGTGATGGTCAAGACTTAAGGAGTAAGCTCAAACCTCCATTAAACTGGGGATGGGTGTTTTAGAGAATGAAAGAGAAAGGGCAGACTGTCAGGGGCAACCTGCCTAGGCTTCAGCTTAGTAGCTGAATGACAAAGAGATAGCAAGAAAGAAAAGGAAATGCTATGCTTTTCTGAGTGACTCAGGAAAGTAGGCAGGCTGCATGGAGGAGGGGTTTCTATGAAAAATAAATATATTGTCTAATTGAAGGGACATTTATTCCTCCCATTCTCCTTAGAATGTCTTCTGGTAAGTCAGCTTGAGGAATCAGTGTAGGGAATTCCTTGCCAGGTGCTGAAACTCCCAGCTGGATTGACTAATCTTAAGGGAGGGTACAGACATTTGTAATGTCATCTTCGTAGCAGATCAGAATGTCACGTCTCTACCCAGGGCCAGCATCTCCCATTCATTTGACCAGGAGGCCTAAGGTGTGGCAAAGCTGATACTTAACCTTTCAGGAGAACAGCAGGTGGAACCCAAGATGGATTATGAGGAGAGGTTCAACCTTGGTAGCCTGTATGGTTATCATGAAGTCTCAAGCCTTGGGGAAAACGGCTGAATGACTATTTAACATATCAAAGCAAACCTGGCTGCCAAGTTCTCCCAGCATCCCTCAGCCCCTACCTGCTACAGGGTCCTCCTGGCTTTCATACCCTGCTCTCTACCCTGAACTCTCCAGCCTGGGGCTGGGGGGCTGAGTTGTTCTTCCTTATATAGCTCCACCATTTTGGTTACCTACCTCTTTTTGTAGCTTTGCCGTCTTGGCTGCTGCACCTTGTTCCTGCCTCCTCTCTTCCTTCCCCTCTCCTTCTCCCCATATGACGTTGCTCAGTTCATGTCCACTTTGTACTCTCACTCTGCACTCTCTGTACTGCCTGTGAGTATGCTTTCCCTTTAATTGCAAGAAACTTACTCCTCCATCATACCTAGGAGCAGTCATATCTTTCTTTTCCTTTATTTCTTTTTTTTTTCACTCAATTACTTTAATAGTTCTGCCTATAAAGATGGGACTCTAAGATCATTTAGAAAATGGGCTCAGTCTGAGGAATAGATTTAATCCATTTCAGCCATCAAAATCCAGCCATTCGGGTTGGGCACAGTGGTGCACTCCTTTAATCCCTGTACTTGGGAGGCAGAAGCAGGCACATCTCTGTGAGCTTGGTCTACATGGTGAGATCTTGTCTCAGAAAACCAAGGAATGGACAAAAAACTAGAGAGATCCAATTTCAAAGTTCTCACCAGAGGGATGAGTGTCTGGATGGAATTTCCATCACTTATTCATGAATAACTTCCAGGCAGGGGAGCCTGTGTAAAAGAGAAGCATTAAGAAACCAGAGCTTCCTTCTGGCATTCCTTACCTGGGGCCAAGGAGAGAAATCAAGGCATTCTTGGAACCTCTGTTAGGTGCCTAACCCACCTGACCAGTTTCTGTCCCCTGTTCTCATCATTTGTATGTGACATTTTCTGTCTGTTTCTACAGGTATAAATTTTGTAGCTGTACCACGGTTTTATTTTCTTTTCCTCTTGCTTTGTTTTGTTTTTGAGATAGGGGCTCACTATAACCTAGGTTAACTTGAAACAAACCATCCTCCTGCCTCACCCACCCAGCTGCTGCAATCACAGACATTGTGCCAGCTGGATTATGTTTCCTGGATTAACAGAAA
The DNA here is from genome assembly GCF_949786415.1 of Peromyscus eremicus. Lineage (NCBI taxonomy): Eukaryota > Metazoa > Chordata > Mammalia > Rodentia > Cricetidae > Peromyscus > Peromyscus eremicus. The sequence goes on from NC_081426.1 coordinate 73,047,846, forward strand.
GAAAAAAAAAAAAAGAGTGGTGGGGTAGGGGAGGCAGGAGTTTCGTGATTTGCCTTTGAAACAGGCATGTGAGTTTTCCTTCTCCTAGTTGGTTTGTTGTATCTGTTAGACCAAACACTTAAGAAGAGGGACTCTTAAAATAAAAGGATTTTTAGACTCTAACAGAATCTAGCTCGAGAAATCACCAGTCTAGGGAACAGGTTCCCCTGCCTACTAAGAGCAAATATAGGTAGCAGTTAGAAATGGCATCTGGGAGTGTGAATTGTAGCGCCCTGGGAGAGTGCTTGCCTAGCACTCTCCAAGCCCTGAGTTTGGTGCCTAGGACAGGAAGTGGGGCTGGGGAAATCCAAGCTAGTAGCATTGCTTTCTAGGGAGTATTTGGACTAGGAAGTCTTGAGATAGTTGCCTTGAACTGTAGAAGCTACTTTCAAAGAGGGAGGAAGGGAGACTGTGAGGCAGAAAGGCAGGCCTTAAGGAGGAATGATTCTTGCTTCTGGAGAGGTTGGGGTTGTCAGCAGCATGCTGTGGCATTCAGGTGGTCATGATGGAATCTAAGAGTTTAATATGGACACTCAAGAAACCAAGTTAACCTTTGGTTCTTCTCAACCAACTGTTGGCTAGCTGACTAGCCCTCCCCTATCTCATGTGCCTTTCACCTTTTGGGACATGTAATTAAATTTAAGACATCACAGAAATTGTCTCTTGTTTGGATTTTATAGATGACATGGACAGTTACAGCCACCAAAGACTGGCAAAGGCATGGGATGGCTGGCACAGGAAAACCTTCCTTTCTTTAAGAATCTACAAAGAACCACTACTAGTCTTGAGTTTACACCTGAAGCGAAAGGTTTAAAATAGGTGATGCTCATGAATGCCACTTGGGGGAAAGGGTCCCTCTTCATTTAACTTGAGAGTTGTAGTTTTTTTTAAAGCTTTCCTTTTTCTTTATTTCTTTCCCTCCTTCTTTCCCTCACCCTCCTCCATACTTGCTATTTCTTGTATTTTTTTCAGTATTGGGGATTGATATGTTTGCTAGGCAATCCTCCCAACACTTGGATATAACCCAGCCCCAAGGAAAGTAGTTCTGGATAAAGTGAAAAATTATTTTTCCCAAGGAGTACTTTCCAGTGCTGAGCATCTGTTTGAACGTGGAATTCAGTTGCATCTGCCTATGCTTCCTTGAATGTCCAGAGTTCCTCTTATTCTCACACACACTGCTATCGTGTGTAAGTCTCCTGGGGTCCAGTGAGGGCATGAGCCAAGGCCAGGAACCATGAAGACTGATGACTGGAAGTTGGCTTCATTTGTCCTTCGTAAGAGCCAGCAGGGTTGACACTGGGTATATTTTGCAATCATTTGTTTAATTAGCTAAAACTCCTAAGGGAAAATTTGATGAAATGGCAAACTCTCAAAGCCTCATTTAAATCTGTTTTTCTGTGTATAACAGAATTTTATAATACATAGACTTTTAAGGGCACGAATGAGTAAATTCTATGTAGTCAAGCCTTTGAGTACTAAAAGCAACTTTTACAGAGAAATGTGAAAATAATTATATACTTTAAAATATCACTCACATAATAAAGGTAAATATTTGCATTTGCTTTTGTTTTTGTTTTTGTTTTTACACAGATAAGTCCCCCTCATTTTCAATGGAATTTTGTACATATTTCGTATAACTAAGTTTACATTTTGTTCTTCTCTAATACATTTTAATGCAGTGATATGTATTTAATTTCTTTTAGAGCCTTTAAAAAGATTTCTTTAAAAGCTGCACATTCAAGTCATTCTGCTTTGGTATTTTCCTGAGTTTAAATTTTGAGGGCTGGCTGATTGAAATGCCAGTGGGCTCCGTTTTTCTTCTGGCCTTGAGTACAAATGCAAAGACAGCTGGGACTGTAAAGCGTTTACTCTACAAGCACCCCCCGCCCCCCAAAAGAAGGCATCTGGGTAAAGCGCCATCTTCTCAGATGCTTTTCCTTAAAAAAAAAAAAAAAAAGATTAAAAAATCAACTATATTATCCGGAAATCAAAATCTCATTAATGAATTGACTCCAGATGAATAAAGAACATTGGCTTTGTGACAGTCAGGAGGCTGGAGGTTGAATGCGTTTTGTGTTTTGGATGAAGCTGCATCATTTGCTGTTTTTAGTGGCAGGTGACTTCAGTGCCCTGTGATTGAAAAGATAGGCTCAATGGAGGCTCCAGTCCTGAATGCATGTAGCGTACAAGCAGGATGATCATTCGTGTATTGGCAATTGGAAACAGGTGTCCTGGCATTGGTTCCTTAAGGGCTGCTGTGAATAGCAGATTAGAAGGGAAACACAGGTACGAAAAGCAAAAGAGCAGTTTATAACACCACACTTCCACCCTCCTTTCTTCAGTACAGAAACACTGAAGAGAAAGCTGAGAAAAAAACACCAGGGGATTCACTCTTTCAAAATGTCAGTCTAGGCCAGAACGGTATAGGAGGCCAACCAGGGGGAGAGACTGACTTGCCTTCATTATGTGGAAGGTGGTTAGTTTTCTTCAGAGAAATTGAGTAATTTGATGTCATATCAAAGTGTGGATGTGAATTTTTTAATATTGAACATCGAGGTAGCAGAAACAACTAAGAGTTGTCTCGATTTGCTTCCCCTTTCTTCAGCTGTATTTGAAGCCCTTATTTTGAGGAGGTCAATTAGCTACTTCAAGAAGGATGCTTTCCAGCTTTGCATTGCAGCGAAATGTGTTAGCCAGCAGGGTTATAGGCTGAAGTGGTGTGTACAGCTCATGGGACAAGTTCTGTTTGAATGAAGGCGCTGTTCTGTTCTACCCTTCCTGCTGGTTAGTTCCATGTGCTGTAGAGACCATGGTGGATCAGACAGATTCCGTGAAGGCCAACTATCGCACGAAAAATGGCTTTTTCCCGGGCAGTTATGGAGTCCTTCCTCTCCTTGAAAGAGAAACAAAATTATCCCTTTATTAAAAAAGATTTATTTACTTATTTTTATGTATGTGGATGTGCTTGCACGAGTTTAATGTGCAACCCATGTGTACAGATGCCAGTGGAGGCCTGAGTACTTAGGATCACCTGAGATTGCAGTTACAGTTGTAAGGCACCTGATGTTGGTGCTGGGGAACTGAAATCCCAGGTTCTCTGCAAGAGCAGGAAGTGTTCTTAGATGCTGAACTGTCTCTCCTGCTCCTAAAATGATGCTTTCCATAAGCCATTGTTATTTTGAACATCTATCAATAACTGGTAAAGCTCATCTTTCTATCATCTACAGAAGAGGCAGTAGACATTTCTCTCCTAGACTAGACTTAGTCATATTTAGGAAACCCTGTCCCATTAAGAACTACACAAACTGTTAGAAATTATTATTTTGTGCATTTTCAGTTTTGTCTCCATAGTCTCACCTAAGACCATACCACTAACTGATCTAAGCACCTCCTGTTAGACTCATTTCTGGAAGGTTCATAGCATCTTCAATACTGTCATCCCTGGGACTATGTCAATCAAAACAGCAAACGTCAGTCAAAAACAGCTGAAGTATTCCTACAGGGGAAAAAAAAATGGGTATATAGTAGCTACCAGTCAACTATTAGGAAAGAATATGGGAGGAAGAATGTGAAGAACGTAATTTTTCTTTCATTGTATGTGTTTGTTCTTGTTTTTGACATTCCCTGAATTTTGCTATGTAGCCCAGGCTAGCATTTAGCCCTTGAAGATCATGCTGTCTCATTCTCTACAGAGATAGGATTACAAGGCATGGGTACCACACCCAACCAAGGAATTTTTCCTTAAGTAAGTTAGCTTGTTTATATTCAGTGTTAAGCTTTGATGTGAATGATTGTAGTCATATAATACAATTTTAGTTCCTTAAACATTTTTGTTATTGTAATTGTTTATACTGAGAGTCTGCTGTTTTGCACTTTAATTTTCCAGGATGTACAATATCATTTAGAATCAGCCCTGGCATCCTTTGTTTTAATGATTATTTTTCTTTTTTGGAAGTTTCCTGCATGGAGAAATGAGTCAAAGCTCCTGTCCTTTTTTTTTTTTTTTTACTTTTTTATAAACAATTATCATTATCTATTGGATTCAACTTAATAGTTCAGGATTTTAGTGAGAATTTTTCTTTATGTATTCTTTGACAATTTCATACATTCTTGTCACATTTACCTGAACACCTCATGTCTTCCTGCACCCCACCAGCCCCCTCCTCTTACCAACCCCTCCCACTATTATGTCTTTTGTTTTGTTTTTATTTTATTACTCTCTGAGTTGAACCAAGGCTGCCTACTTAGGCATGGGTGTAGAACTATGCTCTGCAGACAGTGGCTCCCCCTCCCCCAGCAGCCATCAAGCACTGTCAGCTCTCCAGGGAGGGACGAGGCCCCAAGAGCTCTCTCAGATCTGTGACTGAATGATGAAGAGTTCAGTCTTGTGCAGATACTTTTCAAGAACCAGACACCACAAAAGCAGAACCCATCCTTGCGTCCTCAGTAACTGAGGGTCCCAAGGATTCTCTACTTGGAGCAGCATACTTCCAACGACCCACCATCTCTGTCTTCCTATATCCCTCTCTCCTTGGTGTGTCTGTCTGTCTCTATAAAGACACCAGTCATATCGGATTAATAATGCATACTACTCAAAACAGGATGGCATTCACTTAATCACATTTGCAGTAACCTTATTCAAAATAATGTACAGTTCACAGGAAACTTGCAAGGACTTGGGACTTTGACATATCTCTTGTTTGTAATCCAACTGGAAGCACCACATTTTGAACTCTATGTAAATAACCTGTTGTTTGGATTTGGTAAGTAAGTGGTAGTTCTTAGTTCTCAATGAATAATTTTAGTATTATTGTGAGGAAAAATGAATGAAGTCATCAAGGTTTCCAAAGGTTTAACAGCATTCTATAACTATTCTTTACTCTGAAGATCCTCCCATGCTCAAATGATACCATAATTAAAATACAGTGAAGATTTTATGTAACAGTGACTGATGTCATAGGTATCCAGATCATGACAGAGACAACAGAGAAAACTCCACCTCTCCACTTCCAGCATTCCGTCCATACTAATATGTTCAATGAATGTTTTATGAAGCTCCTGTCTTAGTTCATAACTGAGCCAACTCTCATAAAGAGGGAGTATATACATCTTAACAACTTAGAAGTCATATGTACAGTAGCTGTGATAGCAATAACTAATTTTCTCTTAATGAAATGTCTTAGCCACGGTTGTAAAATAATGAATCTCCTTAAGCTGGTCTGGACTTTCTTATGCTCCATTTTCTCTACATTCTATCGATCTTTTTCTCTATTTGAGGTTGTTCTTTTCTTACAATAGCCTCTGCAGTGTCACTGTATTTTATTAGAACCCTTATTACTGTTTGAGAAGTCCCAGTCTGCTTATAAAGATGCTCAAATTTCTCTTTAAATCCAATGATTTTCAGCAGCCCATTACTATTGAAGAATTGCTCCCTTGGGCAATAACATCTTCCTTTCTCTCCATCTTCACTTAACACTGGAGGTGTGACCTGTTAGGAAGGATTCCTGTATGTGTTCTCTCCATTTCCTTGAAGAGAAGACTATGTTTTTTTTTTTTTTTTTTTTGGTTGTTGTTGTTGTTTTGTAGGAGGTGGTTTAAATCTGGAAACTCTTTCTCACACCAAGTCAAATTAAGCCTGTTTTTGCTCCTTTTATAGGACTCCACCATATGTCTTTCTCTCTGCAGTACTTTTGGGGGACTCTCATTTGGAAAGCATGGGATTCAAGACAGGGTTCCACTATGCTATCAGTCAGTACTACAGTTTTTATTTCCCTCCTTCAGCCTCCCCGGTGCTGGGATTGCAGGCAGGCACCCCCCAAGCTCTAGGAGTGTCTTTGTTCATTTTATATAGAAATTATGTGTGGCATTCCAAAACAGTTACAAACCTTTTCTTTCAGTGTCTGCTTTTAATTGTCTTTAAGTAAAATTTCCAGCTCTCTTATAAATATTATACTCACTTAATATCTAAATGCCAGATGGGATTTCATTTTTAACAAACCAAGAGAAATGCAATCAGCATAAACACATGTAGTTTATTCCTAATTTCAGCACTGCTTAAAATATTTTAAAATTCTAGTAAACATTATTGTATATGTTCTAGCCATAAACACATTACATATAAACACAATGCTATTGCTGAACAGATTGACTCGAAGAATATACCTTTAAATTACAACATAATATAGAATTCTCAGGGAGATTTTTGGAGAAATTAAGACACTTTTTCGAATGGATGTTACTTTCTGAGATCTATCCACTGCATACATCAGAATTTTCCTTCCTAAGAAATGTGCACTGTCTGGACACACATGCACGTCTTGATGTAAAGAATAGCAAGAAGGAATCCTTTAGCTCAAAACCTTGGCCACCCATCCACATCTCCTCCCATGTTTCAATACCTACCATAGACCATATAAAGTGTGCTAACACTATGTGCTTATTGTCTCCTCTGCCTCACAATGGCTTGGTTATGAGGTAATACTAACTTTTGTTTAATTATATAAGTAGACACCAAATTTTAGACAAATTAAACAGTAGAATTTCTTGTTCCAGTTTTGGATGCTATTAATCATTATATAAATACTAAGTAAATTTGAAAGAACAGAATAGGTTCTGGTATCACAATTTATTCTCTCTTATCATTCTTATTGAAGTTATAAATTTACCTCCTAACTAAGTGAAAAGCCCTAAAGTGTTTTAGATGCTGTGTCTAATTTTGCCCTAGGGCAAAGAGTTCAAAACTATGAAGGAACATTTTACTGAAAATGATAGCATAAAGACACCAGCTCCCCAGGAGATCTCTAGACAGAGTTTTCTTTGCCACATTGGAAGTAAAATAGACATTCTATTTGGTCAGGGCAACTGCTCCTTTGTAACACTGGTAAAGATCTCCCCTGCTACGTACAATGGGAGTTAAGTTGAAATTTAAATATAAAGGGAAAAACCTGAAATTTTCTCCATATGCTACATAGGTAGTATCACCTGCCAAACAACAAAGCAGAAGAGGAAAAAAAAATAACTATAGGCACAGTTAAGTAATAAATCACCATCAAGAAAATACTGCTGTTGAAAATTCAGTTCTCAAATAGAATCGTCTTCCTAGTCACATTACCTTCCTAAAATAATAAAGAAAAACCACATTCCTAATAATGAAAATGAATAAAAACATGAACCAAAAGACATTTTTAATCATTCAACAGCTGAAATGGGAATTGAATGCCTCCCATCTATTACTTTAGAACAGGTGTGATTTTACCTAGTTCATCTGTTTTATATCACATATTTTAATATCCGTGGATGTTATCTATTTTTTAAACATAATGATTTATCTGAATGGCAGGTAAAAAAATGTGAAGTTCTTTAGAATCATCTTAGGCTAGCAAAAGTATGAAGCCCAGAAAAGGATCCTCTTTGTTGAAGATCATTTACCACATATCTGTTGCTTTAATAGTAAAATTTTGAATGTGCTTGTCCTTTATTTTTAGTTTTATTATTTAGTACTATTATTAAGGAGAAAATTCAGCAGATATTTTTTGAAGAATGTTAGCTTTCAACTTATGGTTTCTGAAGCTACATTTATAGGTGTCTTCTCTTAGAAATAAGTAAACTACCTGTTTGAAAGAATATTAAATTTTTGTTCTGATGTTGGCATAATATAATGAGTGAAATGGGATTCATTTTTCAATCTCAAAAGGCACTGCTAATAATAAAAGTATTTTAGAATATTTTTTATGTATTCTTTGACAATTTTATGTATATATCCAATGTGTTTTGATAATTATCACTCTCAGCCCCTTTCACCTTCAAGTCAAATATTTGTCTGCCACCCACCCAGATAAAAAGGTTAGCTTGGCATAGCATTTAGTTTGTTTGGTCATAACTATATACTAACATATGTGTTTGAAAAAAAATTCCATAGATAAAATGTATAGATACTATATAGGGTGGTTTTTCAATATAATTCAACATTTATGACTCAAAGTTTACATAGTAGTCCTCTGCCAGGATGAAAATGAGAAAAAAAATTTACTATGTTAGAATTATTCTAAAAAAAAATATTAAGGAAGTCTGTTTACTCTAAACTTTACTTAGTTAGCATTGATATTTCTTTAGTGCATTTAACTAGTGAGTAAACACCAGTGTGTAGCTAGAAGGTTTCTCCAGTACTACCCTGCCAGGTGGCTCCTCAGTCGCTTACAAAATAATCATTCAGAGGCTTAATATTCATTATTAATTGGATGGCCTATGGCAGGATTTTTGCTATCTAGCTCTTATAACTTAACCCATTTTTATCAATCTATAAGTTGCCTGGCTTACCGGTATGTTTACATCTTGCTTCTCCTTGGGGCAGCTGGCATCTCTTTCTTCTCCTTCCTCTCCTTCCTCTCCTTCCTCTCCTCCCACTATCTCCTTTGAATTTTCCCACCTGGCTCCATCCTGCCTCGCCATAGGCCAATGCACCTTTATTTGTCAACCAATCAGAGCAACACATATTTACAGCCTACAGAAAGACATCCCCCAGCACCAGTATTTGGAGTGCATTTATTTAGTTGGTTTAGTATATGTAGTTAGAATATATAAAAATAAATTTGGTAAAATGTGAAGTTTCAAAAGGCCTAAAAATACACTGTAGCTTTTCTCTGTGGAAGAATTTTGAACTCACCTCCTCTCTCTCTCTCTGTCTCTCTGTCTCTCTGTTTCTCTGTCTCTCTGTCTCTCTCTCTCTCTCTCTCTCTCTCTCTCTCTCTCTCTCTCTCTCTCTCAAGCATATAGAAATATAAGTATATGTACTGAGACAGGGTCTCATGTAGCTTAGGCTGGTCTTCAGTATGTGCCTGGAAATCCTCTTTAACTTATGATCCTCCTGCCTCCACTTACTGGGTGCTAGGACTACAGGTATGCACCACCACACATGGTTTCATGTGGTCCTGGGATCTAAACCAGGGCTTTACATAATGCTAGGCAACCTCTGAAAACTGTAAGCAAACCATCCCAGTTAAATGTTTTCCATTATTAGAGTTGCCATGGTCATGCCGTCTCCTCACAGCAATGGAAACCTTGATTAAGACACCCTGTTCACACAACCTCAAGTGTACCTGAAAGGGACTGTGATAAAGAGCGAAAGACACTTCTTAGCCCCCCAAAACCCCGGGGGTTTTAAGACCTCTGTCCCACAAGCCAGGAAAATGACCAACTGTACTTTTTTGTACACAGCAGTTTTTGTGAGAGTGAGTGTTATCCAGCGCCTCTTCTCCCTCACCATCACTTAACTTTCAGTGTGTTAATTCATATCCTTTGCCATTTACTTTATGTTCTAGTCTTTCTCACTTTGGACTGAAAAATCCAAAGAGAGAAAGTCTGAAATTAATGGTAAAAGTGCATTTTTTACCTACAAAGTGTTATTATTATTAAATTATATTGAAGAACATTCCTTTCCCTAGAAAAGCAAGTATGTGTCCTCCACCACTTGCCTACAATGTTACCTAAAAACTAGCTGCTGAAGTAGTTTCCCATAGACTACATGATTTTCATTCCTTAAGTTGATGTTTTTACATAATTCTTAATATTTGAGATTTGTTCTTACGTTCCATTTTTCCTATTCATAATCCCAAAGGAACAGTTAAATCTGTAACGCTCCGAAGGGGATATCCAGGTGTGGAAAGCACAGTGATTTATGATCTTGACTGTTTTCACTCATACATGCTTTTCTATAGTCTGTACTTTGGAAATCTTTCCCTTTAAAGTATGTCTGTCTTTTTTAGTAGTTATCGAAGTAGTTGATGTATAACCATTATCATTCCCTGATTTCTTCCTGATGTTGTGATAAATACCATGACCGAAAGCAACTTGAGGAGGAAAGCGTTTATTTGGCTTATACTTCCAGGTCACAATCAATCACTGATGGAAGTCTGGGTAGAACCTCAAGCTAAACCTGAGGCAGAAACCAATGAGGAATACTGCTTGCTGGTGGTTTCTTTCTGGCTTGCCCAGCCAGCTTTCTTATAAAGCCTTGTCCCATGTGCCTAGTGATGGTGATATACACAGACAGATGGGCCCTCCCACATCAATCATCAGTTAAGACAATTCCCCCCAGACATGCCCACAGCACAACCTGATTCAAGTAATTCTTCAGTTGAGATTCTGTCTTCCCAGGTGACTTCAGTGTGTATCAAGTTGACAATAACAATGACAAGGGCCCAGATGTAATATAGTTTATGGTCTAAGAAGTTCTCATTCTTTGCATATGTCTAAGTCAAAAAACATCTGTGTTGGTAAGTTTTCTGTGAAGTTGACCCAAGCTGTACTCATTGAGGAAGAGGATCTATCAACTGAAAAACAAATGCCTCCGTAAGACTGGCCTGAAAGCAAACCAGCGGGGCATTTTCTTAATTTGTGCGGAGAGCCCAGTTCATTGTGTATGGTACCACCCCTGGGAAGGTGGTCCTGAGTTGTCTAAAAAGAAAGCTAAGCCAAGGCATGGGGAGCGAGCTAATAAGTGGTACTCCTCCATGGCCTCTGTGTCAGCTCTTGCTGACTTGTGTTCCTGCTCTGACTTCTCTGGATGGTGAACTAAAACCTGTAAGAAGAAATCAACCCTTTCTTCTCCATGTTGCTTTCATTCATGTTGTTTTATCATAGCAGTAGATACTCTCACTAAGACAGTGCCTCAGAATTTATTGCTTCTTTATTGGTAGAAGTGAATTTGTATGCGAATGTGCTCCTTTTCATATTCATTGAAAACTGCAAAAATTAGAATAAAAGCCATCAGAGAGTTGACTGGATAATACCTTCCTGTCAATATTGAAGCAAGGATAAAACTAAAACAAATCATCTGCACCCAATTCTTATTTTCTAATATGATTCCTCAAGTGAAAGAAAACAGAGTCCTGAGAGAAATGGTTGACTCCAGGTCCAGAGCTGGAAGTATACAGAATGAGTTAGGAGAATCTTGGAGGACTACAAAGTAAAAGAAGGGCTCAAACATAAAGTGATGAAGACCGGGGAGACAATCAGAGCCAACCCAAAAAACTCCATGGCCAAATATGAAATGTTCTGAGTAATGAAATAAATAATATAGTAATGAGTTATAGCCTATAATATAATGTCAATATCTATGAATCTGTTTTGATATACATGGATAAATGCTAAGAAGAAAAATACTGTATACAAATGATTTGTACAGCTACTGGCTAACCAATGAGATCAGGTTTATCTACCCTTTCATTGCAAGCTGTACTTAGTATCCTGCCTCCAATGAATGCAATATGGAAAGTAATGAGACCAAGGTAAATATTTGAAGAAAATGGCAACACTGTCCTTATCTGATAATCAATTCTAACCCCATAATCAATCAACTGAATTATTTGCATATGCCCTTGATATGATATAATTAAAATGAGACCTTACCGTTGTGGTTATTCTTCTCCAAATTCACAAGTTCAGTACAAATTAAAAATAATAATAAAAGCATATCAAACACTAATTGAGAAACAATCTAGAAAAGAGCCTCTTAAGTTCTTAAAAATAAGGTAAAAGTAAAGAAAACTCAATAGGAGTCATAGGCCAGTGGAGATCAAGGAATGTGACAATTAAACAAATTATTACATCCTAGGTTTATAATGAGGGTATAAGGGAAGGGAGAGAGAATGAAGCACCTCTGAATAAATTGTGGCGTTCAGGTAATACTTTGTTAATAGTGGTTTGCTATTGGAGATAAATATGCCATAGTAATAATGTAAGATGAAACTAAATTGGGACAGAGTCTATGGCAAACATCTGTAATTATCTTTGAAGCTTTTGTGTAATCAACTAGGAACCAGATTTTCTCTTTCTGTAAAACTGAAAGTTAATTAAAAACAAAGGGAAATAAATAACAAGACTGGGAGTTTCGTATTCACAGAGTTGACTTAGTTTATTAGAGAATATTTCCAGGGAGCAACCAAATCCAGAAAGAAAAATCACTTCAAAAATAAAGATATTTGTTTGCTTCTTGTTATTATATAAATTGACTATCAGTGAGGAATTGTGACAAAAAAATTAGGAATGCTACTCAAGATTATTTTCATTAGAAAAATTAAGTACATTTGGTGAGAATATCTGTATTAGTGCTGCTGTTACTGTGATGGAACACCATGACTAAGAGCAACTTGAGGAGGAAAGATTTATTTGGCTTACAATTCCCAAGTTACAGCCCACTGAGGGAAGCCACAGTAGGAATTCGAACTGGGTGGAACCTGGAGGCAGAAGCTGACACAGAGGTCTTGGAGGAGAACTGCTTCCTGGCTTGTTCCCCATGGTTTGCTTAGCCTGCTTTCTTATAGCATCCACGACTACCAGCTCAGGAGTGGCAGACACCACACAGGGCAGGTTGGGCCCTCTCACATTAGTCACTAAATAAGAAAATGCTTTACAGGCTTGCCTACTGGAGGGTGAAGGATAATGAGCAGTTGTCTAGCCTGATATATAGAATGATAACCTGCCAGCAAATACCAAGATAGATAGATAGGTAGGTAGATAGATAGATACATACATACATACGTAGATAGATAGATACATAGATTGATCGATCGATAGATACATAGATAGATAGATAGATAGATAGATAGATAGATAGATAGATAGATAGGACTGGCTGAAGGAGGAAAGGAAGGGAAATGGGGAGCATGAAGAGAAAGAAAAGAAAGGGAAGGGAAAGGAAGTGAACGGAAGGGAAGGGAAGGGAAGGGAAGGGAAGGGAAGGGAAGGGAAGGGAAGGGAGGGGAAAACAGATGATGAGGTAACTTTGCCTATCAGTATGTTTTAAGGGCTTTAAATTCCTACCAACCAAACCCTGCCAGATTTCTCTGCTAAGATGGAACAAAGTGTGTAAGAATGAGCTTTCAAGAGCCCTTAAGAGTGTTCCAGCAGAGAGCTTTGAAGAGCTTTGGAGGAGTATTAGGTTGTAAGGATCTGGGAAATCCACTGGAGCTGAGAAATGTGTCCCATGACTCTTGCTTTCAGCTGTTCATGTGACCAGTTGTTTTTTGGAACTTGAACCTTGACAGATGTTAAGAACATAGAAGAGGTTATAGATAATTTCTCACAATTAAGAGCCAAAATTGGCTTGTTTAAAAAAAAATAAAGAAAAAGAAAACTTGGCTTTAGTACACTGAGTCTGAGATGCCTCTGGGGCCCAGCAGAAAGCATGCCCAAATGGCAATAAAAAAGGATGTGGAACAGCAGTTGGCAATCCTTTACTGTAGAAGAGCAGATAGTAAATATTTCATTCTTTACAGGCTAGAGTCTCTACTGCCTTTTCATTCTGTGGTTGTTTTGAAATAGCCAAGAGAAATATGTGAACAAATGAACAAGACTATGACCCCATAAAACTTCATTGACATGAGAATTTGAATCTCATGTATTTTTCACATGCCAAGAAGTATTATTTCCTTATTTTTTTCTTTCAGTTGTTCTCTGTTTTTTTTTTTTTTTTTTTTTTTGAGACAGGGTCCAGTGTAGCCCAGGATGGACTTGAATTTTGTATGTAGCTGAGTCGAACCTGGAACTCCTGATCTCCTTGTCTGGGATTATAAGCATGTGTCATCATGCTTGAGTTGGTTAAATTTTCCCAACTTGATATAACGTAGAGTCATCTAGGAAGAAGGAGCCTAAGTTGAAGAATTGTCTCCATCAGACTAGTGGGTGGGCAACTCTGTGAGGCCTTTTCTTGATTGGCGATTGATATGGAAAAACCTACCCATTGTGGGTGATGCTATCATTGGACAAGTAGTACTTGGTGTATAAGGAAGCAAAATGAGCAAGACAATAAGCAGTGTTCCTCCACAGCCTCCTGCTTCATGCAGTTCCACCTCTCCACACTCCTCCTGTCTTGACTTCCTGCCCTGACTTCTCTTCATGATGGTCTGTAAACCATAAAGAAGGAATAAACCCTTTCCTCTCCAAAATACTTTCTGTCATGGTGTTTATCACAGTGATAGAATCCAAACTGGAACAATTTTTGTCTTACTTTTTTGCCAACTATTAAAAAAAAAATCCTTACCTGTAGGATGTTCAAAAACAAATGACTGCTTAGATCTAGTTTAAGTTTCTTTTTTTTTTTTTTTTTTTTTGGTTTTTCGAGACAGGGTTTCTCTGTGTAGCTTTGCGCTTTTCCTGGAACTCACTTGGTAGCCCAGGCTGGCCTCGAACTCACAGAGATCCGCCTGCCTCTGCCTCCCGAGTTCTGGGATTAAAGGCATGCACCACCACCGCCCGGGGAGCTTAAGTTTCTTAATTTACTCACCCTTAGTAAGAAATCTGACCTGCAAACAGCAGTATTTTTATCAGTGCACATGCGGCTATTTCAAATGAAGGTTTTGGAAGCAGTCACATCCCTGGATTGAGGGATAAAGGAGTATGGTGAGGAGAGTGTTGGAAGTTAAAGAATTGAAATTAGTAGAAGAAATGTAAAGGGGCCCAAATAAATTCTTAGTGTGATTAGTAACCTTGTATCATTTTGAATACATTTTAAATGCATGACACACATAATCATGGGGTGTTCTGTGAATATTTATGGACTCCCCTCATTCTTTTTCAGCACTTTTCAGTGTTTTGTTTACCATCTAAAATGTGGCTTAAATAGACAAAGTCTGTCGTAAGGATAGGTGAATATCATGATTTTTATATATCTCATTCAGAGGATTTTGATTTATCACATGAAGTTGACTATATTGTGTTCTTTATTCACTGAGATCACCAGCAAGAAACTAAGTAAAATATTTGGAATCCTGGAAATCACTTTCAAATAAAGTAACAAAAGTATTAATGGTGCCAATGGCAAAGTTGAGTCTAAATCCAGTTTCCTTCCACTTCCCTCATGATGTCATTAGTTTTTCCCCCTACTTCCTTGTGTTGAAAAGTGATTAGCCAGAAACATATTTAATAAAGCCCATAGTAGATATGTTTAAGTAAACTGAACTCTGAATTTCTGTGTTTGATATATTGTGCACCCCAATAAACTTATCTGGGGATCAGAGAACAGAACAGCCACTACATGGCAAGTTCAAGACCACACTGGAAACAGAGCCAGGCATGGCACACACCTTTATCCCAGGAAGTGATGGCAGGAAGCAGAAAGGTATATAAGGCATGAGAACCAGGAAGTAGGACTTCTAAGCTTTTTAGGCTTTTAGCAGCAGTTAAGCTGAGATCCATTCAGATAAGGACTCAGAGACTTCCAGTTTGAGGAAACAGGATCGGCTGAGAAGTTGGCAAGGTGAGGTTGGCTGTGGCTTGTTCTGCTTCTCTGATCTTTCAGCATTCACCCTAATACCTGTCTCCGGATTTGTTTTTATTAATAAGACCTTTTAAGATTCGTGCTACAAGTTTCCCCAGCATTATTTTTCTCCTTCCAATTTGTGCATCATTGAAAAACATGACACAGAAACAGGAACAAACTCAAACTTTTCAGTAACAAGTAGAAGAAATTCAAGTATCATAAAACTTAAAAGCCCCACTGGAACTTATTTGTAGTTCAAGTCTGATTGAAGGCCTGGAAATAACTGTTATGAGTGTACAACAGTGTTTGCTCTCTGAGGCATACAGTATTTAAGCACCATTATTCCTCCTGGAAGGAACAGCACCACACAGCCAGTCACCTGACCAGTAAACCCACTTTTAAGAGAGGCTACTCAGTGCCCAGTTGTTCGTTTTTAAGGAATGAATGGCAATGCCCTTTTCTGATGCTTTTCTGGGTTGGACACATACACAATGACTTTTAGCTTAACAAGATAGCACTATATTATAACCTGGTGGATATTTTTCAAAATAGAAATTAGTTAACTGAAAAAAAAAACATAAACAAAGGCACATACCTATATTCACTGTCTTGGGACAATGCTCCTAGCTACATCCACACATGTGCACTGTTTGATTCTTTCTTGAAGTTGAGTATGGTCTGACCCACTTATTCTCTTCCCAATGTTTCTTCAGAACAGAGCAGAGGTGAACCTTTGCTTACTAGCATTGTCCAAAATTGAATTATGATGGTTGGAATGAAATGTGGAATGATTTGCATTGCTGATTGGAAAATGAAAAAATGTGCCCCCAGGCAGAGATAGGGTGGCAACAGCTGCCAGCTAATCCTTTTATCTCTCTGGATCTGGGTGGAGTGGAAGACTTTTATGATGTTGGCATCCGTGTGCTGTGTTCGTGCCAATCGCTGGGCCACTCTGTTGCTGCCAGCATCATACAAATCCTCTCATCCAGTGCTCCATCTGTGGTACTTCCCATGAGTGCCGCGGCTGAGCACTATCACTGACATGCCCCGGTCCTGTGCAGTCATCCCCTAGAACTCCCTCTTATTAATAGCTGCTACAAGAGTGCCTGCCATTTGACAATTACTTCTCTGGGTAATTTATATCTTTTCACTTAACTATCATCACAGCATTTTGAGATACTTATTATTATTACACTCATCATCCTTCTATTACCAGTAAGAAAACAGTCTCAATAACTAAAAGCTAATTTAGCCAGCAACAGAAAGTGATGGAGCCAGGCTAGGAACTTTGGATTAAGCCTTGTTTTTGTGGTTTTCCTGAGCGACGATGCCAAATGTAATTGTGTTAATTCACTTATCATTTTGGGTCAGTCTGAAATATCTGTACGTATGAAATATTAAAACCTGCTTCTGGTTTAGTGAGGGCACATGGCAGCACAATAATTATAAAGGTAACATTTAGATTTATTAGGTTTTGTAAACTAATTACAGACAGTTTAAAGTATACAGGAAGGGATGGCCCAGTGACAGAAAAAGACTCTGCTGTTTTATCCAAGGGACTTGAACATCTACAAATTACGGTATCTACTGGAGATCCTGGAACCAATCCCCTGTGGGAACTGAGGGACAGCTGTATGTCATTGTATGTCATGACTGTTAAAAGCCAAGATGGAAAGATTGTGTATTTGAATTAGAACCTGTTACTTATATTAAGTGAAAATGGAGGCCTATGAATATGCCTGACAGTTAGAGAGCTTACCTAGCTTGCATACGGCTCTGAATTCAGTCTCCAGCAACACACACACACACACACACACACACACACACACACACACAAACACATGACACACATGCATGTATGCACATGTGCAAACACCAATAGATACATAAAGCAAATTTGACATCTAGGAAATGGGAACATTAGTTGCATGGATGTTGGGTGTTGTGAAGATTAAACTAAGCAACATAGATTACTTAGACTAATGCCTGGTAAGTATTTGTTTATTCGTTTTACACACAGTCATGAAAGACTGGATTAGTCCACGGAATGAAAGATTAAATTCAAGTGAGATGCACTAACGAGTTCGAATAGAAACAAACACGTTGCCTTTTGTCCTGAAACAGACTTCTGATTAGTTATCAGGTATAACTGTCCCATGATTACTAGCATAACTAGCATTCTTCTGGGCCTTGTCAGTTCTGTGGTCAGTAATTTTTAGCCTGAGTGTGGTGAGACTGGCATGTTGGTGCTCTCCCACATCTGTGCCTCAGCAGAGATTTGAAGATGAGGTTTCAGTGGCTAGGACAGAATCATCTGGAAGTTCTGATGGCTGCTACACCTACATATGGCTCTTCCCTGTGAGACTGATGTTCCTCAAAATGCTTTTAACACTCTCCATTCATCCAGCAAACACCTCTGCGCAGCAACTATTCCCATTGGACAGCCTAAGCCACACAAGACTGTCACCAGGGTTGTCTAGAAATCAGGAAGAGGGGGAATTTGACTCATTTTGATTCAGGGAAATAGCAAGACAGAGTGATGAAACTTTTTGGTCCCCTGAGGTTATGGAGTTGCTGGGACATGAGTCTTCAGCTTTGATATTAGGGAAGTCTTAGGGGAGAGAAGAGGCAGAACAGAATATTGTCTGCATTTCCAGGTCACTTTCAGAGTGGAAAGTTAGTATCGCTCAAAATTCAGTCTGCAGCTAAGGTGGAAATGGTGGGCAGTGCTTACCATGTTCAGCTAGAGTCTACATCAGAGAAAGCCCAGGCATTGGGTCGTATATCAGCTGCCCTCGTCTGCTTTGGTTTGCACAGGGATGCTGTTGATTGAATCCATGGCCTTGCAATGCTAAGCTTGTGCTTCACTACCTAGCTATGTCTGCAATCTCTCTCTACTTTTGAACTTCAGTTATATGTTATCATTGTGAAATGCAGTCAGAAAGAGGAGACTGTGATAGAATATTGACTAATCATGTGGATGGAAAAAATGTCTAAGGTTCTTCCCACATATGTAGTTCTTGGTACTGTATACCAAGGCCATTGCTACTATCTTGTAGATTAGGTGTCACTGGATCCAGTGTCCATAGACTGGTGACATTGCTCTCTACTGCAGGCGCTGTAGCTTACTGTCTTCCCTGGACCCACAGCATTGACCTTCTCTGGGGACTTGTTAGAATTGCAAATTCAAGAGTTCTCTTCCGACTGCTGCCTTCACAGTCAGCAAACACTCCAAGTGATTTTTGACTATTGCCAAAGTGTGAGCAGTACTGTTCAACACCGTTGCTAGTTCACTGGTCTCCAGTCCCATACATGAGGCCAAGCTAAATGTTTTAATGATTGGGGTTTCGTTTATACTCTTTTGTTTTGTTTGGTAGAGGGCCTTGTTTTTAAGTCAAACTAAATCCACCTTCCTGGGTCCTCTCACCAAAGTCATTCTAATGTACTAGGTTAGTAGAAGAGAAGTGTCGGTGAATGAACACAGATCTCAGATTTCAGAAACCAGCTCAGCAGCCCAACACTGTGAACACTGGGGCCCATTTCCGTTCCCATCCTCTATGAAATGCATGGGCTGCTGAACTCACTAATATGAAGCCATACATTGTTGACAAGGGGGTGCATTTCCCAGGCTGTGCCTGGATGCCATTCATTCTTAGTATTGACCATCCTCCAATTTCATTGAGCTATGAAAAGGGGAGGAGAGTAGATATTTTAGAAGTGCCTACCCCACACACAAACACTGGTACATAAAGAAAAGCTTTCTTCTTAGACATTATTTAACAAAACTCTTACTGGTAGTTGTAAGAGAAATTTAGGTATCTTGTAACTTCAGGGCAGTAATTTATTTCTGGCAGGAAAAGACGTAAAAGCTGCTGCCAACCTGAGTGCACAGTTTGAAGAGATTGGAATCATGTGAGCATCTCTTCATAAACATAAATTTTTGTCTGGCATAGTTTTAAAAATGGCTGCTTTTAAAAAAAATATTGTAATTATGCTCAAACAGTTTGGAATGAAACCCTGAGTTGTGATCCCCCTGTGATGATTGGTCAGCATTGATTTTTCTGAATTGTCTCGTTTAGCAGGAGAGTTAAAGGAAGACAGTCTATAAGGTTGGAGAGTATGTCCTCAGAATCTTGAAAAGCTCAGGTGGCCTACTGCTTACCTAGCACTCACAAGGCTTTGGTTCCAGTCAGCAGATCTAAAAACAATTTGAAAATGAATTGCTGTGGGATGTTCTGTATGGCAAATGTGTTACTGATTGGTCAATAAATAAAACACTGATTGGCCATTGGCTAGGCAGGAAGTGTAGGCGGGACAAGGAGGAGAATAAAGCTGGGAAGTGGAAGGCTGAGTCAGAGAGACACTGCCAGCCACCACGATGAGAAACAGCATGTGAAGATGCCGGTAAGCCACGAGCCATGTGGCAAGGTATAGATTAATAGAAATGGATTAATTTAAGCTAGAAGAACAGTTAGCAAGAAGCCTGCCACGGCCATACAGTTTGTAACCAATCTAAGTCTCTGTGTTTACTTGGTCGGGTTTGAGTGGCTGTGGGACTGGCAGGTGAGAGAGATTTGTCCTGACCGTGGGCCAGGCAAGGAAATCTCTAGCTACAATGAATTGAGCATATTTGCATGGAACTGTACCATATAGCTTATTCTTGAAAGAAAGACTTTACTTTTGTTTGTTTGTTTGTGTTTGTTTTTGTTTTTTGGTATTTTTTGTTTTTTGTTTTTGTTTTTTTGAGACAGCGTTTCTCTGTGTAATACTGGCTGTTCTAGAACTCTGGAAGTCTGGAACTCACTCTGGAGATCTGTATACCTGTCTCAAGTGACTATAGATGTGTTCCACCACATCCAGGGAAAAGACTTTTATTTATTATTATTATTATTATTATTATTATTATTATTTTGATTTTTTTGAGACAGGGTTTCTCTGTGTAGCCCTGGCTGATCTGGAACTTACTCTGTAGACCAGGCTGGCCTTGAACTTACAGAGATCCTTCTTCCTCTGACTCCCAAGTGCTCGAATTAAAGGTATGCACCACTACTGCCTGGCTAAGACATTATTTTTAAAAGTTGATAATCCAATCAGATATTCTTTTCAGGTCAATTTGCTCATTAATGATTGCCTTGATTTAGTTATCATTTATTAGTGAACTGATAGAAAATCCTGAAAAAAAATCGTCTATAAAGTTAACTTCTCTAAGTTAATGCAATTCCCTAAGTGAATTCTAGCTTCAGATCAGAGCTGGAAAGTCAAGGACTGAGTTTCCTCCTTTTAAAAACCTTTCATTGAATGTCAGTAAATGTGTGCATGTTGTACATAAAACTCATGCTCTTTCGTGGTTTGTCTTTGACTCTGAGCATTTCAAAGCTCCAGAGTATCATGCACCTACATTAAATGGAGCCCAGCAGAAAGCCACACTTTTGGGTGTTATTTAGGCAGTCGCTCGAAGCCCCAAACATGTAAAATCTATAGTAATATTAGCTTTAAGAAGGTCAGAATTTGATCTACAATTCCCTTTATTTGTGGTTAGAATGATGTTGTACTGCTGAGGCCACAAATAAAGCTAAGGTCACTAGCAGAAACGGGAGCAAGTAATGGAATTTTTAAGCACAATCCCTTTGAATCTGCTGAGGAACTGACCAAGGGAACAAAAAAGCGTCACATTGGCTGAACCAAGGGAGCTCTCTGACTATAGCCCCGAAGACATGAAAGAAACAGTTTGGGGAAATTGTGAAGCTGTACAATTTAAATGCAACTGAGAAAAGCTTAGTGAGTGCTGCTTGATTTCATTGTACCTTGCTCAGGGACTGTCACATGTTTATTGCTTTTACCCCAAATGTGTCAAATTCCTAAGTAATGCTGCATAGCTGGTGATGTTTAGCCTGCAAGGATAAACCTCAGGAACCTTTAGTTATTTATGTCTGTAATCTGCTAAATATTTTACTCATCTGCCACTAGTTAGGATCCACTTAAATTCTGAGGTAATATTTTGGTCTTCAGAACAAATGAATTTTCGGTAAATTTCTCCAGACAATAGAGCCATTTTGTATAAGTTTAGTGGTTAATAACTATGTTATTAGTTATTAACTAATAATAGTTAACTGTTAATAGTTAGCTATACTTTCTCTGAATTTACCCAAGGCCTCTTTTGTTTAAAAAAAATGCTTCAAGTTTCTAGAGCTTGAAAAATAAGTAGAAACTTTAGACCTGGGGTCTGTCAACCAGACAGGCTTTCTGAAATAGATACCTGTTTGGAAGGTTGCTATTTAACATGAAATGTGCTGAAAAAATAAGATTATGTCATAACCAAGCGCAGGAAATAACAAGGGCCCTGAACTCTATTCCTGTAACAAGTTCTTTCTAACCACACCCCTTGCCTTCTAACCCTGACATGTACCCTACAACAAAAAATGTTCCGAGATTTGAAACCCAATGAACAATTCTGTTAGATAGTAAGAATAATCTAGGTTTCCCTTAAATCCCAAATTTTCCAATTTTTCCCATTCCCTTGGATCTTATAGGTCTCAGCCATGGAAAATAAGTGTCCTATGTCTCTCCTCACAATTGTCCCTTCTGGTATTTCTGTCTGATTCTTTTATTTTTTTTTTCTGGCTCCTACCTAATTAAACATGAGGATGGTAAGGAGAGGGATAGGGAAAGACAGAAAAGAACTGTATGGCAAGCTTTGAGGATGCCCAACTTTCATTTCCTCTTAGTGGGATGAGTAAAGATCAGTGTCTGCTGTGGGATGATCAGAAGGAAATATTCAGCAATGTCATGACAGTTTATATACCCCCATTACTTGCCTGTGATGACCAACCTTCATGTTCCTCCCACAAGATGATTATTCTCATGTTCTCTCCAGGCATCACCGGGAACCTCATTCTACATCTCTTCTATGGGAAGCAAACATTTGACCTAAGGCAGGGATCCTCCCAGCCCTTCAGGCTTGTGCTTCCTTTGTTTCACTGTCACAGTGGAACTGTAGCTAGTTCCCTTTGCTTATTTGTCTCCTCTTCTGTACTTTGCCTCTGGACTCTGGGGTGAACATATTAAGTTCCCGTGATTCCCTTCTCTCTATGCTTAAATGAAAGGGAAGTGTCAAATCAACTACTCAGGAGAGGAGAGAAGAAAATGCTAATTATTCACTAATGTAAATGGACTCACTGGTGGCATAGGATGCTAGTTGACATAGTTCTACGTGGTCATAAAACTTGCACGGCCTCTGTGTTGGTGAACTTCCTCAGGATGGGCTGCAGTCTTCAATGATGTCAGATTAGCCTCCTTTGTACCTGGTTACTTGTACTCCCTGTGATAAGAGGAACTCTGCTATGGTTAGGGCTGGCTCTCAACCACTTCATTTTCTTTTTCCTGCTCACTGCACTGAGAGTTAACAATGCTCAGCTTCCCAAGTGCCTCCAAGCCTCCTGACATCTTCAAATTGAGGAACTCCTTATACAGTTTTCAGGGGAGGCTCCTATTACTTCCTAAAATGCAGGTGTCTCCAGAGTATACTCTAAAGCCTTCTTGGAGGAAAGGTTATTTTCTCATATCTGTCATAATCTTATTTTAAGAATTAAAAGTAGTGTCACATCGATCAAACCTGCATGTACTTGTTAAATAACAAAATTCTACAAGACAAAAGAAAATCGCTCTGTGCTCTGGAAGCTAAGGCATTCAGCTGTACTCTGCGAGTCTAGTCAGGAACAAAAATGATTATGAGTATGGTATTAGGATTACAATGACTTATGGTGCTGCATTTGTTTGGTTACATCATGGAAAATTCTTCTGGATTTAACATTCAGTCCTTTTTCTTATAGAAAAAAAGGGAGAAAAGGGATCATGCTATTCTTCATATTTATTTTCCAATAGCTATCTGGAGAGATATTTATGTAACAGCGAATTGCATTGGTTACAGTTGGGATGGGAAATGTCCCCTGCAGGCTCATGTTTGAATACTTGATCCCTCATTAGTGTTGTTCTTTGGGGAGATTGCATATCCTTTGAGGTGGGAGGGATATCTAGGAGAAGAGGTTCACAAGATGATGGCCTTTGCAGATGGTGATAGTCCACTCCTGCTTCCAGTCCCAGCTCTCTCCTTCCTGTCTGCTACCATGATGTCTCCAGTCATCTCAGGCTTATGCTGTCACAGACTGACTCACTACAGTCACCATACCTTCCTTACCAAGATGGACCATACCCTCTTGTGAACTTTCCTCTCTTTAAGTGTCTTCTGTGTGGTTTTTGTCTTAGCAAAAGTAAGCAGTACGACATCTAAATGTAAATGAACTTTAGTTTTAGTTTATTTATGTGTTTGCATACCTTAGTGTATGTACGGGGGGGGGGGGAGCAAGAAAATGGTAGGTACTTGCTGTTGTTGTTTAGGTTTTAAAGGACAAAATAGTACCATCACAGGCACATCTTTCAAGCAAAAACAAATTCTTTATTTATTTTTATTGGCAGGGAGGAGGAGTGCTTGTGCGATGGAGTGTGTGTGTGTGTGTGTGTGTGTGTGTGTGTGTGTGTGTGTGAACTTCTGGGTACTAGTTATTTCCTTCCACCTTGTTGAGGCAGGGTCTTTTTTTGTTTCTGCCACACTGCATACTCCAGGCTAGCTGGCCCCCAAGCTTCCTGGTAATCTTCCTGTCTCAGCCCCTCACTGACCATAGGATTAGACATGAACCACATCCTGCTATAAGCTGGGTTCCTAAGACTGAGCTCTGCTGATAGAATTGCACAGCAGGTGCTTTCCACCCCTGGATCATCTCCCCCTGCTCACTTCTGGCAAAAACAGACTGACAGAAGAAACTGAATTCAAGTTGGAGGTGTTTCCGACACCTCCAGACATGAAAGCCCAGTGGAAAGGTAAAACAATCTTGGTTAAATCTGTTGAAGAAAGCAGCAATTTAGCAAGATGTGATTGAGCCAAGTGTGGTGTGATACAGTGGTAATGAGGCAGTGGGAACTTAACAAGGCCGGTTTGTCCACATTCAAGATGTTGCTGGATGATAGTCCCTTCCTGGGGACAAAGGGAACTCTCCTGGGAAGAGAGTCTTTTGACCTATTTTCAGAGTCCAGCTAAATAGTTTGATCTCAAATTTTGAGAAAAAAAAAGGCATTGTGTTTTTCCTGCTTCTATGATCTCTTCCAGCTGCTTCCTCAAATTCTGAAGTGCCGTGATTTGGGGACAGCTTGTTCAATATCCATCTGGCGGTCATATGAGCAGTCACTGATATGATTATGGAGTACAATTAAAAGTTCAAATAAAAAGTTCAAGAAGAAATGGAGTGTGAGCCAAGAGACAGGAGGTAGAAGTCAAACCTATAAGAAAATATTCTGGCAGGTGAAGCAAGATGGGGAATGTAGGCAGACTGTACAGACGGAAACAAAACAAAATTTCTCCCTGTTAAGTAGAGCTGATGCACCTCAGGACTCACACAGACCTGGCCCTGATTCTTGGATATGCCTTTTTGGCTTGTTTTGGACAGCCAGTAGCATTTTCCTTCTGAGATGATTGAATAAATACATTTTTCTAAATAATTACAAGGCAAATGAATTTATGTGAGGTAGATCTTAAGGAGTAGTCAGTGAAAACTAAGATTAAACTATGTGTGTTTAAAGTAGGAGCTATAAAATGCAGTTTTGTATATGAAGGACACACAGGAGGAATTATATAAAATTGATAATTTTTAAAAATTCTTTTTCAAATACATTTGGAGAACTTAATAAGAAATAAGACATTTTTGCTTTTATAATACAGACGAATCTGTCTTCTCTTCTTTATAGAAAACGTCACTCAATCAAAATGTTGCAATTATGTGTTTTGACGACAGTAAATTACTTTGAGAAGCATCTGCCATATTCCAAAAAATGAACATAGCTGAAATTTCTTTCTATGAGTGGTCAGCAGAGAACTTAGAAATTAGTTTTGCATCCTAGTATTTTTCAATATAGGTAATAACATGAATTTATTTTTAAGATTGATTTTTTTATGTTTTTATTCAGTACATATGATAGTGATGATAAGCTATATAAATAAGTCAATATTGATATGACAAGTGCAATTATTCTTTATAACATTTTTCTATAAAGGCCTATCTATAAATACACATTTATGTAATTTTTAGAGAAGTAAGGAGTTTAGGTTAAAAATTTAAAGGATTAAAATAAGAGAGAATTGTGTGGAAAAAATAGAGGCACTTTTGTTATTAGTATCATAAAAATCTAAACATTTTAACCCTAAAATTGGATCTATGCCTATAGTCATACTTGTTATTGCTTATGATGTTTTCCAGTACTATGATAGTTACTCAAGTTTTATATGATTGTAAGGTTACATACATTGTTAGGTCTTACGAATTTTTGGTGTTCTGCTGAGGCTCTGTATAAACTCCTGCTATATCTGTCTATACTTATACATCCTATATCATTTTCAATGGCGATAATGTATGGACCACTTCGTAAACCCTCTAGTGATGCATATTTGTGTTCTTTCCACCTGCTTCCCAGTAGATGTAAGATGAATTGCTAAATGGACTTATTAATAAAAAATCTGGAGCCAGATATTGGGGTGAAAACTGAGGGTTCAGAGAAGCATAAAGAAGCCAGCCACGTTCTTACCGCTAGAAGCTTCTTAGCCCAAGAGAGAGCTACTTCCTGTATACTGACACCTATATCCTTTCTGTGCCCTGCCATTTTACTTCCTTTCTCCGCCCAGCTACGTCACTTTACTTTTTTCGCCTAGCTCTATCACTTCTGGTCTGTCTGTACAGACCTCCAGACCTCTATAGTTAACTAGTGCTGGGATTAATGGTGTGTGCCACCACACCTGGCTCTGTTCTCAGTGTGGCTTTGAACTCCCAGAGATCCAGATGAATCTCTATGTTTAATATAATGGCTGGCTTTTCCCTCTGATGCACAGATAAGCTTTATTGGGGTGCTCAAATAAAGTATCACCACATGTAGATGCACACCATCTTATATAAATATATGAATTTTTTCATTGTGTTTCATTGTGATATTATCTGTTAAATAGGAATATAAGGAAATAACTTCGTTTTTCCCATTCTGTATATGTTGTCATTTATTTTATGGGCCTGATTTCAAACTTTATTTTTTTATTTTATTTATTTATTTTGGATCTTTCAAGACGTGGTTTCTCTGTGTAGTTTTGGTGCTTGTCCTGGATCTCACTCTGTAGACCAGGTTGTCCTAAAACTCACAGAGATCCTCCTGGCTCTGCCTCCCAAGTGCTGGGATTAAAGGCATGCACTACCCGGCCCTTAAACTTTAATAATACTTTGTTTAATCCTGGTTTGTTATAAAAGATCCATTAATTTGCAAAAATAAGCATATGAATACATAACGAATTATAATTTTGCAATAATATGTGTATGATTTTCCTTCATTTGCTCACAAGTGAGGTGATGATTCTTAAGGATCCTAGAAATACAAAATCATTTCCTAATTAAGATTTTTACTAATATTTTGGCTCTTCAATTTTTTCTATCCTTTTTTTCTAGATCTCAAGAAATTTTAAAATTTGATGTGCTTCTTTAAAACAAAATGTCTTTTCTACACTGTCCCAGTTTTTTTTTTCCATCGTTACTTAGATCTATCACATTCCATTTGCCCCTGGCATCATTGAAGAAAAGTATGTATGTAACACAACCTTCCCTGAGCCCCCGTTATCATGTTCCAGCATTCTGTTTGTTCTTTTACAGGGTGCACTACCTTTTCTATTACTTTGTGATACTGTAGTCTTTTAACTCCACTGCTAATTATAACCTTGACAGTCGTCTCCATTCTTTCTTTTCATTCTCTTTTTGTCCATCTCTTGCATTTTATACTCTTTCACTAGATCTCTAAGATCAAGTTCCATTATATGTTCGCCTTCTTGGAAAAAAAAAATCTATAGGCCAATAAGGAAATCACAGTCCTTGCTTATGGGTCTTTGTTCGAGATGTCCCCGAGTGCAGTATGATTTGTATGTTAATGATGTGAAACCAAGTGTATAAAAAGTGGGAAAAGGAAAATATAAAATGTGCTTCAGAGAGCAGGCTTGTTTGTTTTCCCACATTCTTTTCTTATATGTTTAGCTTGAGAGCACATCTGTGAGGTGAGCTTGTGTGAAAGCTAATGGCTTGTGATCATCTCCTGGAGTGGCAGTGAAGCAGGAAGTTTCATTTCAGATTTACACTCCAAATGCATCTGGACACTAGAGGCATTTGAACATGCCGGCAGGCTAATACAATGTATGGAGGAAACAGGAGACTGCCAGAATCACTGTGTACTGCAGTATCTGAGATCAGAGAGCATGAAGCGTCTGCAGTCTCTCCCTTCCTCACCAATTCCCCAGCTCAGAGAGGGAGCTGAGGTGATTTGGGCTTGCACTTTTCATTGTTTTTCTCATCTCTCATTATTCATGTTCTCAAGTGTAAAACAGCAGATAATACCGATTTTTCACTATTAACTCGTGATTAGTGGAAGTGTGTTTTAGAAACACCAAATCAACATACAAAGAGAGTAAAACATAATCTGTATTCTTGAAAGCTATCCAATTTCATTTTATTTATCACCTTTGAGCCATTTCACAAATTAGAAAGCAAGCATCTATCCATTTCAGGTAAAGATTATTATACATCTAAAAGCTCCCAATCCTGTTATCAGCATGCACTAGCCAATTTGTTGAGCAAACATGGATTAGAAGTAAGTGAAGAAACGCCTGTAGTTCAGTGGTTTTTAAACTGTGTTTGTTTTGCTGTCAAAAAGATATATCATGGTTTTTAGTGGCATTTTGCGATGATGACTGCTACCAGCATTTAGTGAGTATAGCACACAGACGTAACTAAGAATCTTGCAGTACACAGGACAATTCCTCAAGCCCACATACATGCAAGAGAGTTATGCAATCTAACATTAGTTAGTGCCAAGGTTGTGAAGTCCTGCTCAAATAAGGATATGAACACACAATCATATCCTAAATTTTAAATTCTTACTCTCAAACAACAACTACTACTACAGTAAGACAAAAAATAAATCCAGATGGGCCTTACCTTATTACAAATAATGTTACTGCTATATAACAATGGATAGCTTAAAATGATTTATTGTCTCAACTTTTTTTTTTCTTGTGAAGAGTCCAAGCACAGCTTAGCTGGGTCCTCAGAAAGGCTTTAGTTGTCATGAACTGTAGGCAAATTTCTCAGCTGAATCTTGACTGGGGAGAGCCTGTCTTCAAGTCCATGTGCATGGCAGTATTCACTTGTTTATTGATGCTTGAAATATTGGCTTTGGTTTCTTGATTGCTGTAGATCTCAGCAACTTGTCTCACAGCTGCCTCTGTTCGCACAGAACACGTCATTCTTTAAAACCATTATTGAAAGTCTTCTTGGAAGATGTGTGTTAAAATGTTATAAATGTAATCATCTTCCCAGAGACAGTGTCTCTACCTCTGAAAAGAGAGCTTTCCATTGGATGCTCTGAATCCAGACAATGAAATCAAAGCTAAGTTCCAGTCCCATACTTTTAGTCTCCAGATGGAGAATAAACATGCAGGATCTGCTGCTTACAAATCTCCTCACTCCATTAAGGGGTATGAAGGCACAGAGCAAAAGAAATGGGAGGGACAGGGAAATAAATGTCCCACATCATATGACCAGGAGTGTGGAAGGGCCAGGTACAGAGGAAGACCGTGAATTAGGAGCTAGAGAAATCACAGCACTGAACAGCTTCTTAATTAACTGTCTGTCCCAGGGGCAGAGAAACAGGGATGTGGCCTGATTTCTTCTTGAAATCAGGGTTCTTGACTCTTAGAGTTACCAGTATCTAAAAGGAACAGACCTTTGATCTAACTGTATTTAGGGGCTGCATCTTTCTAGCACCCATTAAAAGTAATTATAATACGTTTTATTCAATAGAGATTTGCTAAGAAACTCTGTCCATATACTTAAGTATATGCAGATAGTTCATTTCTTGATATTGAATTTTGTTTAGCCTTGCCTATAATTAAGCTAGTTTAATTTTTACTCCTTATTGGAAACTAATTTCAAAGTTGGAAGGCTGAGTAATAATAGAAAAGTAAATACTAGAGCAATTCATTGTGAGCAAAGTACTACAGATATTGCTGAGCAAATTTTATGGCTATACTGAATCTTTTATCATTTGTGTTCTCTGATAGTCTATAAACAATCCATGATTTTTCAGGTACTATTTCAAAATCTTTCAGTCTTCGACAGTAAAACATATTCACAATATTTCACAGAAGATAGCAGATAATATTATCATGTGTCAGATTGTAAGTGTACTTTGCAATTCCACAGGAGAGATCCAGATTTCTGTTTTATATAAATTGCACTCAAGATACATAATTTTGGGGATAAGGGTGGTAGTTATACAGTCAAAAAGAGAAAAAGAGTTTTCCGTTAAATAACTTCCAAGGGTGTTTGCACTATTTGCATCTCTTATATATTCATAGTATATAATTTAAAATATTTACTTAGCATCAATTATGTGCCAGAAGCAATATGGGCCAGGATAACATTGCATTAACCTTTATGAGTCTGTTTTCCTTATTTTTTCTGAACATCACTTACCTAGTTTATAGAGCCACCCAAGTTTCAAGGATAAGAAGTAGTATAAGAGCTGCTTCACAGTCGTTTTTTTTATTTACTTCGGTCTACTTGCCTAATGGTGCAAAATGTGATCAGCTTCAAACAATGAACCTTAAATTATTTTCCTTCATCAGTATTCCCAAATAGCAATACATTGAATACAAATATGAGTTACTAAAAATGATGATTTCATTCATTTTTTCCCCATTTTCTTACAAGCACATTCGATCAGGACCAAAAGAGATGAAGTCTAGGAAGAAAGAAGGGTTAAGATTGAGGAGGGCGGCTCTATCAGAGAAATAAGCACCCTGACTGTAGAAGATGAGAAGGTGGTTTGGGCAATGCAGAAGACGGACACATAGTGGCGACTAGAGCAGGAGTCAAAACAGGAAGCATGTGGATTGTAAGGCTTTCAAAATCCCATTTAAGGATTGTGAGTTGATGGGGTCATTCCGGAGCTTTTAAACAAAGACATCTGATTTTTACTCTCCAACAACGACCTCAGCTAAATGGTGAGAGGTAGATTGTTGGTATCTACAGAGCAATGCAAAGAGATGATTTCACTGTTGACACGAGGAATAGCTTGAGGGCCCTGAGGAACCTCCTGCTCAGTGGGAAAAAAAGTCAGTTCTAAGGGCTCCATGCTGTGTGACTCCATTTATAGTGCGTCTTTGAAACAATGAAACCCCAGAGATGGAGAGCAGGTGAGTGGCTGCCTGGAGAGAGAAGTAGACATAATTGGGTATGAATATGAAGAGCTGGCATAATGCAATTCTGTTACAGTTGTGGACCAGTTTTCCATCTTGAACGTGGTGGTAGTCACACAAATCTGCACATGAGGTAACATTACAGGGAACTAACAAACACAAACTCGGAGATAATTTAATTTTATTTAAAGATGGTAACATATTACTTTTGTTGGGTGAAACTCTAACAAAATGTCAGAAAACTGAGTGACTTAAAGGCAGAAATGTAGTTTCTCACAAATACCAAGGTAGTCCAAAGTATCTAAGTCTGGTTTTATCTAACACCTTCTGCTCAAGCTCACAAATGACCTTGTTCTTGCCTTTTCCTCCCGTGGTCTTGACTCAGTCTGTGCCTTGTACTAATCTGTTATTAGAACAGTTGCCATTGTGTAAGGATCAGTCCCCAAAGCACAATTAACCTTAGTCTTGCTAAAAGGTCTTGTCTGCAATACAGTGACATTCTTGAGTTACATGAGGCTGGAATTTCAACACTTATGCGGGAGTGGGCACAACTGAGTTCAGAGGAGATGAAAACTGAGAAATGTACTGACTGTAGTTAGGAACCCTGGACCGATGTCTTATCCTGGCTC
The DNA here is from genome assembly GCF_949786415.1 of Peromyscus eremicus. Taxonomy (NCBI): domain Eukaryota; kingdom Metazoa; phylum Chordata; class Mammalia; order Rodentia; family Cricetidae; genus Peromyscus; species Peromyscus eremicus. The sequence continues at coordinate 73,079,098 of NC_081426.1, forward strand.
TGACATTAAAATTTAGCTATATGTGTTATCATCATTCAGGGACTCTGGTTGAAATAATTCCACATTTTTAAATCTCATATAGGTCTCAAATTCTTTAAAAGTTAAATAAGAAAAAAAGCTTTCAAGTAGAATAAGATCATGTTAGAGAGGGAAATGACGTAAAGACTTAGGATGACTATCTCTGGCCCCATCAGTGAACTGATAAGTGAGTCTCAATGACACTATTTTTGAGTTAATCTGTCATGCCTACGTTGTTGATATTAGAGTGCATCTATTCAACAGCTATTAATTCAGCACATTCATCATGTCATTCAATACTGAAAAAAAAAGTATACTTGTTGCAAAATAGGAGAGCAACAGTCTTTGTGAGACTGTTTTTGTTTTCTTTTGTTGTGATACTTGGAATCGAAACCAGGGACTCATAGTTATGAGGCAAGTGCTATGTGATTGGGCTATAGCCTCAATCCCAATAATCTTTATCTTTATGGTGCTTTGTGAAAAGAACTTGGTGTACAGAGAGTCTTATACAAATTTAGAACACTTCCTCATGTAAAGCTCAGGTTATGTTTCCAGGACAATAAGCTCTGTATAGATTTCTATCATCTTTTATTGACTTGCGAGTTTCGAGTTCAGTCTACAACTTTAATTCTACAATAGGTGTATATACTTCCTATTATATATTTCAACATTAGCTTAACATGACTGTCTAGTTTCTTTTCTATTGGTATGAAGAGACACCATGACCAGGGCAACTTATAAAGTAGAATATTTAATGGGTACTTTCTTAGAGTTTTGGAGGCTGAATATATGACCATCATGGTGAGGAACCTGGCAGCAGACAAGCTGGCAAGGTGGTGCTGGAGCAGTAGCTGAGAGCTTACATGTTGAGACAACAATGGTGAAGCAGAGAGAGAAAGAGAGAGATAATTAGCAGTAGTGTGGGCTTTTAAATCCTCAAAGCCCACTCCCAGTGACACACTTTCTTCAACAATACTTCCTAATCCTTCACAAAAAGTTCCATAAACTGGGAACGAAGACTCAACTACATTAACCTATGGGAGCCATTTCCATTCGAACTACTACAGTGACCCTCCTTTCTCTGTCTCTCCCTCTGTCCCATTTTACTCTCAAAACTAAGTACTTAATATTTTTTAAAAGAGATTGTTATATCATTCATGCCCAAATATCCTCTCATCTAAATTTTTGAAATATTTCATGGATAATTTATTTTAAAAAATATTTTATAGTAATTTATAATTCCTTTTTTTTATGCTGGAGATTAAACCTAGGGCCTTGCACATACTAAGCACATGGTATACCATTGAGCCTTATCTCCAACTCATGTTATTCTTTCTTGAAGGCAAAATTGTTTCATGTTTGAGACCAATAGTAATCTGATTATCTTCTGCAGGAGGCTGAGATAAAGGGAGACATAAAATAGTATTGAGTCTCAGAGGCTGAGTAGAAAGATAAACTTTATAATTTGACTTTAGATAGCCTAGCTTCTCTTGTTATATAATGCAGGAAGTCAGTCACCTGTCTAAGGCAGATGTTGCTTTTTAACTCTCCTGATATACTATGCAGTAAATTAAGATAATATGAATTTGATTATACTATTATTATTCCTGAATACTTAACATGTATCAGATACTGAAATAAATATAAGAATTGCAGTCACTGCAGTTGGCAGACTTCCCCAAGCACTTCAATTCCATAACTGCTTATGGAAACCAGGGTTTGTCCTGTGAAAATGAAAACAGTTAGAGAAAAGTGAATGGGCATTGTGCTATTACTTTATCAGTGTAGAAGGAGGAGGGTAGGGATTGTTGCTGATGATTGTACAGATAAATCAATTGCTGTGTAAGTGAGGAAATTTTACTAATTTCTGAGTCTGAAGACCCCTGGAAAACATTTGCCTTAGAAAAGATCAAGAGGAGTTCTGTTTCCAAATCTATATCACAAAAGGCTTTGGCCTGATTCCTCAAACACAAGCTCTCAGACATTGCTCTCCTGTCTGTTGTCAATGAAGAAAGGAATTCTGAAGTAGGAATATTGCCTTTTAGTGCAACAAGGAGTAGATAAAACCTTGTCTACTGTGAATGTCAGTGTATGCTTCTTTGTCTAGATATTATACACTTAAATGTGTCTGGGGTAAATATTTAAGGAACGTTACTTATGGTTCTTGCATAAAAAATGTATTTAGTTTCATCACAGAACATCAGGTTATTTGCTTAAAGAAAAGAGAAGTGATTTTTAAAAAGTAATTTTGGAGTGAGGGTCTTTGTAACCTCAAATTGTTCTCTTTTTCTTCCGTCTGAAATTATATCAACTCAGTCTATTATAGTGTTGTTTGATATGTAAACAGCATTGCAATACATAAAATAAAGTATGGCTGCTAAAATTAATTTATAAATTAAAAAATAATACATAATTCTATAGAAACACTTCGTTTCTTGAGCCTGTAGACCAATAGTTTCTGATGATTGTCTTGTGGATGTTAAATTGCATAAACAGAACATTAACACTTGGTTGTTAAATCTTTCTACGTCTTCCGGCATGGATGATCACAGATTTTTATCCAACCTTAGCAAAGTTACAGTATAATCAAGATACTGCATTACACACAGATCTCCTGAAAATTCTTTTCAAAATAAAGCTCACGTAATTATCCTGTCGCTTACCCAGCATCCTGGTTCCTTTTCTCCTTGCTGGTGAAATACTTGAAAGGAGCAATTTATAGGAGGAAGAGTTTATTTGGAATCACAGAGGAGAGGTGCAGCCCCTCATAGCAAGGGAGACATGACAGCAGAATCAGCTCCCAGCCACGGCTGCAGCCGGGGGAACATATGAACACTTGGGCAGACCAGGGATGGAGAAGAAGGGGGTCAGGTCTACAATCCTCCTCAAGGCCTGTGCAACAGCATCAACCTTTCACCAAGCAGGCCTCACCTCCTGGAGGACCAACCATACAACACCAATGACTGGAGACTAAGTTTTCAATCACCAGAGTTTGTAGGGAAAATTTTACATCGAAAACAAATGCCTGTTACATGGCAGATAGTGTATTTGCATGAGAAAAAAAAAGAGTATGTAATTTCCTTGTCTTCAGAGTCACAGAGTTTAAATATGACTGTGACAGATGATTTAATTTATCTATCAGGTGTTATATGCTGTACACTGATCATTGTTTAGAAGTAATTGTAACATAACCTTGGTTTTCCTCGAACTTTAGTATCAGTTACACAACACTTCTGTAGCTTCCTGTTCCTGTTTTTAAAACTGAGCAAATGCAATAGTTAGCAGTCTCGTCAGTATTAAAGCAGCTACATGCCAAAAGTGGATGTTTGACTTCACAAGATGTGAACAATACAGTAGAATGGCTTGCTTATAAGATGACTGAGGAAGCCGGGCATTGGTGGTGGATGCCGGTAGTCCCAGCACTCAGGAGGCACAGGCAAGTGGATCTCTGTAAGTTCAAGGCCAGCCTAGTCTGCAGCTCAAGTTCTAGGACAGCCAGGGCTACACAGAGAAACCCTGTCTCAAAAAAACCAAAGATTCTTGAGAAAAGCATTTGCTTCGTCCACTTGGATGCTGTCACTGTAGCATCTTGCTGTTCTGATGGTTTCATTCTTAAGTTAATTTTTAATTTTATAAAAAACAAATACTGGAATATCTATTCAAAGTTGGAGTTTATTTTTGTACTTGGAAAGCAATGTAATAACCTACTGTTGTAAGTATACAATACCAGGAACAGACAAACACATTTATGCTGTTCAACAATCTCAAAACTATTGAATAGTAATGAATTCATAATGTTCAGCAGTTTCAATGACAGTGACTTGTCATATAATCTGCCTACATTGCAGATTCTTTTATTTCAGTGTTAACTACTAATCTTAAATGTCATATCACGGAGTGCACAGTATACTTATCTGTATTTCTGTATGCGTATGTATAGGTTACAGAGTAAGTACAAGTTAAAGAGACTGCAGCAGAGGTCACAAGGCTTTCAGCAGTGGGCTGCAGAAGAGCCTAACTAAGAAGAAAATGAACTAGACCAGCACTTGCAGGGAGCCACCCCCAGGGCGGCTGGAATCAGGTTTGAGAGTGATGCTGCAGACAGAAGTCAGCTGCTAGATTTAAGACTGAACTTGGTCTAAAGCGGGCAATGGATTAGGAGTAGAAAACAGTGGGTCAGATCTGGGAACAGAGTGGCAAATAGGTGGATGGGCAGACAGTAGAGTAGGTAACAGAGCTCAAACAAAGCTCCAGGAACAACATAGGGAGGCCTTGGTCTTTGACACACACCAGGTGTGTGATGATGGGTTGATGTGGGCCCATGCTATCATAGTAATAAGCTTTGACCAAGTTAGGGAGCCCAACAGAGAGTTATGCCATTTCCTTGGTCTGAAATGTCTAATAAGATCCTGCACTTGTTTCCCTGATATGATTTTAATTCACTATGTCTCCCCTAGTCTCAATTCATGCCAATAAATTTATACACTGGGTCCATTTTATTCCCAGGAATAATTCAGTTGATCAGCTTCTTCTGGGTAGGTGGTCCCTGATTGATGGTACAGTTTCTGGGACATCCTAGGGTTTGCAGTCATCATCTTCACTCAAAATGAAGTCAAAAGCTGCTTGTAAGGTAGAGTGTTCAGGTACAATGCATAGCCTGGAAATAAATAAATAAACAAACAAACAAAACCCCAAACCACTGTTTTATATATTACAGAGTGAATAAGAACAGGACATAGCCTGATTGCTGTTACTCCTTCCCAGTTTCTGAATATAAGCAAACAGTTTTTCAAAAATAACCAAGAACAGTAGCCACCCTGATATAGGACCTTGCTTTTTATCAGTTTCTTAGAAATGTGCATATGTGCATGGAAAATATAAATTCTCCAAGCATCCACAATCAAGTTATTTTATAGGCATGTCACATATGCTAGATTCTTGACACTTGAAAAATTACATCAAATGTTTATCAGTTCATCAGAGAATATGGAGTCAAACTAGTCATGTTAATGCCTAGAAATTAGCCATGTTAATACCCGGATGAAATTGGCTGCCCCTTCATCACCAAGCACAGTGAAAAGTATTGAATAGATACTCATGGTTGCTCAAGAAAATTAAAATACATGAAATTTGCATGCTCAGCCCTGAACAGGACATTTTTACCATCCCTTTAAGATTCAAGGAACACTCTGGAAGAGGGGCCAGAAAAAATGGAAAAGCCTGGAAGATAGGGAGAAGAGTTGCAAAATGCTGTCTTCCGAGCTTGACACAGCCATTGCGTTATGATTTCACAGCAGCTGTGGTTGCTTATGTTGGGCCTGCACAAGGCTGGTCTAATCAACAGCTATTCCTGGATGAAGACAGGGCTCATGGGACATTTCTCTCCCTGATGAACTGCTGGCAACTGGTAAATTCTAAGTGACAGACATTCACTGCTTTTGTGTACCAAGAGTGAGCCCACCAGGCTCCAATGGATACTTTCAAATTTTTACCTAGGCAGACAGTCCTGGTCAAACTCAGTGGGTCACAAAATAAAAAGTCCTGAATCTGGGAAACTGGCCTTTAGGGATGAAGGATAACAGGAAGGAGAGAAAAGAGAACAGGGACTGAGAGAGAACAGAATATCATAAAAACAGGCATGAAATTGTCAAAGAACAAGTTTAATTGGTTAAAAAAATGCTGGTGTATTACCTCTGAGTTCCATAAGACTAGAACTAGTCTCATTTCTCTGTGTCTCATTTATGAATTGAGATTAACAGAGCACTCTTTGGCACGTAATAAATTAGAAAAAATAGCAGAGACACAATATTTCATTGCTCGTGTGTATACTGAACATTATTTTAGGCACCAAGGGAGTTCCGTTATGTAGTAGGTCTGAGCCCACCGGGGAATTAACAAAATGGGTAATCTCCGTAAGGCCTGCATCCTCTACCCTGAACTAAAGCGAGCCAGCTGCTCTGCCATAGGTCAACTGCCGGCTCTCCATAGCCCGCGTTTGGCTGAGCCATACCTGTGTCCCGCTCCTCTTATTTTGACTTTGTAACCCTGGAAAACTACTGAGTCACTTGATGCCTCTGTTTCACCATCTTAAAGTGAAGATTGCGGATGGTAGTTCTCACAGGCCTGTTTTCAGAGTTAGAGAAGTCTCTGAGATGTGCTCACAACTCTGCTTAACCCACGACAGATGCTCGGGAAAGTCCCACTCTCTCTGTGCCACAGGATAGCCTTTCAAAAGCTCCAGTTAATACCAAAATTCATTATGTGTTTACCCAGCTATAAACATGTGTAAACGTTCACTCTACTTGCGGCAACAGCTTTGTCCTAGTGGACAGGGAGAGATTTTTGATAGATCTGGACTGAAATCCAGGTCCTGCCACTCAGATTACATAAAGTTTCCAGGTATGAAAAACTTGCAGGATTTAGACTTGGGAGAATTGATTGACTTGACTTCTATCAGCTCGCCTGTGAAGATGAGCATACCCACCCAAAGTGTATCTGGAGCATAGTTAAAGCGTAGGGAAAATAATCATCACGATAAGTGAAGGTGCCCAAAGTAATGGGAGCATAATTAAAAGCATAAACAATTTAGTGGTGTCTGGCTTTGTGGTATCTAACATGTAGATTTTTTTTTAAGACGAGTATCTTAAAATCTTATATTTTCACTTATTATCATATATAATAAGGCCATTACAATTTCATGTTTATTAAAACACTTAATTTCCTCTATTTACAATAAGGATACTATCCTAAGGGAGAACCAGGAGACGTAAATGGATCAAATTACAGAAATAAATATCCCTCCACATGGCTGATAGTCTATAGCATTCCACTCTCAAGCGGCCATGCAGCCAAGTCTTACAAATGAATTCTGAAAGGAACTGGATAATTTCTTGATGGGTAATATCAATGTTTCACTTTTAAGACTGTGTCTAATCAAATATGCTACCACCTCTTGCTATCCACAGGGGTCAGGGAGAACATCTTTGTACCCTGAGTATTGCACGCATAGCCAAAAGCCATGCTCAGCACCGGGATGGTTTTAGCTTTCTTGTTTCTTCTATTGGGCCCTTGGGAAGATTGCTCTAGTAATGGACCTTGGATTCAAATGAACACTTGGCAAGTGCAGAGCACAAAGTGCTTTTGCAGTCAGCCAGAATATTGTCTACTGAAATGAGGCTGATACAAAAGAAACATTTGTAACAGGAAAGCCATGAAGAGAGTAATGCATTGAGGACAGGGAGGAGGAAAATGGAGAACTGAAAAGAGAAGCTGTAGGTTTTTCATGAGTAGAATGAGCGGTGGCTGTAAAGTGAAATTCACTTAAGTATGAAATCTTTCAAAAGCTGTTTACTCCAAATGACAGACGCCACATAATCAAGGATAGTCATGCTGTCCTAGAATATTTTTATTCCTTCAGTATTGTCTTCAAAGATTAAATAAGACTAATAATTGTAGAAGCATAAAGCAATTCAGGATGACAGACTTTTTTTTTTGCATTTCTGTGATGATTTCTGATGCTAGGGATCAAACTCGGGACTTCATACATGCTAGAGAAGCATTCTACTGCTAAACCAATAGCTCTTGTTTGCTTCACACAGGCTGTCACTGTGCAGCCCATGCTGGCCTATAATTCGTGATCATCTGGCCACTGCCCCCGCCCCAAGTACTAGAATCTCAGATATGTACATAGCCAGAGGTGAGTTTTCACAGCAAAGTATTATAAATATGAAATTTGCAACAAGAGAAGAACAAGCCACTTCCTGTTTGTATGATGATGAGTCACTTATTATTTGAGGTTATGTTTTCTCATTTTAAAATGGATAATTCGTATTATTAATCTCTCTATATTTTTGGTCATAATTTAGTGTATTGCAAAACATCAATTACTATAAAATCATCATTCTTTTCACATTTTCTGTTTGTATAGTCTACAAAACATGCACTAACATTCTAAGTACTAATAGTTTAAGATAGGCTGGAGGAAAAAAAATTAAAGAAAATTAGTCAAATAATAAAAATTTCATAAGCTATAGACATTACATATCAAGAGTCAGAAGAATGGGGGGGATTTTTTTGCATGTATGTATGGGTGGGTAATGTAAGGCAATGAAAGGAAACTCAATGTGGCATTTTATTTAGCTATTATTATGAAACACACTGGGAAAGGTAAGAATGGTAAATAGCAAAATATTCGACTAGGATAAAATGCTGAATGTAAGTAGTCACTCAAACTTACTTTGTCACACAGTAGCCTTTCCAAGATTCACAGCACATAGACACTTAGCCCACAGTCTGATTAAGTTTGCTCTGTCTTCAGGTAAGATTGTACAGTAGCATCCATGGAGACAGTGTCGCTTCAGCGTTTCCTTATAGAAGACCAAGATACTCTCATAGCATGTCATGGGGGCTGGAACCCAACAGGCAATGGCATTTCTGAGGGTTCCGAGTTTTCCTTTGTCATTAGCTGTCAGTAAGACAAGGTCTTTCCCAACCTCAAGGGACATAGTATGCCACTAGTACTTAACTCTTCTACAGCTGGCACCAAGCAGTACCCTTGGGATCCCACCATAGCAGTGAGAAGAAAGGGGCGAGGAGGAGAGCATAGGTAGCTGTTAAAAAATGACTGTTACTCTGATTAAATTCCAACAGAACTGAAGAGTTCCCACTTTTAGACAATTCTCAGTGACACAGTTCTTAGGAAAGAAGTTATATTTTGATTCTTAGAATTAGGTTGTCTGTATTGAGCTGAGTATTTTTTTTTTCAAGCGTGTATTTGCTTTACTCTAACTGTATTGATTTACAGCCACTTTTCAGGGAAAGACATTCATTTTCTCAGGTTCTTGACTCTTTGTGTTGTCTAGTGGTTTTCTTTAGTGGTGAGCATAGATTCATTTATAAGATAAATTTTCTAGACTGGTCATTAAGAGACATTTAGCTGTCATATATTATTTCATTTGCATAGTCTTCCCCATTTTTAATGATCTTCTGCCTCTGCTGTTTCCTTACTTGACCTATCTTCAGTGTTCGTCTGTCTTAACTTAGAGCTCAGTTACCCCGGGTAAGGCCAACTTCTGAAGAAATAATTTTAACAAAACACATGCTAGTGTATAAGCCAGGCTTGGGGAATTTGGGAAGGCTCTTTGATGGAATTGGATGTCATGTAATCTGTGACTCAAAGGAGAGATAGGGGCATAGTGAGATGGAAACGGGGCAGCGATACCCTGTGACAGAGAAGGTCACTGCAGTTGCCGGACTTTGGTCCTGTGTGATTTAAATGATGATGGTTAAAAAGATGAGAGTGTTCAGAATGACCTGCAGAAGCTCACGAAGGTCTTTGAGCATGAAGTAGAAAAGTTCGAGTTTTGTTTGGAGAATATGCAGAAACTATTTCAGAGTTTGAAAGGGAGAATAACACCATTCAGTTTTTACTCTAAGAAATACCTCTGGGAAAGTTAGAAAATGCTCTGAGTGAGTTAATTTTAGAAAAAGAGAAGAAAAGTAATGATTTTTATTTTTATTTTACTACGTTTTATTACATGGTGCTATTATTTCTAAAATGTTTTGCGGTGATGATGTAGTCTTCAAAACACTGGCTCACTTACTGGAATGCAGTGACACATACCAAATATATACTAAAAAATCTCTTTGAAAGTTTTAAGGCTGGAGTCACCACAAGCAAATATCCTGTGGCAGTTTGCCATTGTCCTGTGTGACTTGTGCAGTTGAGGTGGCAGGCTGGAGGCCCCTCTTGTACATATGTACAACTACCTACTTTTATACAGAAAATCATCGCTGAACTAATCTCTCTTCTAGTTACATGCTAATTAAAATACCCAGTATTAAAAAAGGCATTCATCTTGAAAGTATTCTGCACTGCCTGTATAATTCTCGACAAAGAAGACAATTGAAAACAGTGTCTATTTTAAAAGGCTTTTTTCCCCCTCTAGCCCAAAGAGGTTCGAAAAACAAGTTAATTTGAGCATAAGATTATTTAGCTAATAACAGGTAACTCCACGAATCTCCATTTTTACGTGATCAAACTTAAAAAGACAAAGAACGAGCAAGGCTTTGTGTGAAATAAAAACTACAGCTTATTATCAATGAAAAGATTATAGTTCCTGTCAAAAGCTTCACAGTTCCTCTAAGTGGTCCCTTCACAAGTACAAATGAGAACTAGCTTTATTTAAATTAAAGAGAAAACACATGAGATTCACTTTTAACTATTGCCTTAACATTCTCCCAGTAGCAAAAAGTAAAAACAAACAAAAAAAAAATCCTATCATTTGAAAAAAAAATCACCTGAAAAATATTCAAGATATCCTTGCATTGCAGTGATGACACATTCACATGGATTTGTAAAAATAAATGCTTAGCAGCGTTAAGTATTTAATTTTCAATTTATTTTTACCTCCCAATGGTGTTTTCCATATATTTTTGCAGATATCTAAATATGTTTTAGTCTCGTTTTGTTTTTTCTAATCTAAATCATTGAGTTCATTTAACATTTTGAAACATTTTGTTAAAAGTTAGTTAATCCGTAGCAAACATCAGAGTTAATCATTGTATTTTATGAATCCTGAGCGTTTATTTTGAAACAATCAAACACTAAACAGGATGACCGTTCTACTCTGCTGTAGCTGTCAGGAAAATACTCAAAACCCTACTGTGTTCGCTCACCAATGGTGACGGACTCTGGGTACAGCAGTGACTCAGGAAAGAAAGGAAAAACTATACAAGTTTCAGATAGAGGAAAGAGACACATTCAGCCAAGCTTCGCAATTTGGGGTATATAATATACTTGGGAGAGGAACAGAAGAGAGACACTCTGCCTTCTTGTCTCAATTTGAAGCAGTTGTAGTTATAATAGCCTACATTACCATTCCCCCTGTCCACTTTTCTTTCATATACAAAGAAAACAAAGAGAAGGCAGAAAACTGAGAAGGTAAGGCAAACAAAGAAAACACGAAGTCAGAGAGCCTCACGATAGGAATGCTACGATTACAGTCATTTGATGTTTGGAAATCAATATCCTCTGCCTCTGGCATATCAGTGCTAGGTTGGGAAGTTTTATGTACAGCAAAGTCTTTCTGATGAATGTGGGATTTCTCCTGAGGCAACCGAGGGTAGACAATCAGACTTTTATCACTCTAAAGTTAGTTTACATCAGGTAGGCCACGAATGACCGCAAAATTGTCAAGGACTCCCCAAAACTTTTTAATATGAGTTAAGCTTACACCAGGCTAGAGCCAGTGAGTGCCCTTGTAGTCTCCTGTCAGTAAGAGAAGTTGGTAGTTTTGATTTCTAGTGTTACAAATTCAGTGTGTATATGTAGTGTACTTTGACAGCCCCACAGTAAGAATGTCAATATATTTGCCCAGAAAGAGAATTCTGTTAAGGAGTATTCCCTTATTGAGAATGGATAACTTTGATGTGCTTCCCATTCATTTATTACTAACCGTCTTTACTTGGCATTTAGAATACATTTACTCATATAGAAAAATATTCTTTAAAATGATGTAGCAAAATAACTTCTTAGGAAGTACTTGCTACTTACATTAGTAAGCCAAGTTTGATTGTTTTTTAAAGTTGAGTTGTGGATGAATTTCTAAACAGTCTTATTAAATAAAAAAAACACGAAGTCAAATATAGGGATGAAAGCCTTAGAGATCAGGGAAATAGGAATAGCCACTAGCCAACCTTACCTCACCAGCTCTGCAGCTTCCAAATGCGAGCTACTTCCTGTCTGCTCACACCTTTATATGCCTTGCTTTTCTTCTCTCTCATTGGCTTTTAGCCCAGCTACCTCACTTCCTTGTTACTGCCTGTCTGTACAGACCTCCAGGTCTCTATGGTTGGTACTGGGATTAAAGGTATGTGTCACCACTCTTAGCTCTGTTCCCTAGTATGGCCTTGAACACACAGAGACCCTGCCTGATAAGTGATTGGATTAAGGGCATGTGCTACCTTGTTTTGTTTACTTAAAATGGCTGGCCTTTTCCTCCTGATCTGCAGGCAAGCTTTATTTATCAAAGCACAAATAAAATATCACCACATTGGGTTAGTGCTCAAAGTGTGTGGGTAGACCATGAAGGTGCTCAAGTGATGTGCAGTAAGAGATTATAATCAGAATTGCTCTTTTTGAGATTATGACGTAATTACAATATTTTTCCCTTCCCTCCTCTCCCTCCTACCCCAGCCATATACTGCTTCATGCTCTTCTTCAAATCTGTGATCTCTTTTTTCATTAATTAAGTATGTAAAATCTCCATTTTTGTCCTCTCTCTGTCATTTTATTCTTTTGCCTTTGTCATATTTAGAAACTTGCATTCTCTAATATATTAATTATTATAAGGGAGGCTTTATTTTGGGTCATAGTTTATTCATTGTTGTCTAGCATGGCCAGCAGGGCATGACAAGGATTGAATCTGTCCAAGGAATGGGAGTCTGAGTCAGCTTGCTCACGCCTTTCTCCTTGGATCAGAGAGCTCCTCTAGCACCTGACAGAGATAAAACCCATAGCCGCCCCCCACCCCCAGCTGGCCTACTCCTTCTAGCTAAGCATCACTTCCTACAAATTATACACAAACCAGGGTCACCATTCATGGACCAAGTTGTCACAAAAGAGCTTGTGGTGGAATCTTCACTTTCAAACCATAACATCTAATATGAATATAATATCTTATCTAACTTTTTTCCAGATCAAGTTTGAAATTCTAAGTAGAGGGTTTAAGGTTTTAATTCGCTGTTGACAGGAAGCATTAAGAAGTTTACAGAGTTTCACTGCGCTCTGATTTTGTTTTCTGTGATTAGAGTTGAAAAAGAAGCAACCTCCAAAGCCTATGTTTGGTAGTCATCAAATGGCTGTTTTGGTACTCAAGTGGCATTCTGACACCTCAGTACTGGCATGCTTTTGTCATGTTTAAAATGAAAATGAGTCCGTGGATTTCTAGTTCCTTAATATTCTCTCAACAGTCAAATATAAGTGATTTCTAATCTTGGGACTTCCTGAGGTCCTATTATGAGCAAGCAACGTAGGTGTTTTGTTTTGTTTTGTTTTCCAACTGTGTTTCAGGAATTTCTACCACAGGCCCCCTGGGCATGGGAAGTACAACCACCAGCACCACTCTCCGGACCACTACCTGGAACGTAGGGAGGAGTACCACGCCATCCCTGCCAGGCAGAAGAAACCGCAGTACCAGCACCCCGTCCCCGGCTGTGGAGGTGCTGGATGACATTACCACACACCTGCCATCTGCAGCCTCCCAAATTCCAGCTATGGAAGAGAGCTGTGAAGCTGTGGAGGCCCGGGAAATAATGTGGTTTAAGACCCGTCAGGGGCAAGTAGCAAAGCAGCCCTGCCCGGCAGGAACCATAGGTGAGCCTGCCCCTGCCAGCCTGTCCCAGCCTGCCTTAATTTTGTGTTCATGCCTTCATATTACGTTCTTTTTTTCCCTTTCCTTTCTTTCTTTCTCTCCTCTTGTCTTCTTTCCTCTGAGTTCTCTTCCTTTTGTTGTTACCATCTATTTTATTTATTACAATTTGATTAGGTTATGATCTCAACCAAATGAATGCTGTATGATCAGCATTTGATAACAGAACCTGCAGAAGCCACAGGTGAGAATTTGGTAGAAATACCTTTGCATAACAGTTTGCCGTGTTAGCTCTGGGGGTCAGATGATGCTCCACAGAGCCAGGCCCTCCTTACAACATCCCTCTACTGTCATTGGATTGTATCCAGGTTGTTTTGTGTTTCTCAGTGGTGGGTAAATATGGGTCTCAGAAGCTGAGCTGTGTGTTCTTCTACAGTGCATGATGACCATGGATCACATCTTACATTTAAAAAAGGAGAAAGCATGAATGTCTTTTTCACCAATTATGTAGTTATTCTCTAGTGGCAAAAGGCATGTGACGTGGTCATGGGCCTGCTATCAGGAGCTATCTCCCACTTACAGCATTCAATAAAGAACAATCCCCTCTGCTTCTTCTAGGACATAGTTAAGAACTAAATACTTCTGAATCTGTTTTATTTCTGCTATAATTTATAATATTCCCAAGGTGCAGTCATATTTACCATTTTTAAGACAAATACACTGCCTTGCTTGACATTTGTGTTCACCTTCATAATACTTGACACACTGAAAATATTTACATTATTTCTCAAAATATATGAATAAAATAAATGTACAGTTGCTGTATACACATATATTCCTATAGACTGTCTTTGGACGTTATTCACTTGTTTTCTTTAACCATGTGGGTACGTCACCCCAGCTTCCATAATACACGGAGTGTTGGTAACACTAGAGAGTCTTGTTTAATATAAGCACCCATTTTTCATTTTTAACAAAGTGCTTAAAAACTCAGCGCCACTCTTTTTTCTTTCTGAAAAAGGATGGGAATATGTGTTTCTAAAGTTATTTGTTACATTGGACTCAGAAAGCTATTTAAGACTAACTTCTTTCTTATATCTAAAGTCAGTTCTTCCTCTCTGAAAGAGAGGTGAGGGCAGCCTTGGTGCTCTAGACACAGCCTGTGAGCACCAGTGAGAACCTGCATTTGAAGGCACTTAAACTACTGAAATAGATCAGTATTGTGAAAATTGGGGAGGAGTTTTAGTGGGACCCTTCTAAAGCTCTCCTAGGACTTAAATGGTACTGCCAGTATACCGAGCCCCAATTTCATAGCTCTCTGCATGCTCGTTAGACCCCCAAGGCCAGGCCCACACAGGTTCTCATGGAATTCCAGTCATAGCTGCTGCACTTTAGGCACAACTCCGTTCAGATCCACCCTCTTATTTCGGTGCCAGGGATGCTTTTCTGAAACCTGAATCTAACCATTCTTTTCTTCTTAACGATCTTCACTAATTTCTAGCATAGTAGACATTGGGTTTAATGGTCCAGCTTCCTTGCCTTTCCATTTTGTTAATGTTGACATCTCCCAAAAGCCATATGTCTCCTCTACTCAAAATGGCCTTTCCTACCTTGTTTTCCTGACAACCTTCATTGCTTACCCCTGCAGACTCAAACAAAAGGTCCATGAAGACAAGCTATCCAAGGTTGTAATTCATGAACTTCTTCCCTACATCCACCATGGTTGCCAACAAGACTCTAAAAACATTGAATCCTTTTAATTTGTTGTTCAACGTTTGTCCAATGCCATTTACTTTCAACACATTGTATCTGAGTTTAATAGACACTACCTCAATACAATTATCGAATTTTTATCCTTGCTTATACATATGCATAGCGAAGACTGAAATTATTCTAAGAAATGTGATTTGAGTATTTGAAACAGGAGTGTTACTTTGTTTCTATAGGTGTGTCAACTTATCTATGCCTTGCTCCTGATGGAATATGGGATCCCCAAGGACCAGATCTCAGCAACTGCTCTTCTCCTTGGGTCAATCATATCACACAGAAGGTAAATATGAAACCCACAAGGAAGGCTTAGCAGGCTCTGTCCCTTGGTTGTTGATGACTAGTGCCGAAAACCAAATAGGATACTTTTAAAAGTAAATCCACAACAGTTCTTTCATTTTAATAGAATTTCAATGTAAAAGACAACCTCTAACACATTATGTGCTAATTCCAGGATTCTGTTGTTTTTAAATTGCAAATCCATGAACTTACTCTAAGCCAGGCATTATTATATTTATAATGAGTTTATTATTAATCACATTTCTGTCATGCCATGAGCTGTATACAGATACAAACATCTAAGAGGCACTACCCATTAAGTGAGCAATTTTTTTTTTTTTTTTTTTTTTTGCAAGCAGAATTTTTAAGCATACATACATTTGGATTTTCCCTCTGGAAATAATAAAATAATGTAGAAAGCTCTACCTCTGGAATCCTAAGCCACTTGCTGAATGTTGTGTAGCCTAATCATCTATCAGTACTAAAAGTACACACATGTGTGACGAGATCTTCAGACTCAAATTTGAGTTTATTCAGTTGCAATATGTTGAACATTTTTATTATTAATGTGCTGTGGGGCTTCGAATTGATTTCATTACAAACAGAGACCAGATGTGCATTTATGCCAAAAGGGCTATGGGAAGGATCCTTATTACAGCAATTTATGTGGATTTATGCACTCCTAAAATGGAGAGTCCTTCTCTGGCACATTAGCCATGCTGTGGAATTTCTGAATTTTTTCCCCCTGAAAATATTACAAATGATGGCCTCCCTAAAAGCCTGCCTGTGCCATTTACTCTTTTCTGTATTTGTTTTTAACCAGGCTTATCCTCAATAATATTTTGTATAATAATCCATAAATACCTACCCAGCAGATCATTTCGCAAATGAGCTATAACTATCTGTGCACCGTCGATCAAGGAAGAACTGTGGTTTTACTGACCCTGTGATTCTTTTACATATGCATCTCCATACTTGTTGCTATTCATAATGACGCTTCTCCAATTTCAGCCCTGTTCCTGCCACAGCTTTTATGTCCTTTGATTTTATTACAATGTAGCTCAGACCCCGGGGCAAATAACTCTCACTGGATGTGACCAGACTAAGAGATCAGCAGCATATCTTTTTACATTAGCAACTTTAAAAAAAAAAAGTTCCCTAGATACTTAGCCCAGGGGTTAATATAAATTCAATAATAATTCACCTAGAAAGCTGAGTGTTTTCATGATAATTTCTGAATATGGTTGGGCTATTTCATTGCAGAAATTACCGGGTGACTTGAACCGATAATGATAGTTAATTCTCTTCTTTCCTCTGCAGCCCTGCTAATCTTAGGACAAAAGAGATAATTCCTTTTAAAGACCAGACAGCTGTTGCCCATTTGATTCATGGAGGAGATGTTTTTGTCTTATAATAAATAGGTCTTGTTCATCCAGAGCGTTTCTGTTTAATCCTGATGAGTCTATGGAGTTAGGATAGATTATAATTACATTCAAATTAAAGAATTTAGTCAACTGGAATTTATAACAATGAGTTAAGTTTATGAAGTCCTCAGAAGAGTCTTTCGAGGCTGTCTTCAGCAGCCTTCATCAGGGCGGCTTGGGGAGGCTGCTTCCGATTGCCCGCTCTATCTTTGACACAGTCTGCTTGCACATGCACTGGCCAGCCTGTGACTCGACCATTCTCACTTTCACAGCCACATGGACTCCCCAGCAGGCTCTTTCACTTTCTCCACCCTTCCTTCCTGGCTGTGTCTGTTTTATGTGCCACTCTGAGTATGACTATTACCAGGATTGAGTTCTTTTCCCTACTTCCTCACTCCCTTTCCTTCCCCTTCCCCATCTCCTCCCCTCCCTTCCTTTTACCTTTCCATAGCATCTCCTTTGTGCTCATTGTCTACCCACGCCCTACTTTTTTTTTTTCTGCCATTGTGTTTTGTTTTGTTGTTTTGTTTTCCTGCTAGGTTAGAAGGTAGAAGAAGAAAAATTTAATATTATATTGTCCCCCCTCATCTCACTGAAACAGAGTCCTTGTCTATCTGTGTAGAAAGCTTGGGAGTGAAAAGGTCCCTGAAGCATGATGCCCCTTTGTCTTGCCTTATTTGGCTATCATAACAAAATGCACAGACTACGTGGATTATGAACAACAGATGTCATTTCCTATTGCTGGGAAACCTAACATGGGGCTGACGGCAGATTCAGTTTCTGGTAAGGGCCAGTTTTCAGGTTGAGCAGCTGTTTGATACTGTTTTCATAAGAGTATCCATCCCATCTTTGAAGGCTTTGACCTCAAGACCCAACTCCTTCTCTCAAAGCCACACCTTCTAATCACATTGCTTTCATAGAATACAATTTTTTTATGTTTACATATAGTCCATAATAACTCCCCACTTGGTTTTATAGAACTGCTAAGGAACACCTGGGGACTTGAATGGAAAGGGCACTGGTCTGAAGATTTTTATAGCTGAACTCTAGTGGATAAGACATTAACCTCGTCATTAGTCCCCTCATCTGTAAAAGAGGATAGATCCTTAATTTCAATAGCAATGTTTGCTTTATATTTATTAACATTATTATTGATGACAATTGTCCAACTAAAAAAAAAACTAGGAATAACTAAAAAAAAAAAAAAAACTAGGAAGCTTTATTTAGCCAAACAAAGCAAACTTATTTCCATTAAAATATGATTTATGCTATTCTCCCATCAATCAGTCTAGAAGGAAGAAAACAGGCAATGAATATTGGTGGTTGGGACTTGGAAATGAATTTGCACTACTTCTATACTGACACAGTTAAAGAGTGAGTTTTATGTGACAATAGAGAATGGATCACATTTCATTAGAGAGAAGGTGCTACAAGCTCATGAATGAATTTTTTATAAACAAACTAGGTAAGGTACTTCCATAATAATTATATTTAATTTTAAGAAGTATACTCGCCGGGCTGTGGTGGCACACGCCTTTAATCCCAGCACTCGGGAGGCAGAGCCAGGCGGTTCTCTGTGAGTTCAAGGCCAGCCTGGGCTACCAAGTGAGTCCCAGGAAAGGCGCAAAGCTACACAGAGAAACCCTGTCTTGAAAAAAAAGTGTACTCTGTACAGAAAAGGGGAAGAAATGATGCCCAGAGGATCTTCATTCCAATGAGAGGGGCTACCTAAAAGTAGGAGGAGAGAAAAACCTCATCCGCATGAGGGATGGCTGGAAACACGGATAAATGTAAGGATGAAAAAGTAAAAGGGCCGGGCGGTGGTGGCGCACGCCTTTAATCCCAGCACTCGGGAGACAGAGCCAGGTGGATCTCTGTGATTTCTGGATCCCTGTGATTTTGAGGCCAGCCTGGGGTACCAAGTGAGTTCCAAGAAAGGCACAAAGCTACACAGAGAAACCCTATCTTGAAAAAACAAAACAAAAAAAATAAAATAAAATAAAAGGAAGACAAATATGGAGACATTTAGACGTTTATTGACAGATGCATCTTCCAACTGACTCAAAATATTTTTCTTTATTGAAAAGAAACATGTTAGATCAGAGTCCAGCCTACTGAAATATTTGTGGCAACAAATCTTGTTCTCTTATCCACTTTAATGATGGCTATAAAATTATCTCTGGCATCAACTTACACTTCATCTCAAAAACTCAACATTTCAAAAACAAAATCTATGTTTTCTATTTTGCATACCTTTAGATGGTGCTTTATTGTATTACTCCACTAGTCTATTTCCAGTTTAGTCTGCAATATGATGGTTTTGAACAGCTTTTATATTATGTACATGCTGAGAGAGGTGTGCTCTCCACTCCCTGGCCTGGTTCAACTATTATGTGAAAAAGATCTGGCTGAATTGTCACAGATAGTGGTTTCATTTTCTTCAGGACACATTCACGTCCCTTTTATTTTGTTTGTACATAAGCTCCTGGTAGATTTTCAGATAATGCAGTATTATTCTTTGAATTTCTAAAGATGAGTGTAGAGTTTTAGACATAATTTTGTGAGTTCATAATACAGAAATAATTCAGTTATTTCCCCAGAATACAAGGTTGAATCCTGTGTCTTGTTTCTTACAGGCCCTATTTTAACTTTCTTTGGGTTAGAATGGAATGCATGTAAGTCATTTCTTAATCTTACCAGAGTCTGTAGGATGTATCAGTCAGTATTCTCTAGAGGAGCAGAACCCAAAGAATGAATATATGTTATGAGAGGGATGTAGCAAATTGGTTTACACAGCAGGAAATTCATAGTCCAGCAATGGCTATCTCTGCACTGGAAAGGTGGAGAACTCAATAGCTTCTCAGTCAACCAGGCTGATACTAGATCCACCAAGCTGGAGGCTTCAGCAGCCCCAAAATAGTGCTAAAGGTCTGGAGGGTTCCTGGGGACCTACCGCTCTTTAGTCTACATTAGAAGCCCCCAAAAGCTGAGTTCCAATGTCAGAGAACTATGGCCACTACAGGAGTAGCAACAACATAGATACTCACTGACAGGAAAGAAGGTGAGCAGGGAAAAGCCACATCGCTTTACCCTTGGACTTCTTTGTATCTGGGTGCCATGGGCAGGTACTGCTCACTCTTCAGAAGGGTCCCTGTAACTTACTTCATCCTTCCTGGAAACATCCTCAAAGACCTTCCCAGAGACATAGCCATTAGTTGATTCTAGATTCAGTGAAGCTGGTGATCAAGAAGAGCCAACACTCTGTAGTTTCCCAAACTTTAGACTTAATTTACTTCCACTTCTTAGATATATACGTTTTGTTCATATACTCCCTTGGCTCAGATATACAGTAAAATAGGTAGATCACTCAAAGAAATAGTACCTATAGGTAACATAGTAAGCAATTTCTTCTTCTTTTTTAATTCCTAATTAATGGATGATAAATAAATCTCGTATAAATCTCATAAAATTCTCAAAGACAATTTACATTTTTAATTAAAAGATTTTTTTTTTGCTTGTGTCAAAGTTTAAAAGAGTACTGTGTATCAGCGTAGTATCTACAGTACTATATAACAGTAGCTAGGCTCCTCTCCACTGATTAAGTCCTATATATAATCCTACCACATCAAAACTAGCATTAATTTACTAATCCTTCTACAACTCATGAAATTTCTCAGTGTATATATACATTTTTATAAAAAATAACTTTAGTAACATTTAATGAAAAAAAAACTTAGAGGCATTTTAATGAGGCCTTTACTCTAGGAATAGGTTTATTTTAAACATGCCTCTGCAAAAAAGACTTAAAGCAGATTAAAATATGTATGTATTTTTAATATAGAATCAAGTCATTGTGATGCACAACAACTAAAGTGATAAAAATAAGGTTATCTCAGAGCTCCCTCAGTAGTCATTGGAGAGAATGTGAGCAGAGAAGGTCATCAGGAAAATACTATCATGAAACTAAATGCAGATTGTGGGAGCTGTGGGAAAATCCAGTCAATGGTGCCACCACCAAATTATGTAAAGCAGAACCTGGCACTCTTACTTCCCATTCCACGTGTAGTACGCAGGAGGCCTAGAAGGTGTACCTGGAAAATCCCTCTTCAATACTCCCTCCCCATACCCCAAGCCTAACCATACCCAGGTCATTCCTGGCTCATTTCTTTCATTTTTGAATCTACTAATGCATTAATACATCATTTGAGCTCTTATTCAAATGCAAATCTGCATCGCACCTTCCCATTTCTCTCAATGTTGTCATAAACAGTGTCTATTTCTTCGAGTCTGAGCTCATTCCTCCAGCTGCCCAAATTCAAGCTACAGTACCCTAGGTGCAGTTAGCCTTCCTTCATTACTCTCTCCTACGAACATTTTCTTCTGCCTGGAATCCCTGCCTCTATTTCTAATCTCTTCTTTTCCATTGCATTTCAAATTAAACTCTCCTCAGAGAAGCATTTCCTAAATTATTTTATACCCTCACACATTCCAGGTAAAATTCTTACTAACAACTCTGATTCGTGGGGTTTTTTTATTCCATTCAATAGACTAAATATGTGCAGAGATATGTTTTTCATAACTCTTCCTGATGCTAGTAATTGAGGCACTTTAAAAATAATCATCTTTTTCATAACTATATTCACAGACATTAACACAGTAGTACAGAAATTCAAAGCATAGGGCCAAGGGTGAAGTTCAGTGGGAGATTAAGGGTTCAGGCTTGCATGGGGCTTGTGATTCAGTCCCACAACCCACTAAGTAATGCAATTGTTGGTTAAAGAACAAATGTACATATAGGTTAAATTAACTATTGTTCAAATGATTTATTCATGTAAGAAAAATGATACATAGATAGAAGATGATAGATGGATAGATAGATGAGATAGATAGATAGATAGATAGATAGATACATAGATAGATAGATAGATAGATACATAGATAGATAGATAGATAGATAGATGGATGGATGGATGCAGACAGACACAAACTAATAGAGTTAGACATATTTTTCTACCTAAAAAAATAAAATCTAGCCTCAAGTATTCATGCACATATGCAATTTATACTATGCAGAAATTTTTACCAGACATAGCTCTGGAAGCTCATCTTAGAAACCCATGCCCTAGAGAAAGCGTCAGAAATAAAAAAAGACTCCCTAAATGGCCCAAGAATGGAAAAGAGGAAAGTGCTCACCAGTCAGCTTTTTAACTAAGGGTAGTATGGGTGATGATCCAGGAATGTGTTTAGTCAGCTTACATCACTGTGATAAAATTCTACAAAAATCTACCTAAAGGAGGAAAGATTTATATGGGTCCATTGTTGAAGAGGTCTCTGTCCACAGTGCTGATCTCATTGCTTTGATCCACAAGGAAGGCTGACCATCTCAGAAGCAGGAATGCATAGCAAAGGAGATGCCCGCCTTGTTCCCAGTAGCCAAGAAGCAAAGAAAGAGGAGGCCAGGGCAGGATGTACCCTTCTTGGGCACACTTCTAGTAATGTCCTTCCTCTACCTATACCTCACCTTTTAGTTATATCACCTCCAAATTGTGCCACTAAATTACAGGTCCAGTGTCAACTTCTGTGGGCCTATGCAAATTTCCTATGCTAGACATGGAATCTGAGAACCTGAAAGAAATGGGTGGACTACAGTCTAATATTGTAGACAACTTACTTCAATTTCATTGTGCTGTTATACTCAAATGAAACAAAGAAAGCAGTGATCTAAGGAAGGTTGTTTGAGTTCAGAAAAACATGACCAGAAAAACATGTAAATGAATGTCAGTAAGCACATATTAAATATTAACAGAACATCCATTTTCCAGAACTTTCAAAGGACAGACCAATATAAATACAATTGCCTGTCACGTACTACAGATAATATCTGGGAAAGCATGAAAACAAGGTAGAAGGCCACATCCAGATTCAGGGTACACTGACCAGATTTGGTTCTATAGCTATGTTCTGACGTTCACCAAGACTAAGCATATCTTATAAACTGAGTGTAAATGTTTATCACAGGGCCAAGAACAATCAAGGGAGCAAAATGCACCTGAGGTAAAGGGCCCTCTGACTTTTTTTCCTGGAGCTTCTCTCACAGTTCTCTAAGACACTGTTCACCATGCATAAATTCTTTTGTTCATGTTCTGACAGGCCAGCATTGTGGCTCATATTTGTAATCACACGTCTCAGGGGGCAGAAGGAGAAGTCATACAAGTTGGGGAATAACCAAGGCTTGACATTGAGATCCTGTCTCAAAATCAAAGTATTATTAATTCATTGATGAAGATAGAGTCCTTGTGAGCCAATCACTTTCACCCAAAGTCCACTGTCTGGCAAGGAAGCCTAAGTCTTTGGAGTCTTTGGGGGCCATTGTATATCCAAATCATGTCAAGGGATAGATGTAGAAGAGAATAATGACGTAGAACAATAATCTGCTGAATAGAGGGAATATTTGTTTCTTTTCTGGGATTAGACATAGATTTTGCAGGAACTTAGGTTCTACCTATTTACACTCCTCCCATGATTTGATATTTCCAATTCTTATAGCTGGTTGATGTCTTTAACCTTGAGCAGAGAAAATTATTGACTATTATAGTTTGGGGCAAAACATTTCTCCAGTGACCAACATGCCTGCATGTGTGAATGGAAGTGAATGCAATCTGACCCCCAGGATAAGATTTGGCAGAAGACGGAGCTACTACAGTATGTTCACCCTTCTTACATGGAGGCCCATTCACTAGACAAAGTTTGCCCCTTAGTAACTGTCAGTATTAGATTCTTCAGGCACAAAATAATGCATTTCTTTTGTTCTTTGTTTGTTTTTGTTGTTGTTATTGTTTGTTATTTTTTTAGATAGGGTTTCCCTGTGTAGTCCTAGTTGTCCTAGAACTTGCTCTGTAGCCCAGGCTGGTCTTGAACTCAGAGATCCACGTTACTCTACCTCCTGAGTGCTGGGAGTAAAGGTGTGTGCCACAATGTCTGACTTGCATTTTTTTAATCTATGTTTTACCTATTGCACTCTATTTTTCCCAACCATAGTTATTATAAACATCTTACTTCCTTAAAGTGTGCTAGCTCACTAAAAGCCTCCTTCTTTATTCCATCTCACCCAGTAACACTAGACTTATTTTTTTAAGGCTTCACAGAGCCATTATCTCTACCCTTCCTCTTCCTTTCCAAAGATGTGTTATCCTGTGCTATACTCCCAGGATACATCATAAACAGTTGTGTTGTTATAGTTGCATTGCTCAATTAATATTATCTACTTTCAGCTACATTATTCCTATAGTCAACTTTTTTTTTTTTTCCTTTTACTCATTGGTATGGTTAGAAGAAGCAACTTAAGGGAAGAAAGGTATATTTTGACCCAGTTTGAGAGTAGACCCCGTCATGGTAGGGAAGGGATGATGGCAGGCAGGGGGTCCCATGGTGGTGTGTTCAAGCAACCCAGGAAGCAGAGTGAGCAGGTACTAGAGCTGAGTTCTTAAACGGTAATGCTTGCCACAATAACCAAGTTTCTTCATCAAGGAACACTAGCTAAGGAATTACAGAATCTCAAGACAGAACCAACAGTAGAAGATCAAGTGCTGAAGGATATTTCACATTCAAACCATAACATAAAGATCCCAAGTAGTAGAATGTAAGCTGCTCAAGGGCAAAAGAGCCATCTTTAAGTTTTCAGAAATTTATGTGTGTGTGTGTGTGTGTGTGTGTGTGTGTGTGTGTGTGTGTGTGTGTGATTTATTCCATTTTAATGTTCAGAGAGAAACAGTGGTTATAGGAATTTTAGTTTACTTAAATTACTTCAAGAAAGTTTTCTCATATACGTTTATAGTGCTTAGTTTCAGTATTCTTATGGGTAGTGGGATTGTTTTGTCTTCATAAATAAAGACTTCTAGGTACACTTTTTTTTGATTGTTTTTATTGAGTTGGATTTCTCTGTGTAACCCTGGGTGTCCTTGAACTTGCAGTGATTGTCTGGACTCTGCCTCCTAGAGCTGGGATTACAGGTGTATCCTATCTCACCCAGTTTAAGCAAATACCTCTTAAAACTTAAATATGGTTACTGTTTTGAAGAGAGCCCATTAATGTTTGAGTGGACCCCACAGCTGCATCATTTTATCATCAACAGATGTATAAACAGGAGGATTATTCACTATTAATCTTTTGTGCTGGGAATAATTGTATTTTGACTTAATAATTATTTGTTTTCAATGTTTCACAACTATATACGAAAAAAATTAAAAATTTTTATATAACAGAATAATAACTCTTCTTTGCATCTTATTTTCAAATCCAGTGATATAAAAGACTATGCTTATATACGCCAACAAAAATAATACATGGAATTGCAATATGAAAATACCAGTGCTGCTGTTTGTTTCTCAGTTTAATATTTTTGTTCTTTATATTAACCACTGATAGATATTATGCAAATTAATTATTATATATGTAGTTTTAAAAATACTGTGTTGTTGAAAAATATATTTGGCCTGATTTGGAATCCCATCCTTTTTTCAACATGGTACACAGTCAAATGAAATATCTCCTGAAGTACATCTGCCAGATCTTTTCATAGACAAAAATACTACAGTAACAATAATATCAAAATGCAGCCCAATAACTAGCAAAATAAAAAATTAATAATTCTAACACTGTGCTTATTATTAAAAGAATAGAAAAAGTAGAGAAGTATAAAGTATGATCTGTCCATGACACACGGGATAAAAGAATGAGCTTTGGGAAGTTAATAGGAACCACAGTTCTCATATATTCATGAACACAAGAAGAGTTTTGCAAACTTTTCAGCAAGTTTACCTGGATCCACTTTCACTGTTGGAGTACTGGATTCAAATAGTCAATGGGCTGCTGGTGAGAACAGGATATACAAGGTGCTCGGCTGCTTTGGAGATGGTGCTGTTGATTCTTGGCCAGAGGACAGGAATAAAAGAAAGGGTCGCTGGTTCGGTTTTTGTTCTCTTTCTTTTACATCTTCTGATTGAGCTCCCTTGCCTATAGAATGTCCCTCATATCTTAAGGGAACTCATGTTCTAGAATCTGATCCTGCTGCACAGAACTCAGCTTTCTTCCTTCCTTTCTCCCTCCCTCCCTCCCTCCCTCCTTCCTTCCTCCCTTCCTTCCTTTCTTTCTTTCTTTTTCTCTTTCCTTTTTTAACTCCCACTTTAAGTCCTATACTAAAACTCCTTTCTATTATGACCCATTGTCTGTGACATGCATTCGCTAAGCTCACCAAAGTTCTCCACAGCCACTGCTTCTGAGTGGTCAGGCTGGCTGTTAATTTGCACGGGACAGTAGAACTCAGGCTACCTACAAGACATGACAAGACAGCCTCTGCCACTTTGAAGGACCTACCGCTTTCCTCTGAGTCACCAGCCTCTCCCAGTTAATAACTGATTACTAATCAATGAATACTGAAATTCCCTTATTCCTTCTTTCCTGTCTTCCATTCTCATTTTCTGTGCCCCTCCATCTCTTCCTTCCCCTTCCCCCCCCCCTTTTTCTTTCTTTCTGTACTGGCATTAAATCCAGGTCTCACACATGCTAAACTGAGCTATTTACCCAGCTCACTGAATTTTAGAATTTGTTGATTCATTAGATTCCAGCATTGAATCTTCAATCATTAGTTAAAAAAAAAATCTCAGTTGGGTCACTTTGTTGCCATTTAATTGTAATTTTTTGATCTACTAGTAAGCCATAAATGGTATTTTGGTATATAATAAATTTATTGCATAGTTATCCTTGAATTCTGTAATGTAGTTCATTATATTTTACACATATTTTAAATAAAAAGATCCTAAAGAAATTTTTGAACCCACTACATTATAATTGATATACTCTGTTTTTGTTTTCTCAATTTTACTGTAATAATTTCTTCAAAATAATGATTAACTATATTTTAACAACTTTACTAACAGTAACAATCCTTTAATGTCTTTTTACATAATAAGAATATATTTTTGTGAAATTTAAATATTACCAATAAGGATTTTTCTTTTATTTCTGAATTTTCAAGCTTTTTTAAAAAATTTTAAGTATATTAATAGACATAAATATATAGGCACAAATATATGTTTATATTTGAAATGTTTTATAAGTAGTATGCATCTAGCAGTGTATCTTAAAGATTGATGTCAATGGTATTAATCTCCTTCCTACCTTTAAACTGTTGGCATTTTATATTTATAATTGAGTGGTGCTATATAGTCATAACCTCTTTTGTTTAAGTGACAGGCTTGATGGGATATCTTTGAATGTTTAGTTTTTGATGTTAGGAGATAAGCAATAAGACTTAGTATCAGTAGTTTGCTGTATACAAGAGCTATACAATTATACACTCTTGGCAGTAGTTCATGGCAATGACATTCACTTCCAAAACATTGCCAGTGCTTGCTATTATTATACTTCACTTTTGAATTTTTTGTACATATATATGTGTGTGTGTGAATGTGATTGCAAATTATGTAGATGTTCTGATCACTCCAATGTATTTATTTAGGTTTTTTTTTTTTTATCATTTTGTTTTTAAGTGTTTGGTCCTGCTGTGAACATGAAGCATCCCCTAGTGAACCTTACATTACTTAGTGCTCTAATCAGTTGTGTCTTTCTGAATAATCATTGGGAAATTGTTTACAGAGAGAAGATTTTTGGGGTTTTTTGTTGTTGTTTATAATCTACACTGGTAGTCTTACAAGAACATGAGAGAATAAGAAAACCAATCCATACATATGATACTCATACATTTATAAAGCGATGGAGTGTGTTATAGTTTAGAAAGATGCACACACGACACTCTCTGGTTTTTCATTACATTCTTCATTATGAAAATGTTCTGTATTATTGTTTTAGATATTGAAATTATTATTTAAATTTAATTCTAAGAATTTAAAAAATGACAATGAACACTATAAACTGGGAAGCGTTACTTATCTCTTAAAATTTTTTCTCACATTATCCTTATGAGTGAATTTATTTTTGTGTTTTCTCAAGGCAGCCAAGTATATTCAGGAAGTCATAGAATATTGTCTTTTGTTCCTTTAACATCTTTACAGTATTGACAATTTTGTATGTTTTTAAGTATATATTTGAAAAACCAACATGTTTCAGGAAGGGGAAATACAAGAAACTCGGGGAGTAATTTGCTACATGACATATTGGGAGAAAAACTACTTATAGTTTTGTAAGAGCATCAAGATCATATTGACAGCAGGGATTTTACTGAGAGTAAATTTCACAGATCTTAGAAACCCATGAGTTCACTTAGTCCACCTTAAGTGCTCATCTCGGCATGAAGGAAAGCATGGACACCCTCTTGAGAATATAGACTAGAGACCCACAAGAAGCTATTGCTGAAGTCCAATTTTGAGACTGACAGAGAAAATAGTGGGGCACACCTCAGACTTAACCACCCAAATGACTAACTCTGGTGGGAAATAATCTCTAGAAGGACTTTTCCTCAAAAAGCCTCTTGAAGATATGCCTTAGAAGTCAGGCTTCAAAGAAAAGGATGAGTTATCAGGAAACATTGTGGAGTGCTGTGACGTGAGGGTGGGATTTAAAAACTGGTTCTTGCCTCAAAAATTCTAACTTAACAAAAACAATTGCTAAGGGAGACCAATGAAAGAATTCATGGCAAACATTTTTCCTTTCCACTGACATTATAGCTAAAGTCTGGAGAAACAGCTGCCAATATCGCTAGAGAGCTGGCGGAACAGACCAGAAATCACTTGAATGCTGGGGATATCACCTACTCAGTCCGTGCCATGGACCAGCTGGTTGGTCTCCTGGACGTCCAGCTCAGGAATTTGACTCCAGGTGGGAAAGACAGTGCTGCCCGCAGCTTGAACAAGGTGAGACCCTCAGCTGTGTCTGTCTTTCAGTTTGAAGTACAATCATTGAGACATTCTTGCTTTGTTTTGTTTTGTTTTTTTTTTTTCTTTCTTTCTTCTGTCAAGTTGCACGGTTCAAAAAGAGAACCCATCCTTTCATTCAATTGACTTGACTATTTCGATTACGACCTTACTTGACTTTTAATTTAGAGAAATATGTGGCAGTCTCCTCATACGCGTTTTTTGTTTGCAATTCTCCCTTTGGTAGTACCTTCTCAGTTTCTTTTTTATTTATGCTAAATTGCGGCAAAATTAGTGTAGATAAATGCAACTGGTTGTTTCCTATAAAGTTGTCTCTCAAAATAATTGAGAGCGTAAGGGATATTTAATCAGGAAGTGGAAATTTAAGAAACATTAACAAAAGCATGTTAAAATCAATTGGAGTTTTTTTTTCCTCATTGAATATTTTTAATGAGATAATTTTACCTACCTAATATTACTTTTAAAAGCAGCTAGGACAAGGAATTGGATTTTAATATACACTTCATTTTAATTTTTAGATGACTCAGATTTTTGTAACATTACCAATGAAATTTTGAGTGTTTTATTTATGCAAATTTTAACTTTAAATAAGCAAATTTAAATACGTTGCATTTGAGAATATATACTATGTTTTTTTCATATTTTAATAAACATTTCATTTGCATAACTATATATAAATTGTAAACAAAGTACATGCTGCATGTTTATAAAGAATATCATTTATATGTATAAAACTATTACATAGTAGACTAATATAGTGTCAAATGGTTAGCATCAAATGAAGATGCTCACAAATGGCATAGCTGAATTCTATGGCCTGGGCTATAAACATAGTCTTTCCAACTTTAAAAATAGAAGATTTTGACAGTTGAAGACTAATGTTCCGATAAGAAATTTATTTTTAAAACATTCTTCTTTTGACTGAAAGAAAAAAGTTGTAGATTGTCTTTTAGTTGATTTTTAGTTCTCTATTCTTGGTGGGATAAGATTGCCACTCATTAAAATGGAAAAAAAATGTTTTTATATAACAATCATTCAACATTAAAAAGCCAGATTTTTTTTTCTGGCAGATAGCTCTTGCTGCAGTTTCTTTGGTAAGCAAATGTAATTTTAGTGTTTATTTATTAAATATAATGTATTAGGTTTCTTGGTCATGCTGAGCAAGAAGGAGTTATTGTTTGTTTGTTGTTGTTGTTGTTGTTTTTCACTTATATCCTGATAGAGTCATAACCAAGCCCCTGATGGAATAGTCGACAGCTGCCTGTATGCTGTGGCATGCTGTGACTTTAATGTGTTATTACCCTCACTGACTTGATCCTACTAATGAACATGGCTGCCAGCTATTCTTATCATAAAGGGTTGGGAGTACTGATTTCTATTAATGTTACACATCCATAACATGACTTGTTTGTTACTGCAATACTTTGTATCTTTATTTAAAAGTGGTGTTAATGTCTGAGGCTATCAGGTAAAGCTGGCAATTAATGTTGCATTCTAACTGGCTACAGCTAATCAGCTTGCCTAGACTGAATATCAAATAACTACATAATGGGCAAATTTCCATTCCTGGGGCTTTTTAATGCTCTCTTTTGTTTCCCATTTGGCTCTCTTCAATTGTTTTTATAATGCAGTTTGTCATATGTTAATTTGCATGAAGGGGTAGGGAGATGGGAGGGCAAAGGTTACTCATGTGCTTGCTGACTTGCTCTCATTTCCTGTGGTTCCTACTTTCCCTGAAGCAGTTACAGCCCATCAGATTTGCAAAGTCAACTAGGTACAAATCAATTGCACTCCACATTGAAATTCTGGAGAGCTCAGAGTCCTACATAACTGTGATGTGAGTCAGTGATCTGAATGACAGCATTGGTGATTCACTTGCACTCATTGCTGACTTCTTCTTCCGCAGAGTTCCTGCTCCCTCATTGAAGAAAGCAGGAATTAAGCTTGGTACAGTATTAGCTAGTGAGCTACACAAAAAGCGTCAGGGTAACTGCTCCCTAAAACTGGAGAAACTCTATTTTGCAATTCAAGGCTAATGACCAAGGGAACTCAAAAACACAGGGGAAAATGTGAAATCCCACAGTCTGATTTATAAAAATTTGGGTCATTCATTTAAACAGTGTGAATGAATGGTTATTGATTATTCATTTTAACACCAGGAGAAAATGTTTTGGGCCTCAATACAATCTTCTGTCAACAAAAACAAATTAAATCAAGCTTCTTTCCCTACTAGTTTCTAAAATGTTTTCTATTTTGGCCAAGACTGTCAAACCCAATTCTTTAAGAAATAAAAGAAGCAGCAAGTCAGGAAATGAGTCACATTCTATTAATCTCAAGTTATCTGACTCTTGATATTTGTCCCATAGGGTTAAAAATAGTCACAATGAATGGGCATTTCTATCTTCCTTATAATAGGATTTTTGAAGGTATGAATGAACACATAGTATGAACACACACATCCACCACATAGACTGTCTTGAAAACCACACATAATCTCTCTTTAAAATAATGGGTTCCAAACCTTTTGCATAATTGACTTACCATCTTACGTCTCCACTTGTGGCTCATAAATGAATGACTAACCGGATGTGACCGGGATCATTTCACATGAATGTATGTTGGTTTGTACTAATTTCTACTAAATGTATTCAAAGGTTTCTTTCTATGGACAGCTTCCCACCACCTGGGTTTTAGGTGGGCTGATCAGAAAAAGGGTGTTTGGCTGCTATAGTGCTGCTGCGTAGCCTTCATATTCTTCTATAAAAGTCGTGAATCAAAAAGTAAGGTGTTGATGTAGATGTTTTCTTTTATTTCTCTGTCACTAACTCGTTTTTTCTATTCTGTGTTTAATCTGCTGTCTTAATGGATTCAGCTTCAGAAAAGAGAGCGCTCTTGCAGAGCCTATGTCCAGGTACTTTCTGTGTTTTTCTAAATGTGTTAAGTTGTTGAATTGTCTCTGTTGGTGATCGCATGTACGGGCATCTGAGGAAAGATGATAATGTGCCATATTGAACTAAAGGAACTTCTGGGAGGCCGTGCAGGGTGGGAATGGAAAAAAAGGGTCTGTGTTAAAAAAGAAAGCTGACAGCGCCAAGTTCTGTCAAGCATGAGAAACAGACTAGAGAGAAGGTGCAGCTTGAGGCACGGGACATTTTCATCTAGGAGCTGAGTTTAACATAACATATAAATCTCTGTTTTTTTCATAGAGTTGCTATACAGATTTGACTTATACACTGAATTGTTAGTTCATTCAGAATAGAGTCATATAAGCCAGGACACAATATGAGATTTTTGAAATAATCTTAGTTCTGTTTCAACATAGAACTCAAGATGCCAGACAGGGTTATGACTAGGTTACTCTCTCATTGAGATCATATGTAAATATAATTTTTATCCAGGATGGAAATTTAGTTTCCTAACAGTACTGTTCTCATGGTCTTACGGTTTAGTGTAAAAGAGAACATTACTCAGACAAGATGGCTGTCTTCCTGTGTTTTGTTTTACCTGTTGTTTTGTGAGGAGGCTGGCTTTTTTTTTTTTATTTATTTGTTCGTTTATTCCAAGCTAGAGTTTCTCTTTGCAATAGTGCTGACTGTCCTTTGTAGACCAGGCTGGCCTCAAACTCACAGCGATCCATCCACCTGCTTCCAGAATGCTGGGGATAAAGGTGTGTGTCTCCACCCCTGCCTTTGATTTTGAGTCTGTGAATTTCATGATCTCCGTATGCAAATCACAGCATTCTACTGAAGCAAATCCATCTGTGTTTAGAAAAAAATGACCCCAGGAGCCAAGTCAGCTTTTGTGAAGATTGGCAGTACCAAATCAAAACCTTAACAATTTATTCACATTTGCATAGAATATGGGAACCTTGGCTTTGTCTCCCCATACTCTTAAGGGCTTAGTTGCTGTAAGTGTTAGGTATCAATCTGTTCATTTGTGTCTCCCCAGTGATCTGAATATTCACATCTACTAACTTTATGGCTAGTATAAAGCTGGGGTATTGATAATTGGAAAGCTGCTTAGCTAAAATCATGTCAGAAGAACTAGATAACCTTAGGTTTTTTTAAGATACAATATAGGTAGACATCCTAATGAATGAGTATGACATCTGTCTTTGCTTAGTCATTTGTTTAATTTGACCACCATTATTTTTTCTTGCCCCAATTTAAAAAATACATGAAATCAATCATTTCCTCAAAAGTGTTAACAAACAAAACAAATGTAATCTCTGCCCTGAGGTTTTATCATCTGGTAGACAAAATTGATTAGTTAAACTTCCATTCTTCTTCCTTTAGTTAGCATCATATTGGGGAAATATAAAATGTACCTTATTAGATAAGGTATTTTCCATGTCTTCTCAGCCAGTCAAGGGTGCATTGCAAGTGTTAGCGATATTCCAGTTAATTTTCAGACATACAGAATTAACCAGCATGTTTCCATCTGTAAGGCAGGGATATATATATATATATATATATATATATATATATATATATATATATATATATATATATATATATTGCCTTACCTATCTCTAGTGCAATGGCCAAGGCCCTTTTAACAAAAAAATTGACACCATCACAAGAGAAACGTCAGACTAATTTATTAAAGATGAACTGGATGTGACCTGGAAGCCGATGAAAAAGAACACCCAGAGAGGCAAAGAGACCTGTGTATTTTTGTGCTTAGGTGTTAAGAGGAGTAGGGCAATTGAGGGGTAGTGTGCTTGGATAAAGTGAGTGTGGTGTAACCTCAGGAAACTGAGAACATAGCCAGGACTGTTCACTCGAGTTAGGACATCTTTCAGCCTTTGATTCTCTTCTTTGAAGGCAAGTGTCTCTCAAATGAAGACCTACAATCTGCTTCAGAAGAAGGTCATGAAAGTGTTTCTTTCAATTTTGTGATTTGTTTCCTTGTAGAAAGATTGGTGGGCCAAGTGCAAGTAGCTTTCTACCTCTGGTGATGTCTCAAATGTTGTGGTGCCATAAGATGGGGGGTAGGATATTCTGTCTCTAGTTTTATTAATTTCAAACTTGGTTTATTTTTTAAAGGAAAACATAGGATAGAAATAAATTGTATTCCTGTCTTATGAGTTGCATTTTGAGTCTGAAGGCCTTCTTAGCATGGGGAAATAACAGCATTTTGTGAGAATCATTTAAAAGAAAAAAATCTAATTTGATGTTGAAGATTAAGGAGATTATCTTTGTATTTGCATTTACTTTATGAAACGATGAATTTCTGTGAATAAGAAAATATTAAGGCTTATTTTCTTAGGTTTTAGGAAAGCATCCTTTAGGGAAGCACAGTGTGAGAGGCAGGAGAAGGACTCCCATCACAGAAAGGTGGGGAGCATAGCATGTTGCAGCCCTGCCAGGATTGTTTTCAATTGTGCTCTGTGCTATCCTTTTAATGGGGCTTTCGGGATAATTAGCTTTCCAGTATTTAAATCTATGAAATGCATGGTCATTCAGACATGAATCTCCAATGGAAAATTAATAGCACAGTTTATTCAACAGCTGATTTCCTGGTGTTACAATTGACTAGCTGTGAATAAATGTTTCAGCTATTGACTAAATATCTGATGAGACACAATACATACAGAGGCTACTGGTGATGCAGAAATGCTCTGCTCGATAATACAAGAAGCTCCTTCTGATCATGTTCATGTAGACTGCTATTCCAGGAAGTTTTACAGTCAATGGTGCTGGACAAACCCCTGTAACTGACTCATGAAGAGGAGTTTTATCTTACCCATTGTTTGTATGTTCAGATCATACTTGGTGCCATCTCTGAAATGGGTGCCTGATATACTGGAAAGGCTTTTGGTCTTCAGTCTGACATGATTGCTTCTCATTGTGTGTTTCTACAAAATGTGGCCTTTCCATTTACATTGGACAAGATTCTTCTAGGGATGTGTTTGACTATCTGAATCCATTTGTTTTTCATTCATTATTTTAAGAGCGGGAGTCTATTTTATGAATTATAAATATTCATGCTTTATATTTTCTTGTTTCCTACCCTTTATTCTATGAAAAAAACCAAAAGCACAATGAAATCAGACCTGCCAAGTATCAATTATAAATTACCTGTATGTGAACAGTTTAAATTGGGATGGGTTTGAAAATAAATAATACATGAATTCCAGAAATAGTAAATTTACATTCTGAGGTTTTAAAAACACAAGTCCAGTACAATTTACTTTTCTTTATTTATTTGTGACTTTTATTATAGTAAATCTTCATTGATTGCTAAAAGATAAAAATTGATATTGATTACAGTAAAAGGACATTAATTGGTCCCGTAGTGTACTATTTTTTGAAGTTTGGTTTGATGATGCAGGCCTGGGCCCACTGTTGGTTAGGGAATTCAGGTAGGAGAATATCCTGGGCCCCAGAGTGACTTCAGTATCAGCCTGGGCAGTTTAGTGAGACCTTGTCTCAAAATAATAAGTAAAAAGACTGAGATATAGCAAGTAATAGAGCATTGTTTTTATTTATGAAGAGAATTGTGAATTCAGGGGAGAAAAGACTGCCTTAGAAACATTATAAAACAGCTACTATAAAGTAATGTGACCAGAAGGGGCTTAGAGATAAGGGGGTTTGAGAGGCAAAAGGAGATGAAAAGACTGACTGATGTCACATAACTAAGACTGATAACATCAGTACTGCTCTCCTGATGTGCGTCTTGTTTTCTTCCACACAAAGGTGAAGATGACGATGGTTTCTTATTAAGAATCAGGATGTTTGGGCTGGAGAGAGGTTAAGAAGAGAGGACCTGGGTTTGATCCCCAATGTGCACATGGCAGTTCACAGCTGCCTGTAACTCCAATAGGAGGGGATCCAATGCCCTCTTCTGACCTATTCAAATATTGCATGAATGTGTTTCACAGACATACATGCAGGCAAAACACTAACAACATAAAGTAAAAAAAAAAAAAAATAAAGTTAAAAAAAATTTACTAGGACAGGTATGTGGACACTGTCATGCAGAACACTAAGTATTCTCTATTATTTGTGTATGTTTTACTTTGAGACAGGGTCTCCATGTATAAAACAGGATGGCCTTCAGCTGAGCTCTTCCTGCCTCACTGTCATTCACCCTAAGATCACAGGCATGAATAAGTTTTCATTCACTCTTACTCAATATTTGTAAGAACTTTGTGTCATGGTTCTTGCAATACATTTTGTTC
Organism: Peromyscus eremicus; assembly: GCF_949786415.1. Classification (NCBI taxonomy): domain Eukaryota; kingdom Metazoa; phylum Chordata; class Mammalia; order Rodentia; family Cricetidae; genus Peromyscus; species Peromyscus eremicus. The sequence continues at coordinate 73,115,030 of NC_081426.1, forward strand.
AAAGTGAACATGGGAACCCACAAAGAATTCATTGATTTCCATGAAATCACGGAGGTCAGTGACTGAAGAGATGTGGAAAGCTGAAGCTGATTTGAAAGCTTATGTGCATTGACTTCAAAGATAAAGTAGCCTTCTGACTTGCCTCATTAATGCGTGGTAGGAGGCAGGATCTAGCATTTAGTGTGTAGTAATTGGTGTGTGTGTGTGTGTGTGTGTGTGTGTGTGTGTGTGTGTGTGTACTGTATTTCAGAGCTGGACTAGAGTGAAACAAACCCCCTTCCTTCTCTCCCACGTGTACACAAACTGACACCATGCACCCATGTCCAGTGTCTGTGTAATCATTACTTTGTACTGTTACATTAATTTCATACACAACCAGAATTTGATTGCGAGGTTCATTCACATTTAAGGAGACCCTGGTTTAAACATGTAATTTTAAGAAAGGAAAAAGCTGTTAAAGGAGCTATCAGACTGTTTTCCAAAGTGACGACCCACATCGGGTTCCTGTCAGTTTTTCCAATGTCTGTCAGGTTTCCAGTGTCACCCAAATTCTTTTATTTTTTTTTTTTTATTACTTACAAATTGTATGGCCTAATGACTCAGGCTTCTCACTAGGTAGCTCTTATAACTTAACCCATTTCTATTAATCTATAAATTGCCAAATGATTGTGGCATTATCTGTCTGCTTGCATCTTGCTGTTTCTTAGGCGGCGGCTGGCATCTCTTCTGCCTCTGCCTTTCTTCTTCCTATCTCTCTCCTTGGATTTCCCACTTGCCCCTAAACTGCCTTGCCCTAGGCCAAAACAGCTTTATTTATTAGCTAATGGCAGCAACACATATTCACAGCGTACAGAAAGACATCTCACAGCACTTTCCCTTTTCTATCTAATCAAAAAAAAAAGATTTTAACTTTAACATAGTAAAATTACATATAATAGAACAGTTGTCAAGCAAGAATTACAGTTACAATATCTAGTCTATTTTATGTGGGAAAATTAGAGAAAATATTCTATCATCTATCCTATAGTTATCACCCAAATTCTTGTCAACACTTGTACTATTCTGTCTTCCTGATGTGTACACACTGGTGCATATGAACTTCAGAGATTCATGACTCTGGTCATGGGTCAAATACCCAACATTTGGGAATGTGATCCATTAACCAGCAAAAGACAATATACTTCCAACCAGATGGGTGTAATTTTAATAAGAATTTAGAAATACAGTGCAAATATAAAAATATAAACATACAGCTTTAGAACAACTGCCTTTGTGTGTTATAAATGTATGCAAGATTTTGCATATATTTTTTCAACTATAAATCACCATCCTTCAATTAATAATTTTTGTTAACATTGTTCTCTTCTTCAGAAGAAACTAGTAAGAATTACTGGTGTTCTTTTTTTCCCCTGCTTTAAAGGTAGAACATTTTCTTAGTTAATAAATATACTTTCTACCTTTTCTTTGTTGTTCTTCAAGTCTCAGAGGTATTATGTTCTCCTTAAAGTCTGTAGTCATGCTTTGCTTATAGAGCAATAAAAGTGCGCTTCATAGAGACTTCAGCCACTATCAAGACCTAGTATACCAGTGAAGGTTGCTGATTAGTGAGATGATATTCTTCAGCCTGAGAAGTAAGGACTGAACCATGTGAGCAATTAGTAGTAGAGAGTTACATTGATGAGTGTATTCGTGCTGGATGCTGAGGTAACAATTCACATTTTTAATATTTAAAAAAAAATGGAAAACAGAATTTGGTAAAAAGATTGAAGTGCTAGAGAAAGAAGACTTGAAATAACAGAAAAATTTTAAGAGGTCCAGCAACTGAAAGGATGGTGTCACCATTTAATGAAATGCTCTATTTGTGATTAGTTTTAGAAAGATGGATAGAGAACCTGCCATGAGGCATGTTAAATTTTGACTTTAATAGATATGTAATACACAGAGTAAATGTACAGCTAAATACACAAGCTTGGCATTTAGTTTGAGGAGATTATCGTTTCTTACTGTTGACTAATAGTAACATTTAAGGCCACTGTACTAGATAAAGTGGTTTTTTTTTTTTTTCCTTTACTAGTTTTAAAGGCCAAAGCCTGGGTTCTGGCAGTCCTAATAGCTAGGATTGGGCACACATTCTCAACATGCCAACTAAGGAGACAGTTTTTAGTGAAAAGCAGAGATGGGTTCATTTATGGTGGCAACATTTGGATGAGGAACTAATCAAGGCATCCAGTGACCATCAAATGCATTTGCTTCAGCTTGAATTTTAGGATTAAATAAAGTATAAGGAACATGGATAATTGAGCAGTCCCTGTCAACTTGTGTCTCCATGCATCACTCACCCATCACTGATCCAGCCCTGGCCCTTCCTGCAAGGTGATCTAGTAAGTTCTCAGAACTGTGTGAAATATCTTTATCTGGTTCACATCTGGGCTTCAGCTTTCTGTCACTTCACCTGGATTCTTGAGGAAATTTTAATTTCTTAGGGTCTTCAATCATCTGAAAGCACATTCTCTCTCGAATATCTTTTTTTCCCCTAAAGAGTAGTTACAGAATTAGAGTATAAAAAGAAAAGAATCTGGTACTGAGTCCCAGCTCCCTACAGTATAAGAGGTTATAGAGTGGAAGAAACCCCAGCAATAGCTAAAGAACAGCCTTAAGGGCCGGAGTACCATCAAGAACAGGAGAGATTTCTACCTCAAGATCACCCCAAGTTCTTGTTATTTTAAATTACATATATGTCTGTGTGAGCCTGCATATATAAGTGCAGGTCCCTTGGTTGCTGGTGGCAATAAATGTTCCTGAAACTAGAGTTACAGGTGATGGTCTATCACTTGACATCAGTACCAGGAACAGAGCTTGAGTCCTCTGTAAGAGGGGTGTGCTGTATTAGGTGCTGTGCCAACTCTCCAGTCACATCCCAAGGAAGAAGAAATGATGCTCAGTGATGCTGAGCCAGCTCTAAAATAATGATCCCAACTTCTAAGCCTAAAAGTACTACCAGTTCCTGATGGAGGTAAAGCATTCCCCCACAAAGTCCAGAAATCTATACTTCAGTAAAATACCTAAAGACATTTTGCCCATTCTGTTCATTTTTGTGTCACTGATGCAGACTTCCTGTGAACCGAAGTTGCTCCTTGCACCTTTGACAAAGCGCAAATTGAATTATGCCAGTTTTACTTGGGTGCCTTCGGTGCATGAGACAAGAAGGAGTCTATGTTCCATTTATATTGCTAGGAAGAAATTAATGAGTATTTTCAAGTTCCTTGTTTGGTCACTTAATTGGCTGTGTGACAGAGAGCTCTGTGGTGCATGTCAAACAACTTTCTTAGTCCTCTAATGATTTGTGCTTTCCTTGTGACACTATCCTGTGCACCCTGTCAGACTGGATATCCTTGTTAAAGTGGCTAGAATAAATTGGCTAGCAGTGTGCATACAACGTAGTGTATTAGCCACAGCAACAGGGAGTACTTTTAGCAGTTCTTTCAATAGATTTCCTTGTTTGCCCATAAGCATCAAAACCAACCCAAACTTTCATTTAATATAATTAAAAGGACATCTGAAAGTAGTTTGAATCACAGCAGGTTCTTGTGATTTGGTAACCCTTTTTTAAAGCCTCGTGAACTTAATATATTTCACAGCTTGATAAATCTGCGCTTGATGTGTGTCAGTAAGAGAATAAATACAAATCTGTACCCCGCATGTTTCTGCTGACCTAAACCTATTGTTAAGAGACTGTTGAGATTAAAGGAAGTTACTTCCATCTAAAAAACCAGAGTCCTTCTCTCTAACTTGAAGGATAGTTATTAGAATCCCTTCTCGTAAGTTGAGTCATTAACTGATGCTCCAATGCAATTGTCAAATCAAAAGACAGTGAAATGATGTGCAATGGGAGTACAGTACTTCCTACAGGTGTTATTTATGAGTTTGAACAGGTCAATTCATGCATCTAAAAGATCTCCAAAGGACAACAACAGGTGTTGATAGAGATCCTTTATTGACACAGAAGTTGTTCTGGAAATCTCTGAAAACTGCCTTGGTGGGTTCTGTGACCTAGCCAAGATGGTTACCTTATGAGAAGTCATTCCCGCCTCTTCCATTCTGCACAGTTCCTATAAATATGCACACATTCATTCCAGCTGCTGTTTGTGTAGACATGGTTCGTAAGTGTTCCAGAGAGTAATTCTAATGAAGACTGGGGGAAGCAACATTCTGTTGCTTTTACAGAACGTTTGTATCAAAAACAAAGCAAAAAGTATTTCTCTTCTCCCTTCACCAACTTGTATTCTCTTCACTCAGTTTGTGAGCTGTTATTTAATGGTCAGTCTCTTTATTTAAAGTCCATTCTGTGTCACATTGCTCTCTGAACATATATTTGCCTTTGGGAAAAATTTAAATGCACACAATATAAAGAGATACTATTTGTGTACAAAGCAAGAGAATGCATATTCGTTTACGTTGTGATTTCTTTAATAGCTTTATGGTTGCGTAGCTAACCAGAAGGAAAAAGTTATAAAGGCTGCATTATATATTGAAGATCCTGCTTTTAGAAACTGTCATTAACTATTCTGCGACAGGTCGAAACAGAAAGGGAAGTTTTAAAGCATGACTTGCAATAAAGTAGCTGCCTGATGGTTTGGAACCAAACAAATGATTCTTTAGAACTCTTCCGAGCAGAGTTATCATTTTTATAATTTACCTTATCTAATGCATAAATTTTATACAGACAGTAACAGACACAGTGATGGCAAATTCAACCAGAGACTCTTCTCGTACTCACTTCAGAGCAGGTGGTACAGATCAGCCTTCAAGGTGTTCCATGGGTTCCCTATTGTCAGCATGGCCTTCCACCCTTCAGCTGCAAAGATGCACATAGGTTCCAGTCACACTTTCATACAGTTCTTAAATAGGAAGCAGGAAAATAAGTTGACTAACTTTATATCCTTTCCAAAAGTCTCCTCACTCAGCTGCTTCTCTTCAGAACTCAAAGAGTGCCCTGTACATGCAGTGAAATTCTTCAATGAAAGCAGACAACATTTTAGCTGGATATGTTGCCTAGTGTTTGCCTAATACAGTGGGGATCCTAGGAAGCTACATCTTTGGATACTGGTGCTAGGGACCTTGCCAGAAAGGCTCTAAGTTAGACCCCTGCACCACACACACACACACACACACACACACACACACACACACACACACTCACATATACATGCCTGGATATACATACAGATGATAAAAAAGAAAACATATTTTTGTTTATATATGTGCAAATATGTACAACTCTGAAAATTGTCAAAACTGAAATTTTGAAGGGGCAGCATTCTATAACTGAATGGGCAGAGAAGAGATGGGTGGGTAGGTAAAATTTCTGTATTTTCATTATTTGTTGCTTTTTAACAATAGATCATTTTTTTTTTTTGCAGTATTTTAGACTTACAGAATATTTGGCCAGGTAGTGCAGAGTCCATCCCTCTTAACCCCTGACAGCATGATTCTTTCCCCTTCATAAATATTTCACATTAGTATAGGATAAAACAGATGGTTTGATGTGGTTTAAAGTTCATAGTTCTTTAACATTATTTTTAACTTATGTCCTGTTTCTTGGGACTGAGTTGAAATTAGGGCTGTGGAAGGTCCTCCTACTAGCAGTCCTTAAATGCAGAAACACATGCTCCTTTTAAAAAATAAAATATAAATAATAGACATTTCATTTGAGAAAAGCCCGGCTTTCTTTGTTCATTCACTCAATCAGACAACTGTTAGACCTTTTGCATCCACACACTGTTCTAGGCCACGATTCAAAAGAGAAGGCAGGAAATCTACTCTGGTAGAGCGTGGATCCTAGTTCAACAGGTGGAGTTTGGAAACTAGTGCTATCACCAAATCAAAGCAGCACACTGGTGACAGAAATATTACCAAGAGAAATAAGATACAGTCATGACATTGAAAGGACAGTTGCTTAGAATGTATGGAGTAAGGAAGATATTCTAGTATGGTCATAATGAACGTTGGTCCTGATGTGATGAGTGAAATAAGGCAGATGCCCAGCTGGAGAAAGCATTCTAAGCCACTGAACAAAAGGTAGCCAAGTGAGGGCTGTTGGAAAGTTCTGGGACTACAAAGCCCAACATAGTCATACATAGTAACTGGTTGAAGGATCATACAATAATAGGAAGAGTGTGTAAAGCATCTACACTTGAATACCATTAAAAAAATGTTAGCCAGGAACACCATACTGTGCTTTTACAGTGTGAATTTGGCTGTAAATTTTATTTTCCACTGATATGCGTGCTGACAGCTTCAGCTAGCACTGTTAGGCTGACTGTTCCAAACATGTCAAGCAATTGCTTTACACTCCTCTGAATTCTTCCATTACTCCTTTTGCTCTACTGCTGAGTCATTTTTTTTCTTATTTTTAATATGTTGTTTGAGAATTTTCTACAATGTGTTTTAATCGTATTTACCCCTTCTTCAACTCCTCCCAGATCCACACACACCCTTCCCTACCCACCCAACTTTGTCTCCTCTCTGCCCATCAAGCCCAGTCTATGATGCCTACATTCTCTCAGATGTGTGGCCTGCCACTTGAACCTGGTCAACCTACCAGCAGCCATAGCCTACAGGAAAACTGACTCTTCCTCTTCCAGCTATTGTCAAACAGCTCCATGCACCCCAAGGCTCAGATATAATTTATGAGAAGGTAGCAGAAAGATAGTAAGAATTACAAGTGGTGGATGCCTACAAGAAAACCAGGTTTTCCAGACACAGCAAGGCCATTGCCTATATAAACTCACTGTTCAAAGTATGCACAAGATGCATGTAAGGTCAAGCCAGGTAAAATCCAAGCATAGAGAGTGGAGATGGACATGAAGTCCCACCACAAAAGTCCCACCATGAACTGGGTCATGTTTGAAAGTGCATATCTGATCTTGACCCTACTTAAAGACTGTCTATGCATTGTTCTCATTTGGCATTTACAAAATAGTTTCACTTTTGCATTATAGTGTTCTTGTGTCTGACTTCTCTTCCCAATTACCCATACTTTTAACTGGTCCCACCTGCATCTTTGGAGTGTCTACTTCCAAATCATCCAACGATTGCTGTTCAGGTCTCCAAGCCTTTATTGTCACAATACCCTTTTCTTGAATTAATTCTATTTTTTCTCTCTTTTGTCTGAATAGCTTTGTGTTATCTGTCAACACCCACTCAATATGCCAATTACTTTAAGGTGGTATTCTTTGTCCCACTTAGTATAAATACCCTCTTATATGAGTTTATATAACACTCAGTCGTGTTCCCCCCCCAAACCCCCCCCCCCCCCCCCGCAGCAATTGTCAAGTATTTTTTAAGATCGCTTCCCTCTTCTGACATTGAGTCTCTTGGAAAGGAGCAGTGCTACTTTCACTTCTGTATCTCTAGGCATTTAAATTCCACTTAACTTCTCTAAGATCTCTAAATTTTTTGCTCTTTAGGGAAAACCACAGGCCCGTATTTCCAGTTACCTTCCACTGCAGCAGAAACACTGCCATTGTGAACACTTACTACCACTGGTCCCTTTTCTCTCATTTTCTCTCAAATCTGCTTCACCAGACTTCTGTCCTCAGTACTTTACTGAATGGGCCCTTCTCAAAGTCATTATTAAGTCAGTGATAGTTTCTCAAGGTCATTAGTGACATAATGTGCTAAACCAATGACCAATGATCAATCTGTGTCTTTCTTTTAAATGTTTTTTTTTGTTGTTGTTGTTCTTTGAGATTATAGTGTATAATCACATTACTCTCCCATCCCTTTCCACCCTCCAAATCTTCCCATATACTATCCCCCTGCTGTCTTTCAAATTCATGATCTCTTTTTTTTTATTGTTGTTAGGATATGTGCACATGAGTGTGTATGTTTAATGCATATGTGTATATATACACAATATGTATTTCAATCATACCTGAACAATCAGAAAAATCTGGCACTCTTGACTTTTCTCCCTGACATACTCCCATAAGAACACCTCACTTGATTTTCTTCTGACAAATTAACACTTATTTTTGCTTTTCTTCAAGAGTTTCTCCTTTTCTCTCCAAGCTGTTGGAGCTGGAGTGCTCCCAGCATAATACTTAGTTGCCTTTCCTTTGAATTGTTCCCATGGTGACCTCATTAATTTAGATTGGTATGATCTTTTTTTTAATTAAGAATTTTTTTTATTCATTTTACATACCAACCCCAGATCCCCCTCTCTTTCCTACTCCAACTCACTCCCCAGCCTTCCCTCTATAACCCACCTCCTATTCCCTCCTCTGGAAAGGTAAGGCCTCCCATGGGGAGTCAGCAAAGCTTGGTACGTTGAGTTGAGGCAGGTCCAAGCACCACCCCTGCATCAAGGCTGTGCAAAGTATGATCTGGATGCTTGTGATCACAGATGTTATCCCCTGGACAGACTATTATTTTAAAATCTAGAGTTACTGTTCCTTTTAACCTTTCAGCATCTTTCTTTCTTTGGAGTAGGCAGCACAAGCCTTCTAGAGCATAACTGAATTCTCCACCTTCATTTTTATGTTCAGTCTCCACTGTCTCAGTTACTGAGTTCCTTCTCAATAGTCACTGTCCACATCTCACTCTAAACACTCTACTGAAAGTCTCAAGGGCATGACTTGATGCTTCTGCTTGAAGACTTTTATTCTAGTTGTTTATTATGTTGATGGTGGGGCTTTTTGTTTTGTTTTAAGATAGTGTTTTATGTAGACCAGGATGGGGTTGAAATCACCATGTAGCCAAGGATGATCTTTGAACTTTGAACATACACTAGCAGAGAGATACATATTGGTCCTTAAGGTTGAAATTGATGGAACTCATCTGTAGCCTGAGTTTTTATAGTAGCTCTGGCAGTCCCAACACCTACATTCAGCGATGTATTCCACCATGTAGGTTATAGATGCATAGTGATGAAAAGAAGAAAAGTGGAGTTAAGCAACATGTTGGGAAAAGGAACACATAAAGGGGACCCAGCAGCCTTGAATTCATCCAATAGGTGCTGGCATGAGTCTTGGGTTTGAATAGTGGAAGAATTGGGAACAAGGGCACAAAATAAGCAAATTAAGCGGTTCTTGTCAAGGTGTGATCCAACTTGCCCCTGTCCTGGCTTAGTTCCTGCAAAGTGGCCGAATATATTATTTTTTTAAACCACCATCATCCTGGAAAAGACCAGTTTGTTTTCTACAGGATGATTCATTTTGTTCTGGGGTGGTGGGTACAGCTTTGCACTCATGCATAATTGCTCTCTTCTGGAGGGGAGGAAGGGTATACTATGAGGCTTTCTTCTCCCTGGTATCCAAGGTAACTATAGGTTTAGGATAGTCACCTTGCTTTTGTGCTGTCAGATTTGGAGGAATCTGACTTAGGATAGGTAGGCAGACACTCCTCGAGTGATTAACGTTCTTATACAGAGGCAAGCAGGAATCTGTCTCAAAGAAGAGAGATGGAAAGTGTGAGCAAGCTGCCAAGCTTTGGTCCTGCTTTTGTTAAAGTTGGAGACTCAAGAAAGGGGTCAATGCCTTTTAGCAAAAATGGCATATAAGTGCCTGCTACACTCTGCTCTTTGACTTCTTACCACAGGCTTTTTTAATGAGAAACTATTGACTGCACTTTCCCAAATTTCCATCCATTGCTAATGGTTCTGTGACATCAGTACTTCTGTATGTATTCAGTTATTCTGGATACCGTTAGATAGTGGAGTGGCTTCAATCAATCTACTTCAATTTGTGATGCCAAAACTACAGAGCAGAACGTTCAGACTTATTTAGATCTTTCTAACTGGTGTCGTTCAAGTACTTTATAATCAAATCAAAATAGGCAAATCTGTATTTATCAGGTTCCTCACAATTTCTTAATATACAAGCACAGTTATACACACTATTCTTCAAGAATAAAACCAAAACCCTTTTTTTCCTTTCCCACTGTGATCTAGTGTCTCTTTGGTGCCTACCACAGATCCCATGCATCGTGCTTCTTTCTTTCCCTTACTGACTGGCTTTAATTAATTCACAAATCATTTAGGTGTGTTTGAAATCTCTGCCTTTCTTCATCCCCAGAAAAAGAGTGCATGGCGTTGAACCCCAATACTACCCCATGTTGTTTGTTAATTAGCTTTTAGCAAGTTACTTCTCTAGGTTTCAGTTTTCTCTGTAACATGACGATACTAATAATTTGTACCTTTGTGGATTCTTGAGGAAAGTAAAGTTGGATGCATTTGTGTTAGGGACTGAACGACGATGATGCATGCAACTTCGTGACTTTAAAGTGGTTTTTTTTAGTGACTACTTGTTACCTGTAGGAAGAATTGCAAACATCTTGACACTGCTTGCAAAGGCTCCTAAAATCTAGACTTTACACATTGTTATTGCCATTGGAATCTTTGTGCTTTTTTGTTCTGTGTTCAGGAATTGTTTTCATTTCCTTCAATATGCTGTTCTTATCTCTGTGCTAAAAGGGACATGCTGCATGCCTCACCTCTTCTGCTAGTGTTGAACCTCAGTTTGAAAATGTCTGACTTCATGGAGCTTCTGTGATAGTCTCTATACCTGTTCCTATTGTTACAGTGCACGTCATGTTGGATTTTAATTACTTGTTTAATTGTCTGCCCTCCCCATATTATCTTGTGGAGGGAAGGGAGAACAGCTGTCATTTTAGCTGCATTCTAATTGACTGCCACTTTGAAGGTCCTCAATTAATATTGTTGAATGAATTTGAGTCTGCAACAAGGTGAGAGTCAAGTCCATAGCTGTATTTAATTTCTATGATATAGCACAGATTGCCTTGACAGCACTCAATCATTTCACCCTAAATTAAACTACATTTTTAAAGCAGTGCAATCAAACAGTTTGTTAAAAACAATACTTTTTTTTTAATCCAACAAGAGCTCTCATGAACAGTCTATTCTACAGAATTCTAGTTTCATGTTCTGTTAAAGGTTCTTATTACTATATTAAGGTCAGTTGTGTTATACAATCTAATTTTAATTAAGACTTGAAAATGCCAATACTTCACTGTAATATAAAAGGGAGTTCAGGGATTAGTCATTTTTATACGCTTAATAATATTAAATGACAGTGGTTATAAAATGAACCTTTGGTTTATTGATCACATGTGTAAATATCAGTCACTCAACTTGACTTCTAATAAAAAACCTGCAAGTTATAAACTGTTTTGAAGACTTTTTGAACATTTGACCTTTAAAATTTTGATTTGAATCAATATCTAAATCCAGATTGAATCACAATGTGCCCTATTCAGTAACGATTTTAAACTTTTGCCTTATTTTATTCTCAGCTGATAAACTTTATGTCAAAAAGTAAAAACCAAAAAAACTGAGGAAACTTGCCTTTAATTTTTAAAATTATAAAGCATATTTATATCTATATACGAATGAACATATACAATGTTCTAGATCATCAGTGTTATGGATATAGTTTTAGAACTGTCATTCAATAATTTTGTCCTTGAACAAACATCCAAAAGTATACTATAAAAACTTGAAATGACCATGATGTCATTAATGTGCTTGATGTCATTAAGTGAGATATCTTTTGGGTGAGATAATATTGTTTTTAGGATCTGATATTACAATGCTGTTATATATGTTAAACAAATAAATGCATGGGATGAGATCACACACAGAAGTCCTGAAGCTTTATTTCTCTTCCCCCAAATATTCTGAGATTTAGACAGGAGAAATGTTTAAACATGAATGTAAATATTATGAAGAACAGAGCATTATTATTGAGCATAATTATCATAAATATGGTAAAGTTTCTGCATTCAGGAAGAACTCCAGAACAGATTTTAAAGTAAGGAATAAAATATTTTTCTTATTAATTTAAGTATTTTATGGATGTGGGTGTTTTCTGCATATGCACTGCAAGAGCTTGGTGCCTTCAGAGTCCAGAAGGAGGCATTGGATTCCCTGGAAATGGAATATAGGATGGTTGTAAGCATCCCTTTGGATTCTGGGAATTGAATCCAGGTCCTCTGTAAGAGCAGCCCGTTCTCTTAAATACTCCAGCCATAGGAGTGAAATATTATTTTGATTGCTAGTCAGTTATTAAAAGTGGATCAGCAATTTCTTAGTTTAAATTTGTGTATCATTTAGAATGCTTGTTCTTAAATTTCAGATGGGCTGAATACTGTTGCTCTGTCACATCATCATCTTCCTTATTTTGTCTTTTAGGTAAACAAGTCCTTTCTGCATTAAGAAAAAAAACACAATTTTTAATTCTTGTTCAAAAGCAATGCATTATGTGTTTTTTTTTCAACTGAAATTTATGACTTATTGTCCCATTTACTCTGGATTTTATCTTAAAAATTTTGATTTTAATCCAGATTAGAGCATAATGTTCCTTATTCTGTAATGATTTTTAAACTTTTGCTTTATTTTATTCTTGAATGATGAATTTTATATTAAAGATCAAAATGAAAGAATAATCAAAGAAAGTAATTGTGTTGTTATCCGTGATAGTTTGCATCTATGGGAGTGTGTAGTGCAGGTGTCTCTTTGTTTGTTTGTTTGTTTTGTTTTTTCCTAAACTCCAACAGTCTCTTTCCTTCTAACTCATTATGGTCTCCTTAAATATCATGGGGATTGGGCCCCTTTATTCTTTGAGAAGACATTTTGGGAAACATATCAAAAACCTATAAACATAAATAAGGATGCTTTCAGTTTTCTTATTATTTCTTATTGTCATTAATTATTTCATAATAAAAGCTAGTTATGCTTGTCCAGTGGCTACTAATGACCCAAAATATATTCAGAGAAATCATATCTCTCCTAAAGGACATACTCTCGTGAGAAAGGCAGATAAATATACAAATAATCATGTTAAACATGAACAAGCTCTAAATGGGAGTCTGCTGTAATCTGAATCTCCTAATTCATATGTTGGAATTTGGTGCCTATTGTAGTGGGGACCAGAAGTGGAGCATCTGGAAAATGAGTCAGTCAAGAGTAACAAACCTTCATGAATGATGGCAGTGCCCTTAGGAAACATAGTTTGTTTCTGTCATCCACCATGTTAGGATCTACAGGGTCCTCCCTCGACACCAAGTCTGCTGGTGCTTTGATCTTGCACTGCCCAACTACAGGAACTATGAATGATAAATTAGTAATTCATAAACAACCTGGTCTAGAATGCCCTATTATAGTAACCAAAACAGGGGGAGACATCCCATTGTGTCTATCTGGAATAAGAAGTCATGAAATATATCTATTTAGTATGTGTTGCCCTTTATATACTGTTTTGTTCTTAGCCTCAGAAAACCAATGCCCTCAGAGATTTAGCCCACCCAGGTATGAATAGAAACATTGGCTAAAGTATGAATTTTCACTGCATGCCATGCACTCAGAAAGCAATCATTGAACCTTGTTTTTTGCAATTATAAATGATGCCTAGAGCAATCCTTGTAAAGATTCCTTTCTCTCCAGTAAGAGGAACAAAAGGGCCATATAAGTAAATGAATATATAAGGTACTTTTAGAGAGTGATACATGATACAAAGAAAATGGAACAGGTTCACTTGTGGAAGACTTCCACCCCCTTTCTCTGATAACAGAATACCTTTTAATAAATGAAACCTGAGCTAGTAACTGATGGAGCTCATGCTTAAAAAGCTTGTATTTGAAAATTTCAAGGGTGATAAACTTATTCATCTTTTCATAAGTTCTTCTCTAAAGTGTTTGTTTTTATGGCTTTGAAGTGTAGGAAGAAGGGCAAATGAGTTCATCTGGTTCTGCTTATTTAGTAGCCTAGGAATTACTGCTCACCTGGGTGATACATGCCACTGATGAGTTTTTCGCCATTAATTTCCTTTGAGGATGGCTCTGAAATCTTAGGTTGTTTCACAAGCAGATCCTCTTGGAATTATCATAGAAGTTGCCACTGCAAAAATAGTATATAGCTGTATCCCTGCCAACATCTTTCACAGTAGTGTTAACAAATAAATAAAGCTTCCAATTCAAATGAATATGTCTAAGGTCTAAATTAAATGAGAAGAGTTTAGAATATGTTGCGTAATGTTAGAATATGCCCAGAAACAACCTGTCCTTAATACTCATATCTCTAAATGACATGTGAATTGTTTTATTTATACGTGATTTTGTAGAAATGGTCAAATGTCAATAAGTCTAGTCAAGCAACTATATAATGTGAAAGGGGATACTTATCACTGTATTCTTCCAAACTAAAATATGATTAGACTTACCTTTATGATTAGTTTTATTTTATTAATTTGATAGAAAATATTGTTTATCCTTCTGTCCAGTGAAATTTAGTGGCAGAATAGAATGAAATTTTCTAGTGTTCATCTCCTATTCAGTTAAAGTATTTGTAAAAAGATATAGTAAATACAAAGTCCTATAAAGTGGTAAAAATAGAAGGTTCCATAAGATAAAGTCAGGACAAACCTTATTTTCTTCTAATTTAGAATATACATTCTTACATCAGAAAAAAATAAAGAAAAAACATTGAGTACTAATTTTGCTCTTTCAAATCCAAGAATCTGCCTTCCATTTAAAGAAAGTGAGTGTATATTTATCATTCAGTTTGTGTTTAAAGTACATATAAGCTTAATCCTATGGAAACCTAAAAGTAGAAATCAAAAATCCTCCTGTGATTTGACATTATCATTTATGATAAAATTATAAATATTTTAGGAAAATCAAGTATCTCTATTCTTCTATCAGGACAGAATTGTGGCTATTTAATTGACTCTGGATAGGTGGCAACAAGTAGTTCATCAACTTTTAGAGAATTTAACCTGTATTAAGTAGAAAACCATTGGATCTCATTGTGCTGTTCCACCAGCAGGAAAGGAGTCAGCATGCTCGTGCCTCTGTGCTCTTATTCCTCCAAGTTCACATGGGCCACTACTCTCTTGCTCCTGAAGGCATCGAGTCATATGCCGCCTAGGAGTTAAGTCTTGTAAGAGGTTAAATGATTACTGCATTGCACAAGACTTATTCCTTCCAGATGGCATTGTGATGTGGCTGTTACAGCAAATGAAGGGTCGATTTTGATTGCACTTACTCAGTGGAGACTCATTTCCCCCTCATTGCGGAATGGTATCAAATGAAAGTAAATGTAAGATCGAGCTATACTTATCTCTAATTTGCATATAAGGTTCAAGAAGTTACTTCCTTTGTCCAATGTTAGCCATATGGTTCCAAGCTTCCTACTCTGATGTAAGCTGCAAGGAGACTCTAGCAGTCTTTGTGCTAATACTTCCTTACAATCATTGGTTTACTTATTTTTTTTTAATTTTGACACTTTCACACACATACACACACACACACACACACACACACACATCTTGATATATCTTACTTACCTTCTTCTCTAACCCTTACTATTTTATTCTCATCTCTAACTACCTTACCTCATCCCTAACGTTCCCTTTTGAAAATTCATGACTTTTGGGTTTGTTGTTTGAAGCACAGAAGTTTAACCAGGGCCATCTGTGTGGCCATTGGATTGGAACAGTCTGTTAGAGCCTTTGGGTACACAAATGAAAGCAGTGACTTATCTCTCCTTGAATAATCCTCTTCCCAAACCTTCATCAGTGAGGCGAGGGCCAGGGGAGCCCTTCCTCCATCCATACCTACCTGTTGACAGGCATATAAACAGATGTTTTTAGGGAAAACTAAGTAATTCTTAAATTTTATTTTTAGTAACTCATTAAGAATATATTTACTTTGTTCTTCTTTAGAAAATTTGAAAGATATTTATGTTGCTTAAAATCTATTGAATGTTTCTCTAAAGACTACACCATGTTTGAGAAGATAAGATTGCTGAAATGTATCCAGATTTTTTTTTATGAAAATATTTCATCTTACAGTTCTTTGGTTGCAAAACAAAGATCATTGAGCAATAATTGGTATTAATCAAAAGGCCTAGTTTTTAGATAAAGCAGTTCTGTACACAGAGTCTTGAGATTGTTTCTCACAGATTGTATGTTATTATTGTTGGTTTTTTTTTCCAATTTAGATAGTATTTATTTTGCTGTTCTTGTGTAATTGCTCTGGCTACGGTCTTAAATAATTATGTTGAGTAGAATAGTCTGTGGTGGGCATCTTACTTCAGGCTTGATCTTAAAAAACAATATTCCAAATTTAAAGTGTTATGTGTAATGTTAGTGGAGGGCTTTTCATATATGGTCTTTATTATATTGAGGTAATTTCTTTCTATTTTTGGTTTGTCGGTGGCTTTTAATCATGAAAAGTGCTGAATTGTGTTAAATGCTTTTTCCTTCATCTATTGAGATAATCAGGTGACATTATCCTCTATTCTGCTAAGGGAGTACATCACATCAATTTATTTTATGTGTTGAACTATCTTTTCATCTCAGAAATAAATTACATTTGGTCATAATATATGGTTCTTTTAATGTGCTATTGAGTTTGGCTTGCTGGCCTTTTGTTGAAGAATTATGCATCCACATTCATCAGCGATATGACTGGTAGTTTTATTGTCTGGGGTGCTTGTGTCTGGCTTTTGTATCAGAATAGTAATGCTCACTCATAAAATGTATTTGGAAGCATTCCTTCCTCTTGAACTTTTTGGAACAGCTTGAGAAGAATTGATATTAATTCTTTAAATGTCTGGTTGAATTCACTCATGAAGCCATCTGGTCCTAGGTCTTTTATTGTTGGGAGATTTTGATTACTGATTTTTTTCTCTATACTCATCTATCACTCTCTTTGCTTCTCACTCAATTTTGAAACATATTTAGAAGATTGTTGGAGTGCATTGTTAGAGATGACCATTCCATTTATTTTTCTATTTTTACAATTTAGCAATTCTTAAATTAAATAACTAACAACAACAAAGGGGAGAACAGAAATACTGTAGTATATGTAAAAGCCATCCATTGAGATAAGATGAAAATGATCAAATTCAGATTGTTTCATGATTAAGATCATAAACATTGAGGCTTGCTCAGTAATTGAGTAAAACCAAAACTTACTATAAGCCACAGTCATCTTAGGGTCCCCCATGCTATATATATATGTAGTCTCCATGGTTCTGTGGGTTGCAGTCTGATTGTTCTTTGCTTTATATCTAGAACCCATTTATGAGTGAGTACATACCATGTTTGTCCTTCTGGGCTTGGTTTACCTCACTCAGGATGATTTTTTCTAGTTCTATCCATTTGCCTGCAAATTTCATGCTGTCATTGTTTTTCTCTGCTGAGTAGTACTCCATTGTGTATATGTACCACATTTTCTTAATCCATTCTTCAGTTGTGCATCTCCATGATGGGTAAGGTGACTTGCTGACATCCCACGCAACCTAAGTCAGAAGCTCACTTTTCAGTAAAAGGGGGGACCAGTAGGGTCCTGGCCCCCGTTTTGGGTAACTGTTGCCTTGCTTGCTGACTTTGACCTTGATATACTCCCTATGCTAATTCCCTGCCGGGTTCCACCCTCCTGAATGCTTAAGGGAAGTTCCTTGTCTGTGTATCATGCATATTACGCATTAACAGCTTAGATGCAAGATTGTAAAACATCAGCGAAATTCTGCCCTCCAGGGTTCTCCCATTGTGCTGTACACCTGTATTTAAGACCTCCTCCCTCCTTCAATAAAAGGCATTCGGCATTAAAAAAATAAATAAATAAATTTTTAAAAAAAGAACAGATAAAAATGACTGCCCACTTTCAAGCCAAGGGATAATTTCAGTTGCTTGCAGGATTTTTCAGACCATTGCTGATAAATTTTGGGATCATCTAATCTTAGAATAAATGTTCCTATCACTCAGTAGGTCCATATTCTCTGTTTGGATTCAGAAGATACCTAAAACTTTTCATTTGTTTTATCTCCTGGTGCCTGTTTTCTGGCATATCATATCCTGTTGGCATTACTACCATAGGTGACTTCCTGGTAAGCAGCTAATGCAATTGTGGTCTGGAAATGCTTCTGTGTGTCTATCAGCTCATACTTCAAACCCAGAATGACAGAACTAAGCACACAAAATAAATGTATTCAGTCTTTAAATTCACAAAAAGTCATTTAGGTGGTTTGTGAAATGTGTGTCTATGTTTAATGACGCAAACTACAGAAGTTGTAAGGCCATCTTACTTAAAAGTCTAATGATGTTGATTTGGCCAGAAGTTGGGGTAGCTTGGAAAATATCAAAAAAAAAAAAAAAAAAAAAGCAACTTTATCAAGAGGCAAATTAGTTTTTGAGGCTTGTGTTAATTGGCAGCCAAGGTGTTTCATTATGAAGCTGAATTTTTAACAGTTGTTTCTTGGTTACTATGAAAACACCAGCCAAAAGAAAACGCTGCATTGTAAAGGACCTGTCTCCCATTTCACCCAAACCCTTTGCCAGTGTGCCAATAATGTGTATCCTGTTTTAAAACACTCGTGTGGTGCCTAGAGACTATGCCTATGTTGACTCTCTACTCATGGTGTCGTCTGCATTGGAGGCGTACTTAATAATGAATGGGTTCAGGGATGATCACTTTCAAACTGCAGGTGCTGTATTTTTCTATTTTGCTGTTTTCTTTGTTTGAATGAAATCCAAGACTTTACTGGGAGAACTGTTTTCTCTTTGTAACCTACCACATAAAAGAAACCACAGGGAATATATAAATGGTAGCTACAGAGATTATTCTTCTGGATGCAGCAATGAGAAACGCGGTGCCTTGTCTGTATGTGTGGATGTACATCCTGCTGAGTCCGTAAAGGAAACAGAAACACCTCAGGGCCATAGGTAGTGATGTCCAGCTGTTTACTCCCTTCATGAATGGTAAACAGTGTTAAGGTTTCACACCACACAGCATACTCAGAGGACCTGACAGTATGAAAGCTTTGATACTTTCCCCAGTCTGACATTTTTGTAGCTGTCTGGCGCTAGAGGAAGAGGTGAAAAAGAAGAAAAAGGGAAAAGAAGTGTTTATTCCCTGAGTCCACAAAGTATAGGCCACAAATCCCTGTCACCTTCTGTCTGTAATGGTCTTTTCGGTGTCTTCTGTGGTCAGCATCAGATTTTATGGAGATGGGCAGAACAAAACCATTTTCTGTAGAGGATGCAAACTTGTTGGTTCAAATTGTGTGCCCCTAGTTCCTAGCCAAATCACTTTAATTATGTGATAATAGTCTTACTGAAGCCTCTGCTGTTTATTCTGAGAAGGAAGCATGGCTCTATTTGCTGCGCTTCAAAAGAAGACAACTACAGGCTTGCAAAGTCTCAGTGAGGGATTTATAGAAAAATAATGAATGCTTCTGCTGTAGCATGCCACAGGGGAGGCTGGGACAATAGTGATCTTATGCACACTGCTGCTCCTTGCTTGCTGGGCAACATGTACACCTGGATTTCTGACAGCTATACGGGTTCACTAGAGACTTCTGCCATTCTGTTCATCCCCTCATAGGCCATGGTCGAGACAGTTAACAACCTCCTTCAGCCGCAAGCTTTGAATGCGTGGAGAGACCTGACTACAAGCGACCAGCTACGTGCAGCCACCATGTTACTTGACACTGTGGAGGAGAGCGCTTTCGTGTTAGCTGATAACCTTTTGAAGACTGACATTGTCAGGGAAAATACAGACAATATTCGTAAGTGACCTTTGCTAAGACAGAAGGTCTAGAGTCACTTGCATAGCAGGAAAGAGGGGAAAAAAAAATCTGGTACCCCTGTCATAAGCAGTGTTTTGGTTTGGTGTATGTATGTTATTCTATTTCCCAAATAGCTTTCAGTTTAACAAGATCAGAATCCATGCTTGTTAACCTCCACAAGGCATTCCAATATTAGATGTGTTACCTTGAGGTCACATCAGTGAGGTTTATTAGTAGAATTTTATATAGGCGTGTATTTATGTAGGTTTTTATACTGTTTACTATTTTGACCTCCTAATGTGAGGATTACCTGTCTTGAGTTATGTCCTATAAGAAACAAGACATTTAAGTGATGATGCTAATGTTTGGAAATTGTATCATCCCTTCCTATAAGTGTAAATCTGTTTTTATTGTGTTTTAGGATGTAGCTGACAATTTTATTTCAGGAGATTTGATAAAGCTATTTCAAATTTTATTGGGTTTGTAGATAGATCAATACTGATGTGACAGTACATTTCTGGAGTACAAAAGGAGTTTTACATAATTCATGGAATATAGATAATATTATTAAAATTAACTTAAAAGCAAAGACAAAAATATAAAGATGGATTAAACTTTTAAGTATTAGGCTTGATTATGGTACATTTGTATTCGTTACATGATTTTGAACATCTTTGCTTATTTTATTTTGTAAATAAAATAAAAGGACTAACCATATACTTTCCTATAAATTGAATGACTTTAACATGAAAAATAGACCAAGAACTCTGAATTTCTGAATATAGAAACAGCTTAGTGGTTAAGGAAATTCTTGTAGCTTTGCCAGTTTCCTCGTAGAACACTGACACCTCTGTGTTATGAACAGAATTAGAAGTTGCAAGGCTGAGCACAGAAGGAAACCTAGAAGATCTAAAATTTCCAGAAAACATGGGCCATGGAAGTACTATCCAGCTTTCAGCAAACACTTTAAAGCAAAATGGCCGGAATGGTAAGTTGGAGTTTGTTTTTGTGCACCATGTTATTGAACTTTTATTCATTCTTTTGCGTTGTGGCTTGGGATTTTAAATCCGTCATACAAGAGTTCTTTACACCTTCTTTCTGTGCACCCTCATCTTTATTGCCCCTTTCTTCTTCCTCTTTATCTTCTGGACCATCAATATAACAACGATGCACAATGTATAAAATTCTCTGTCAGATTCTATCACTTCTCGGTTGTCAGAACCTTGAACATGAGGAAAATTCTGAACCCCAAAACTCAAATAGTCTACCAAGTCCCCTCCCATCCTCACCCCCCACCCCCAGGAGTAACTGTCATTGAGTTTGCAGATTGAACTAATGGAAATTTTGGTGGGGATGGTCTTTGTAATTTTTTTGGGGGGGGGTGGTTCGAGACAGGGTTTCTCTGTGTAGTTTTGTTGCCTCTCCTGGATCTCGCTTTATACACCAGGCTGGCCTTGAATTCACAGAGATCCACCTGCCTCTGCCTTCCGAGTGCTGGGATTAAAGGCGTGCACCAAAGCCACCTGGCTCCTTGTAATTTTTAAAGGTACAAAATTTTGTGTTTTCTTTAGGTTTTTATAAGTGTATCTGTATTTTTCCTTCATAAAACATACAGAAAAGTCAACTATAAGGAGGGCTTTGAGGGGATATGACTAGGGTATATAGGTCACCTTAATTAACTTTTAAATCAAATTCACTAATATATATATATATATATATATATATATATATATATATATATATATATATATATGTACATATATCATATAATGTAACCTCATGGAAAAAGCATATTGCCAGCTCCACAAATCTTTAAAAAAATGATTTTTCACAAAGGCAGGAAACCCCTTGAACCTGTTAAATGATATGGAGATGACCTGAGGTTGTTGTAACCTGTTCAAAACTGCTGCTTCATATAGAGAAAATAGCTCTGAAAAAGGATCTCCTTAATATTATCAATGGTTTCAATTTTCTGTCATCAGAATATAATGTTGTCAAGGCATTATAAATCATGAATGAATAAACTTAGAAATCATTAGTGTGCTGTCAACTGGACGAAGGAAATGTTTGAGGCAGCAGTAAGTGAAGAGCGGAAACAGACACTTGTATCCACTTCCTATTGGTTCAGCAACTTCTGCTCCCCTCAACAGTGTTTCCCACCGAGAAAGGTTCCTCCCCAGATGGAAATCTCACCAGCTCACTTCCAGTGACACTTGGAATGAAACTATATTACTGAGGGAGGTCTACAGCTGTCTAGCTTGTGCAT
The DNA here is from genome assembly GCF_949786415.1 of Peromyscus eremicus. NCBI lineage: Eukaryota > Metazoa > Chordata > Mammalia > Rodentia > Cricetidae > Peromyscus > Peromyscus eremicus. Next base: position 73,136,887 of record NC_081426.1, read on the forward strand.
CTTGTCTTATTTGCCCCCTTCCCATTTTATTTCTCAAGAATGACCTGTGATCCATGCTAAGTAGTTTTGATTCTTTTCATCATACAAAGCACGTATGGTTCTACAGCAGGGTTTTCTATTCACAGCAGCCTCTCTATCATTTGACTCCCCCCGCCTTTATTGAAAAAAGCTTTTTCTCTTGCATAACTCTGATGAAGGGTTCCCCTCCTTCTACCCCTCCCCAAACCCCCAAATCCAGATCCGTCCCCCTTTCTGTTACTCATTTAAAAAAACAGGCTTTTAAGGGATAATAATAAAACAAAACAAAAACTAACGCATAAAAAGAGGGCAAAGGAAACAGAAGGATAGGAGCCTTAAAAAGGCACAAGAGACCCACTCGTTCACATACTCAGGAATCCCATAAAAACCCTGAACTGGAAGCCTATATATATGTATACACACACATACACACACACACACACACACACACACACACACACACACACACACACACAAAGGACCTGTAAGGTAAAGGAGAAAAACATATAAATAAAAGTAAAAATTAAAATAAAATTAATGACCAAAAAACTTCTGACATGAAATTTTGAGACAAGAAACATTCAGTGATGCTTTTGAGTTCATTTTCTGTTGGTTATCTACTGCTGGGTGTGCAGACTGTACTTTAGAGTAGTTTGTTTCTCCAGTGAGACTCCCTCAGGAAAAACTAAAATTTCCTTTGGAAATGGTTATCAATTGGAGATAGCTTCTGGCATAGGGATGGAATCATGTTTCCACTCCTCCTTTCATCTCTGGAACCCCATCTCATGTAGACCAGGCCATGGCCTGTGCATGCTGTCTCAATCTTGGTGAGTTCCTATGAGCTTTGCTCATGTTGATTTAGAGGGTCTTGTTTTATTGGTGTCTCCATCCTCTCTGGCTCTTAAACTCTTTCCACTTCTTCTTCTGTGGGGTTCCCTTAGCCCCGGGGATTAGATTTGATGGGGACATTTCATTTAGGGCTGCCCAATGTTCCAAGGTCTCTCACTCCATGCATATTATCCAGCTTTGGGTCTCAGTATTTGTTCACATCTGCTGTAGGAAGAAGCTTCTCTGATGATGGTTGAGCAAGTCACCATCATTTGATTCTTAAGAAGTCCATCTTAGTTCTTTATGGAGACTCTTCTCTGAGGTTGACCACTGTTATTGAACCCTCTCCCTTCAGTCATACCTATGACAATACTGCTGCATAGCAGTTTTTTTTTTCCCTTTGTTTATTTGTTTGTTTTTAACTGCCTGCTTATTATCTGACTCTTTCCAGGCAATAAGTTCCTAAAGAGCAGGGGTCATGTCTAATGTCATTCACCCTGGTAACCATAGTGCTGTAAACAAGGCATGATACACGATACTGAATAACTTTGTAGACGTTCTGACAGCAGGCTAAAAAGGTCATAAATATGCCTACATTAACTATATCTGGTGGCTTGATTTTATTGATTACATTGATGTGCAATATTTTCATCTTAAGTCCCATTAAGTCACTTTGGAGTGAGTAATTTGAAACAATTATGTGAAACTACATGGACTGATGAAACAAGATGGAATGACAGCATGCCACTGAGCATTATGTGGAAATGTTATGACTTATTAGCTGACATCAGCCAATTATAATAAAAGTCACTAATATTAAGAAGAAAAAAAAAACGCTTGAGTAACACTAAGTGTAGCCTTCAAGCATGGTGCATTTTATCATAAATCCAGAAGGAAAATTGTTTCTCTACTATAACAGATAAGTATTTAGTGAGCAACTATTATTTGGATTTGGTGTCTTAGATATAGGTGAGATAAGAATCCTATCTTCCTTCATGAAGTTGCCATTACATTTCCTTGTTAAATTGTTGAAAGGACAGTGGATGCCATGAAATAGCAGCCTGCCACATAGCATAAAATGTCTGGAATGTCTCTGAGTGCAATAAGCCTGCTGCTGCAGCTGCTGGTCTCTCTACTTTCTGCATCATGGGGTCACTGGCCCCTGTCTGAGTCTGAGGTCATTGCATCTGATTGGATATGTCTGACTGGAGTGCTCAAGGAATTGATTTGCATGGCTAGTTGCAAAAACAAGCCTGTGTACATTTTGTGTGTTTAAATTCCTAAGAGTAGGGAATTTCATAAACATATAAGTACAGTTGAGGTACAAGACAGTCATGATCATACTTTTTTAACCCCTCACCACACACACACACACACACACACACACACACACACACACACACACACACACTTCTCACTTGGCCCTGTTTTCTCTCTTTCTCTATTTGACATTGAGATTAAAAAACACTTTGGTTTCTGATCTTCGTCACTGTAGTAGTCTGGGTAGCATTGGTTTCTTGGCAAACTAGGATCTTATAGTAGAAATAGGAGATAGGGTTTGATGTTTGCCATGAAAAAAAAATGATAAAAATTAAAACATGACAAAAGAACAAAAAAAGTAGTTAGCTTTAAAAACTACTACAATTAGGAACTTAATCACAAAGCGGGGAAGGGCTTTATGACTTTGTAGAAATAATGAACTGAAAAGAAAATGATTATTAAATTCCTGGGCAAAAAGAAAAAATAGTGTCTTTATTTAAAAAAAAATCCCCTTGGGCGTTGGTGGCACACGCCTTTAATCCCAGCACTCGGGAGCCAGAGGCAGGTGGATCTCTGCGAGTTCAAGGCCAGCCTGGTCTGCAGAGTGAGATCCAGGACAGGCACCAAAACTACACAGGGAAACCCTGTCTTGAAAAAACAAACAAACAGAAAATGTCCTATTGCAAGCTTGGTAATGTTTGCACACACCTTTAATCCCAGTACTGAGGAGACAAAGGCAGGTGATTCTCTGTGAATTCCAGACCAGCCTAGTCTACAGAGTGAGATCCAGGACAGCCAAAGCTACACAAAGAAACCCTGTCTGGAAAAACAAAACAAAAAGAATCCCATTGCAATAGAATTAAAACCCAATAAATTATGAGTGTTTAGTTTAAGAAATCTGACAGTTATATTTACCTCTATAACTAAAACAGAAAACAGAAAGAAAACCAACTGGAAACTAAATGTTTCCTAATTATACATTTCCATGGTGTTTCTTACTGCCCCTTGCTTCCCTTTTCCTCTCCTAATGAAACGTTCTTACTATCTTACTCTGTTCTTAGCCATCATATATCCAGAATCACTCAATATGAGCTATCTTGTGTTTAGATTAGTAATCCAAAAAATCACTTTGACAATTCAGTCATGGTTTGCCATTCACTAATATTTTATGCTGTATTGACACATAGTGTATTCTATTAATATACTATATTTATTCTTCTATCAAGATACAGGCTTGGATCAATAAAAATTCTGTAAAAAGCCTCATGCAAATTGTTTTCTTTGTGGTAAATGTTCTCACTTATCCAGGAAGGGTCAATATGTATGCAGTTTTATAAAAAATGTCAAAAATCTTTCCAAGTCACTGAAATATTTTATATTCCCATCAGCAGGGGAAAGAGTCTAAGGCTGTATAAACATTAGGATCCACACAGGGTGTAAAATGGTATTACAAATGTAGCTTTAACTTTCTGTTTCCGTAATTGCTAATGTTTCCTTCCAGCCATCTTCTCATATATAAAATGGTTTTGTTACATTCTTCCGTAAAATGTCCATTAATATCTTTGGGGAGTTTAAGATATCTTCTGTCATCATCCTGTTGACCGGCATGCATGGTCTGTATATGCATCTTATTGTTCCCTAATCTCTAGTTGGCATTTGTCTTCTTAATGATACATTTTAATAGGTTCACAATTTTAATTTTGATGAAGTTCAGTTTTCCCTTCTGTGTATTGTGTTTTGAGGTTATGTGCATTATTTTATCTTCTTCAAAGTATAAGGAGATTGTCTTGTATTTTGTTCTATAACATTTATAATTCTGGATTCTGGTGCTGGGTCTATGAGACATCTTGAATTTAGCTTCTAGTGTACAGTGAGACAGTGTTTGAGATTCAGTGTTTAAAGAAGTGATATCTAATGTTCTCAGCAGAATTCAGCTTCCACTTTCTCATCTGTAACTTGGTACTCCCATACCAATGAAGCAAATACATGCTTGATTTTATGTCTGTGAATGTGCATTATACAGTTTTGGCTACCACCTAATCAGAATGACAGACTCTAGTAAAGCATTGAAGCAAATCATTTTCTTCAATTTTCTAATTCACATTTGCATTTATTTTAGGAGAGATTAGAGTAGCCTTTGTCCTGTACAACAACCTGGGTCCTTATTTGTCTACGGAGAATGCCAGTATGAAGCTGGGCACAGAAGCCATGTCCACAAATCATTCTGTTATCGTCAATTCTCCTGTTATTACAGCAGCAATAAATAAGGAGTTCAGTAATAAAGTTTATTTGGCTGATCCCGTAGTATTTACTGTTAAACATATCAAGGTAAGGAAATGACATGTCATGTTTCATTTTCTACAGTATTTATATTTGTTATAGAATGCATATCAAATGTATTAATTTTATTTCAATATTTTATTATCAATATTTATATAGTATATTGGTAAAGAATGTAGTCATGATTGTTTTCAGAAATATTCATAAAAATGTCAGAAAACTAAGTAAAACTGGTCTTCATATGAAATGATATGTTAATTTTTCTACATAGTAACATTATTACATCTAGATGTAATATGTATAATACAATATTAGATATTCTATATATGTACCACATAGTTCTTAAAAGAGCTTGCAATGCACTAAATTAATCTGGACAGCAATATTTCACATGCTATTATAAGCAGTCATGTCTGTGTCTGAAGATATATTTTTGTATATGTACAAATCTGGAAGTTGTAAATGTTATAAAGATTTGTAAAGACCACCCTTTTAGAAGGCTTTTCCAGTGGTTGGCTTCTTTGCTTTGAAATTTAAAAACCAATCCTATTGTAAAATATTGCTAGTAACATCGTTCTGGTATCAACAGTTTTGAAAAATAGTAATCTCACTTCTAATCAGACAGAACAAATGCCAGGCATTCAATTTCACTTCAAATTGATGAGGGCCACTTAATATGAATATACTGAACACACCTCTGTAAGGATTACAACATATCATGAGGCTGTGCTGTGGGTAAAAGAAAATGCCTACTTCATTTGCTCGGTCGTAAAATAGTTATTGCCTTTATTGATCTTTTTCCACCATAGCAGTCAGAGGAAAATTTCAACCCTAACTGTTCATTTTGGAGCTATTCCAAACGCACAATGACAGGTTATTGGTCAACACAAGGCTGTCGACTCCTGACAACAAACAAGACACATACTACATGCTCCTGTAACCACCTCACGAATTTTGCAGTATTGATGGCACATGTGGAAGTTAAGGTAAGATATGCCATAAAGCATGCTCTAGTATGCAATCAGGCTGCTAATTCTAAATATCTCCAATTCTTTTTTCCTAGTAATTCTAGCCAAGAACTCTGGCATTCATGCCATATCCATTTGAATGATTCAAACACTGCTTCTTTCTTTTTCCATTGTCAATATAAAACATAAAGTTGAAGTTTGTTCAATAAATCTCTTTGTACTGTCTTTGCTTTCAACTAGACAAATAAATGCTATACCGTAACCTCATGAGCAGGGTAATTGGGACTGTGTTAATGGAAGCTGGGATTAGATACATTGACGACTGAGGAACTATATATAGATTAAATACTGTCAAACCAATTCCTGGAAAATTAACAGATCTGTGTGATACATAGAACCTCGTGGAACAGAGGTTTTGGCATATTGTAATACAGTGGAATGGAATTTCTAAGGAAGAGTTCAGATGGTCGACAGTTTTCACAGTTGAAAATGAGTTAAGTTGGCTGCATCTGCTTCTTTCAGGAATGACAGATTTTATACATATAGATGATTGAGAAAGAGAGCTTGGGTTTTCAATGGACGAGAAGGCTGAGTGAGCTTTAGGGTATCGTCTAACATAGGAGAACTGTCAATGGTTGGACTATAACATAGTCTGTATCCAGAAGTCCTAAGTCAACAAATTGGTTGGAGAGGTTGGAGATCTCTGCTTTTTTTTTTTTTTTTTTTTTTTAAGCAAGATACTTTGGTAATGACTAGGAATCCTGGTGCCTTGCTTCTCTCAAACAAGTTGGCAAGGACTAATATCTCAGTTGATTCTACTTGTGGATCATAGTCAATAATTACAGGGAAAGGAGCCGTACCTTTTATGTGACTAAAAAATACAAAAATAGGGAAGTTTTCTGATAAAATATCCAGTGAAAAAAATATATAGTTATAGTCATAAACTAAATGAATATTTAAAGTTAGTTTATAACCTATAATTTTCTTCAAATGTTTTATGTATTAAATATAATAAAATCTGTAAGTTACCCAATATAAAAGTTATTAATCTCATATAAATTACATTTATAGTAAAAAATATTTTCTCTTAATACTTTGGAGTTTTGTTTACTTATATTTTATGTAATATGTTTTTTGCTTGTATGTATGTCTGTGTACCACATGTATAGTTCCCACAGAGGCCAGAAGAAGCCTTAAGATCCTTTAGAACTGGAGTTATAGATGCTTCTTATTTGGGGTGTAGGTGTTTGGGATTGAACCTTGGTTGTATGGAAGAGCTGTAAGTGCACTTAACCACAGAGCCATTTCTCCATCCATATAGTATATAATTTTATATAGTTAACATAGTATTTTTGTTAGAGTGAAGTATGCATTATGTCAACATTTAATCCTTTGTTTTCATAGCATATCATAATACCTCAGTCTAATTTTTTAATAGACATTGAATTTTTAAAAGCATAAGTACTTAAAACCTAAATTGGCCATGACAATAACTGAATGTTCCTTCACAGATTTTCCTATTATGTATATAATATTGCTTACTATGCAACTTTAAGAATTGATAGATGATACATTTAGGGCAAATTACTTTATAAGTTGAATGCAATTTGAAAGAATACATATTTTAAAACAGTTTAACTGTTCAAACGAGGATAGTTTTGTTGATATATAATATATTAAAGGACAAGATAAATTCTGCCCTCAAGAATATAGTTTTTCATAGAGGAAGCACAAGCAAATAGTTACATGATAGTAAGGAAGAGATTAGAATGAAGTTTTTTGCAGTGTTCTATGGTAAAACTGAATATATAAAGTCAGAAAAAAATTACTAGATTCGAGGTGGTCAGTTATAAGATTCCTATTAAGAAATTAAGGTAAGTTGTAAAGAATACCCCAATTAAATATGGCATTATATATAACTTTATATAACTTCAATGACAAAGAAGTTAAATATGATGTTTGAAAATGGTATGAAAAATTTAGGATTACTGCACCATGTATACAACATGGCTGGCCAGCAACTGGAGATGAGGACTTCAGTAGGCTTGTGGCTAAGTTCAGTAAGCTTAACATTTATAGGCTGGGACTGGAGTCTGAACACACACCCACATATGGCACAGCTTACGTGTCTCAATATTTACAAGCAATACACTAAGTTGGGAAACATGAAACATACTGATTTACAAAAACTTAGCTGTAATGACAAGGGGGACACAAAATCTGAACTTAGAATTCTTAAAATTACCAGAGTCCTGCTGGAATGTGACAGTATGGGAGTGCATCACCCAGTGGGACCCAGTCAGTGGTCTACTTTACCTGTTAAAAGTATCAGACCTCAACTAGGGTTCTCTTTACAGGGTCTCAGAGTATACATGTAGAATGAGTCTACAGGCAATTTTACTACTTACTACTACCCTTCTAGAAAGTGATGGCAATGGAATGCTTTGCATTTTGCATAGATGATTCCAAACACCATAGAGTTACAGATGTGGACCCTGGTAGACGTCTACACAGTGGCACATAGTTCAGTAGTTTTAGTAAAGAAAGTCTATCACCATGGCAGGTGTGAGGAAAATTTGTGTTTCAGCCAGACTTAACACATAAAAGCACACATAAAGCTTATTATCTCTGTTATGTATTCTAATAGATGAATTAGCAACAAGAATTTATATACTTGTGAATTTTCACCTCTGTGACATCAGTCAGAGTGGAACAGCTATTAATGTTCAACACATTTTAGAAACAGAAAACTGTGACAGAGGGTTTGCATACCTTATGCCAATGAGGCAAATAATTTCCTGCTGCATAGGTTTTTTTTTGGGGGGGGTGTTATAATTTAGAAAATATGGTACAGGTATCCTTGAAGAAGATCACATCTATATCCCACTGGCAACATGAAAATAGAATTACTTTTGCTGCTTCAACACAGTTAAGATTCTGGTCTTCAAGGGACTATGAGGCCTGTTTTGTCAAAGCATTTCAAACTGATTGAGTTCAGCAAGATTGGCCACATTGACAAATGATAGATTTAATTCTGGAATGCGTTAGTCAGGCTCTTGGATCCTACATTTCAGCCAGCCAAGACATTAAACTCTGAAAAATGGATCAAAATTTAGGAAACAACAAAATATCATTTTTTTTTTTGGCTCAGTTCATTTCCTAACAGCCCTTCTCCAATCCATTTTAAAAGGATCATGACTGTGACCACTATTGTGTGTCAACAAGAGACAAAATAAATGGAAATCGATACTTTCCTTTAACAATCACTCACACAGAATGCCTTACGTGTATCTTGTATTGCAGTCTCCAGTGATTACCACAGTCAGCTCCATTTTGATCCCAGAACATGAGTTTGGCACTTTCATGATTAAAGAAGAACTAAAAATACTGGGCCTAGTCATCACTAAAATTTTCATCCCCGAAAATAAAATATATTAACAAATTTGCATTAAACTACTGTTTGAAATAGAACAATAATTTATTCATGCACAGTGAGAAATACAGCAATCAGTTAGAACAGATATATTTGTATATACTAGTTACCTACCTCCTTTAAACTCTACACTAAACCTATATAAAGAAAGGAACATTATATTAAATAATTTATTTGACAATTTTGGAAAGAAAGGAAGAATTGCCAGGATAATCTTAATACCTGTTGACACTGAATCTTGGCATGTATTTTCTTCCTCTCTCTCTCTCTCTCTCTCTCTCTCTCTCTCTCTCTCTCTCTCTCTCTCTTTCTTGCCTGTCCAAGCACAATTCTTGTATTTTATAGAGAAGTGCATCCTTTGGGAAAAAGGAATCACTTATATTTTCTCAAAATAACACATATTTCAAAAATTTTAGGCGATTGGGGTGGCCTGATTACAGTTTCAGAGGTTCAGTACATTATCATCTTGACAGGGAGAATGGCGATGTGCTGGCAGATGTGGTGCTGGGGCTGAGAGTACTACATCTTACAGGCTACAGGAAGTCAACTGACTGTCACACTGAGGGTAACTTGGGCAAAAGAGACCTCAAAGCCTGCTCCCATATTGGCATCCTTCCTCCAACAAGGCCACATCTTCTAATAGTACCACTCCCTTTGGGGACCATTTTTTCTTCCTTCCTTCCTTCCTTCCTTCCTTCCTTCCTTCCTTCCTTCCTTCCTCTCTTCCTTCCTCCCTTTCTTCTTTCTGTCCATCTGTCCTTCCTTCCTTTCTTTTTTCCCAGGGAAATCCATGAGTCCCTCTTAGGGTCCCTCTTGTTACCTAGCTTCTCTGGGGCTGTAGATCGTAGCCTGGTTGTCCTTTTAGAATCTATTTTCATTATAGGATTCTACCTGAGCATGGAACTGCCCTTATCTCTGTCTGTCTGTCTCCTGTGTGCCTGTCTACGTGTCTGAGTTCTGTCTATTTGTTTCATCTACTGAGTTCTCCCTACTCTTAGCAACACTCGTTTTCTCTTTTTGTTTGTTTTTCACACTGTGAGGACCTTAGTAAGATAATCATCATAAAGTTATTGAAAAACTTTTAATGTACAGCAGGTTCTCTATAAGTGTAAGTTCCTGTTTCCCATTTCTTCCACATATTACCAAACTCCAGTGATTATGGTTCAAATTTCTGGCCCTCAAGGCATGAGCATGAGAAGAAGAATAAAGAACTGAAGTTGTTGTGACGGTTGTGATTCCGATGATTACTGAGGTCCCTTTGATTTAGAGATGTAGAGGAAAGTGATGGATCTGAACCTACTTGGTCAGAGAGGGCTTAACAAAGAAATATCCTGACCTGTAGGAGTATGATGTGTTTAGCTAGGTGATGTGTGGAAAATGAGTTGGCCATATTCTTGTAGCACTTTCTCCACATACCCTGCCTGTAATACTCCTGTTTCTTTTTTCAGCATCTGGAATTACTTGGTTTTCTCTTCTGATTGGTCCTCACCCACATACCCTCTCATCATCACTTGTGCCCAGAGTTTACCAAATTGCTGCTTTTCTCCCTACCTGATCTCATGGAGTCATATGGTCTTAAATATCAGTTAACAGTTCCTAGGTTTCAATCTTCAGTTCCAGAATCAGATGTAGCCAGTGGCTTGACAGAACTGCAGATATTCCTTGACCTCTGTTGTAGTTAAATCCCAGTGCTCTCATTATAAGTCATAAATGGATTCAATACAGGGGACATCTCAAATTTTTAATCTCAGCCTTGTTTAGTTTAATTGTTCCTAGTCCACATATATTATGCTGCAGCTGCACAAAATCACCTAACATAGCCTATGTTAGAATAGCCTATGTTAGAGTAACATGTAGACAGTTATTTGATTTATTAAATACTGTAGAGAAAGTGTATAACAGAGAGGTTTATGTACCCAGGAGACAGAGGTGGGCATTTTGAAGTTATGATGGGATAAGAATACAAAACACAGTGAACAAACACTGATTGCAATAGAGTGCATGATGAAGTACAGTTTGATGGCTCTTGTGAAGACATGGCTGACAGTGATGTGCAGCTTACTGCTACTACCCAGCACCCTTTTACTACATGTTAGACTAGGGAAATGCTGAAGTTCAACTCTGAAGGGTGGTTTTTATCAATCAGATTCATGTTTTGCACCATTATATTAAAAATATTCTAGGTCAAGCCATTACGCGTCCAGCTGTCATCAATTGGGTACAATCTGTAGTTAGCTTTATGTGAGAAGTCCCGTAATTCACATAGTCTTCTCCGTCTTGTTAAATGACTATGTTGCTTTGCGCGGTGTCCCATCCTGTACCACACACCGTCTTTGCTTTCCTTGTTTTTACTGATCCTGCACATTGGTTCTGTTAATACACTGTGGACAAGAGAGACCTGATCTCAGCACCTTCATTGTTATCCTCTTGCTTCAAGCCCCTGGGGTCTCCTCACTGAGTTTTTGCTAACACCCCTTAACTAGTCTCTCCTCTCCTTGTCCCTCCCAGTTCTATTCTCAGAGTGGCTGCCAAAGGGATACTTCAATACCGTAAATTAGATAACATTCCTGCTCAGCTTTATTCTCAAAAAGCAATTTTGAAAATCTTTTAAAATACAACTCAATAGCCAGGCGGTGGTGGCGCACACCTTTAATCCCAGCACTTGGGAGGCAGAGACAGGTGGATCTCTGTGAGTTCAAGGCCAGACTGGTCTACAGAAGGAGTTCCAGGACAGGCACCAAAACTACACAAAGAAACCCAGTCCCGGAAAACAACAACAACAACAAAACAAAAACAAACAAACAAACAAAACACTGCAACCTAAGACTCCTTACCTTAAATACAAATTTGCAAATGCCGGCTCATTAGCACCTTGTACCTCTTAACTTCTTTCCTATGGCTCACATTGTGTGAGACTTTCCCAAACACAGCAGGTGTGCAGTCACTGAAGAAAGCTTAGCTCCTTCCCCCCACCACAGTCACAGGGCTTAAGTTTACACAAAGTTACCTTCTCAGGGAGGACTTCCTTGTGCGCTTTGTTTCAAATTTCACATCACCCCATGTGCATGAAATACAATGAGGAGTAAGAAAAATCAGGCCCCTTGGCTCAAGAAATGTACAGTTTATCAAGTGAGAGATGTGATGAGATCTCAAATTTGATGCTGAGAATGATTTTTAGATATGTCAACCTAGGCAGACAACAGAATGCAGCGAGTACCTCTAACCCCACAGTTCAACTTTGGTAAGAAAATTAAATATGAACGCTGAAAATTGTGTTTGTTTTCATTACCATTTTTTTTTTCTATAAAGTAGAAGGTAATGGACAAAGGTAGATTTTGTTTTATTTAAATTTTTAAAGTTGTCCTATTTTGATTATCTGTTTTAAATTCATGACTTAGCACCAAAAATCTAAATAACAGTGAGCAACCACTTTTCAGTGAGCTAATCTTTAAATCACAAAATAGATGGTAGGGAAAGTAAATAGATTTTAAATTAGATTTACTAATGGGTAATATGTATCATGAATGCTTATTAATAAGTTGATTAAATGCATAGTAATCATAAACAATGGCACTTGAACTAGTTCTGTATCTGCTGGAGAAAAGTTTTATGAAGAAATACATATCTATTATTAGATTTATATGTCCTATACCAAAGTGACACTTGGGAATCTCATAGTCTATAAATAAGCACCACCATTCTTACAAAACACTGAAGGCTTTCTTTTTCTCTCACCCGTAAGTAGTCATAATCATAAAGTGATTGGTTACTGTTTTTATTATATCTTTTCCTCTTTTGCTTACATATTTTACAAGTCTATCATTTGACGTTGCAAAGGAATTAGGAAAAACCATTTTTAAACATTTCTTCCAATATAAGGCAAAAAATTTAAAATTTATTTTAATTATTTCTGTAATACTGAAACTTATAAAAATCATAATCTTGCTGGGTGGTGCACACTTTTAATCCCAGCACCTGGGAGGCAGAGACAGGCGGATCTCTGTGAGTTCGAGGCCAGCCTGGTCTACAGAGCGAGATCCAGGACAGGCACCAAAACAGCACAGAGAAACCCTGTCTTAAAAACAAACAAACAAACAAACAAACAAACAAAAAACAATCGTAATCTTAATTTGAAAAAGTTAAGGCTTCAAGCAAAATAGTAAAAATATTTTAAAATCTTTTTGTTTCATTTTTTCATGCATATATGCATCTAATAAGTTAACCATACTCTACTTCTTTTTTAATTTGGAATTTTTAAATACTTTTAAATATCTTTGAGAATTCCTACTGGCTTACAATGTCTTTTGATTATGTTCACCCCACATTCCTCTCCCTACCTCCTCTCAGTCCTCGATGCCCCACCCCCTCCCAACTTTGTGCTCTCTTTTTTATATAGCCCACTGGGTCTAATGTGCTGCCCATATATTCTCTAAGACTGTAAGTCCATCAACTAGAACATGGTCAGCCTACCAGTGGTCAAATACTTAAAAACTGCCTGCCCTTCCTGAGAAGTCATCAGCCACCAATAGCTCCTCAACTAAGCGTGGAAACCTGTAAGCCCCTTTCCTTCCATGCTGGAACTTTGACTGGTCTGATCTTGTTCAGGTCTTAGGCAAGCAATCTCAGCCACTGTGAGCTCATAAGTGCAGTTGTCCTGTCATGTCCAGAGGACATTGTTTCCCTCTGGTCCTTCTCAGCCTATTGCTCCTACTGTTTATCTGCCTCCCTCACCTGAGATGGTTCCTGAGCCTTGGGATAATGCAGTATGACATAGACATACACACTTTGTGGCTGAACACTCCATAGACATTTGTTCTATGCTCTTTTATCAGTTACGAATTTCTACATCAACCACAGTCCTCGTCACAGAGTCTTCTCTGATGATGTCTGAGAGCTTCACTGATCTGTGGGTAGATAGACACAAATTTAGAGGCAAGTTTGATACTATTTCCATTTATAAAAGTACTAGTATTAGGTTCAACCAAGGGTCCTGTGAGTTTGCCAATCTTGGGTTCTTGGCCAGATTTATAGTACCAAGCATGTGTTTCCTCCTGTGAAGCAGGCTTTATAGCCAGTCAGAAAATAATTGTGTCACTATAATACCCATGGGTATAAGTTTCCACTCTAGTTGGTACTGTAGTTCACAGGGTTCACAACTGAGTAAGAGTTAGTGACTATTCCGCCAAGCAGTCTGCATAGCAATTATAAGTACTATGACAGCTATCTCAGCAGGGAGAAGATTATGTGGTCAGTACTGTGTTCTGTGACCAAAGTGTATGGTGTTTTGCAGTAGAGTCTTATCATAAAATTTTGGTAGGTAACCAAATTATTATTTTAAATATTTCACTGATGTTGCCACTTTCTAGCCTATATTTTCAGAAATCTCTACAGTCATTCAAATTTAAAGCTCTTATTGTGACATGTAATCAGTACTTAATAAAAGTTACCCCTGTTTTCATAATGCTTTATACATGAGTTCTGTTACTTATAGTTAGGTCTTGGCATGGCTGTGTTTTGGGGACTGTGAGTTCTTCTGTTAAGGATCACCTTTTATCCTTATTTTCTTGTACACGCATAAAGCCATTCTTGACAAAATCGTAGAATCCACTGAAGTGGAAGCCACACTGGATGGTGTATATTCTGGGAGAATACATCCTAACGGCATCCTGTTTGTCTTTGTCTTCATTTTTGTCTGTTTTTAGGATGGTTTGATAGATTAGTAATGCTGGCGTCATGAGGAACTTTCCTTTGTTTAGGGACCACGCTTTGTCAATTGCTGTTCATAATCTTACTGCAATTGTCAATTACAGTGATATCTAAAATGTCTCTCATCTGCTTGTAACTTTCAACCTCAAGTTGACAACACAGCTGTAACTGGTTAACCAGTTTGGAATCTCACTGATTCTATTGTCTACAAAAATATTTCATTGTCTCTTGTTTAGACACAAAAATAATCATTACACAAACTTAGGGACTATAATTTTATACAGAATAGAAATAGCATTTATAGTATATTAAGACTTTTCCATTAAGCTTAAAAAAGAAAAATAAAAAATCAATTCCAATGTAGAATAATGATTAGTAGAAGTTAAGAAGGATATAAACTCAAGCTAATCAGTTTCATACTAATTGAATTAACTATACTGTGGTTTTATACAGAATCATAACAAATACGTTAGAATAGATTCTGATGATTATATTTCTAGTTATTTTCTCTTCCCAATTATTAATTTTATAAGGTTTGATAGTAAAATAGTCTGCATACTTTCCTATCAGTTCAACTTGACATTGATTTTTATCATCTGTAAAATATTTTTACATACTTTAATTTGATTATTGCATATTTTTCATAAATTTATTGTAATCATTTTATCTCAAAACTAATGCCTCCACTGAATGATCCCCATGGTCTCAAAAACAAAACCAAAAGAACAAAAATCAAAATCAGTGTTCATTTTCCTTTTAATGTAATACTAATGCATTTAAACAATCACAACCTGGAAGTTTTTAATTACTTTATTTTATTATTACATTGTGTCAGTGTGTATGTACATGGGTGTATAAGCATATGATCCAACACGTGTGGAAGTTACAGGACAACCCACAGTACTCGGTTGTCTTCTTCCCTGTGTGGGTTCTTGGGATTGAACCCAGGTCTCTGTAAACAGCACCTTCGCCATGTCTCATGCCTGAAATTTTTAATCCCACACCATAGCATCTGTGAGCATTAGGAATTGAGACTTTTTCTAAGCTACAAAATAAAGTAAGGTGTTTTTAAACTGTAAAGTTCTGCTTACACAAGAGACTTATTTTCTAAAAAGACTGCATCTGTTTTAAGTGCAAATGGAAAAGTTACTTTATTAATTTCATAAGTGTGTTACATGAGTGGAAAATAAAAACGTGCAGTGTATAATGCTCAACATTGCACCCTCATTCTTCCAGAATTATTTTCCTCACTCAGTGGCCTGTGTATAGTACGGCAAAACGAAGGTGGATATAGAGATGGAAAATTATAGTTTGCATGAAATACTTAAATGTATTTATTTAAGACAAACCACTAGATAATATACAAGTTTAATGTTTGTCAAATACAGAGTATAATGAAATAAATGGTTTCAAAATGTAAAACTTTACAGTATCAACTATACTATTAACTAGATCTTAAAAACAAAGACTTATACATGATTTGTCTTATTGAACATCATTTTGTACTGTTTCCTTTATGGTCTTATTACAATTTGAAATTATTTATTGGATAGTACACTGTTGTTTTGTCAACACTGTGTGTCTTATTATGTATGTATCAGATTCGTTAGGATCAATGTGTCCAAGGAACATGGTTCTGTATTCTTCTGCTGTAGCAGACAGGAGCCAGAGTGCAAGGAGGTTTCCTGTGCTGGCAATGGAGAAAAGATTCACAGTTTACTGGCATCAGTGGAGCATGCAGGAGCCACATCTTCCCGAAGTAATTTCCTTTAGAGATGGAGCATTGATTGTCCAGGGCTATTCTTCATGCAACTCCAGTCTCATTTTCATGTTTGGGATTAGGAGGAGAACACATTAAAATTTAAAATTATTCTATTATTTTCACTCCCAATATTTTACAATCCTTTTATAGAAAAGTTGATAAATAATAAACCTCTTTTTCCTATTTAAATTTAAAAATTGTCGCATATGTGCCATTTTATATATGCATGCTTATTTTTGCTGTGTTATTAGATTTTGCAAGAGAATGGCTGACATCATAATAATCCATTCCTAAATCCTTTGGCAATTATGTTTAAAACTTTTTTTTCTGCCAAAAAGATATTTACATTGAAGCAGTTCTATTATCTACTGTATTAATTCATCTATAGAATATCCTCATCCTTCCGGTACTGGGTTTTGCTTTAGTTTTCCCTGAGGAGGATCTGCTCGGGGATCACACTTTACCTTTACCTACCCTGGCTCTTTAGTTTACTTTAGTCTTCATACTTGATTTGTCATGCCTGAAAAGGTCCTTTGTTAGAGTCCAGGTTTTGTGTCTGATTGAATATTTCAAAGTCAAAATTGCTCAGGACCCTGATCCTTGGCAAGAATTCTGTGCCATAGATAACTGAAGCATAATAGACATTAGTGCATCCAGATGCTTCCCTATTTGTATTATTTTTTATGATTAATCATCCGATTGAAGTTACAGTGTGTGAGAATATTGAACTTTTTGTAATTAAGAGGAATCTATGGAAATATATTTGGAAATATTCTTTGTCACTTCACTGAATGGTGAATTTTGAGATTTAGAGTTGTTTTTTGGATCAAAGTACATTCAATAATCTGTCTTTTTTTCAAAATCATTTCTGTATCAGCAAGGTGTCTTTTATTTGTTCTCCAAATACTTGATTTCAGTCTTTGTGATCAAAGAAGCATTGAGTCTGTATCCTAATGATGATAAGTAATCATCAAAATCATCATTTAGTAGAAGAAAAACTAAACATGTAAAGTGACAAGAGAACCTGCTGCATAATGGAAAAAGAAGGCATGGCCAGTTGCTGAGGATGCCTCAGAGAAAGTGTCTTAATTCCCAAGGGCGTTTGTTTAAATAATAGGAGACAGAGAGAGTTTTAGTAATATGAAATAAAGTTGGATTATTTTGGGAGTGCTCTTGCTGCTAATACATACATACATACATATATATATATATATATATATATATATATATATATATATATGTATCACCTTACTTGCTCTCCAACCCTGGGTTATAGTAACATTTTTTATTAGAATTGGCTACATTCTTCTTATACACAGAGAGTGGAGTTTAGACCCTCAAGCAACAACTTTCAGTCTTTATCATCTTCGGTTTTTAAGCATGGCTGAAATGGCAGCTAGTGATGCCCTCACAATTCTATTGAGAAACATTTTATAAGGAAAAGTAATTAACCATGGAGATTCCAATAAGTAGGGGATCAAGTGAGGGCTCCAGCCATCAGAAGGGTATGGTTCTAGCTGCCAGTAATAAGGAAGGACAGGCTTTCTGTATTGCCAAATTTATTGTAATTATTCCATGGAATCTCAATAACGTTGTCATTAAAATTTATTATATTTCAAATTTATGACTAAAGGAAATAGGAATAAGAATTAAAAATAACAAAGCATAGGGTCAAGATTCTTAATCTTTAGGTAAATGATCCCTGTAATCTATGGCAGGTCATCTTGAGCATTCCTCTCCACATTATCAACTAATTCGGTGATACAAAGAAAATTTTCTTCTAAGGTTCCCATAGAAAATTTTTTAGGTATCAGAAAGGAAAATATACAAAGACTGTGTTGACATTAATTTTTATATTTTCTGAAAATATCAGTTATTGCTTCACTTTTTACCAACCCCCTGTTTATTCCTTATTCTCTAGAAGCTCTTGATTCTGGAAGGAGTTTCCTATCAAGGATTAGGTACTTAACTTAGTTTCTAAGTAAATACATACCCAGCATTGTTGGGACCAGAACTTTTGTTTGGCATTAGAAGAACAGATTAGTTTTATTCACAACAAAATTGTGAAAGTATATACTGTAGGCAAGATGTTACCACAACTACAAATGACTTTCAAACTCACCAAATGTTGGGTGCATGAATGCTGTGAATCCCTTTAAGGTCAGTTCCATCATATTTAAGTGCAGTTATAAATCAATACTTAGAACAAGTAACCTTTTTTTCAATCGCATCCCTGTTCATTTCTATTTTTAGCAGGACCTAGTTGAAGTGTTTTCTAACTGCACTCTGTTTGTTCCAGATCACAGAAGTTTGCTTTATTTAGCATGGAGACCATTCACTGATTATTTATTGCTCCTTTTGACCAGTTTCATTCTACTGTGTCTGGCAAATACAGGGATAAAACTAGAGCGTCTCCAGAATGGGTACTTACATAGTTAAGATAGACACCTTAGACAACTTGCATAAGTTAGATTTTAAAAGCATTTGAGCAAAAAATAACTGAATTAAGACACACTGTCTAGCTCAGTTCCTACAGTTCAAGGTACTGTCAATTTATTCTTCATTATTTGCTGCCTGGAAAAATCCATGGAACCTTTAAGATTATTAATTTTTAATGACTTATCTCAGTTACTGACTCTAAGACTGGGGGATAATTTGTCCTTGAGATTATTTTCTTAAAAACCACGTTCTCCACAAAATATTGTAAGTTTATTCATGAGAATGGAAAAAGAAAGATACATGGTAATTACTCCTTTTCTTTTGTCTGAAATTGCTATGGCTAAGGAAATCAAATGAATAATGGGATGTGTGTATATGTGTGTGTGTGCATGTTTATATTTATATTTATATTTATTTATATTGTTTTAATCAATACCCAACACATAGCAGCCATGCGAGAAATAGTCTTATGGTGCATTTACTAATATTTGATGGATAATCTTTTGGTTTTGTGCAGGCTTCTATCACCTGAATTGAAAACTTACTATTCCTTTCATTCTTAATCCAATTTGTTTTTAATTTAAATATTTTCTTCTTCTCTTTGATAATTTTTGCGAGAGCCAAGTAAATGGTTCTGTTAGGCATATAATGGTAATAGTATTTAGTTCTTATTGTGTTGACCAACTATTCTTGAGCACGAGGGGACTCTGAAGTGTGATTTATATAGCCGGTATCACTCCATTGAAGAAAACTGATTTTTCCCAGGAGCTATCACTTTCAGATGGCTTCTTGGTTAGGGGTTAGGGTTAGGATTTATGGTTACTTCTCCTTCTCCTTGTTAGAATCATGTTTATGTTTAAGAAAGAGAGGAATATAAAGTTAATTAGATAGGGTGAGGGGAGAGGATCTGGGAAGAGTTGGGAGCAGGAAAATATGATCAAAACATAGTGTCTGAAAGTCTGAAAACACTCCTGGTTTGAATACACTGCAATGCACACTGAATATTATATTAATATATGTTAGACTGCTATTAGGGATAATAGTTTTAAAGTCTTAATTTTACCTTATACAGTTAACATGCTATTTTTTTTAGTAACAAAATGAAAAATTCTTTATTAACTTCACTGTCATTTTCGGCCACCATCTTTAGGAAAGTCTTACATTGTAGAATTTGTGTTACTTTTTGAACATAACTGTTCTTTTCTAATTAATATATAACTTCAGAAAATTCAGTAGTCAGTGTCTCATTTTGAGTGTGTGTCTTTTTTAGAAATCAAGCAATTTTGAAGAACCCTCATAAATTTGTTTTACTATAACTTTTCTCTTTCCTCATGTCATGCATTTCAAAATGAGAGAGAAATCATTTTTACCACATTTTGAGAATGCAGTTTTACAGTTTTACAGAAAGCTCCTGTTTTACCGTATTCTTAAATGACACTTGTAACAAGTCTTTCTCTGTCCAGCCAGCCAGCTCACAAACAGTAACATGGAGTCTTCACCATCTTGCACCTCCTGTTTCCTCTCCTTGTCTCCTGGCTTTTCCTCCTTTCTTCTTCCCAAAGTTTGCTCTGTCTCCAGAAGTCACAATGAGGTCCAACTGTAGCAGTTTTCTACTTAATACTGGTTAAGTTTTCTAAAAGTTGGTGAACTACTTGTTGCCACCTAAACAAAAGTCAATTAAATAACCATAGTTCAGTCCTGTTTCCTCTCAGTGTCTCTTGGCTTTTTTGTTTTTTCTTCTTCCCAGAGTGCTGTCTTCAGAAGTCCCACCTAACCTCTTCCTGCTTAGCTCTTGGCCATTCAGCTCTTTATTAAACCAACCATAGCAATATACCTTCACATAGTATACAAATACCACACAACAGACACTGATAGATATCTTGTAGGTATATCTCAAAAGACTCATTTTTTTCCATGTCTATAATGTCAGAATTCTA
Organism: Peromyscus eremicus; assembly: GCF_949786415.1. Taxonomy (NCBI): domain Eukaryota; kingdom Metazoa; phylum Chordata; class Mammalia; order Rodentia; family Cricetidae; genus Peromyscus; species Peromyscus eremicus. Next base: position 73,157,518 of record NC_081426.1, read on the forward strand.
ATTAAATGCTTCTGTACATTTTGGGTAAATTTGAAAGTGACCAAAAGTTTTATTGTCATATCACAAGTGAGCAAATCACATTGCCCTTGGTCATTGTTATATAAAGTTGTGTAGATGATTTGGCCAGTTAGAAATATGTTTTATTAGAAAGTCATCGGCTAAAATGAGTTTCTCACAATTTATAATTTTACAGTAGTTATTCATGCAAATAGAAGAGTAAAATCTGTATTTTCAAGATATTAGGTCTGAAATTTAAGTTTTTTTAAAAAAATTCCCATGGAAAACATGTGATAGTCAATTCCATATTTCAGTTGGCAGTAGAGTAGAGTTAGAGGAATAATCATCTTTGCTGTGATTCTACATGTCACTTGAAATATTTAAAAACAGTCCATTAACTGTGAAAAATCAGCTCCATACTGCAAAAAGCCAACATATTGATTATCATGACTCCTTTCTCCCCTTTTAACCTTCAGGTTATTATAGGTTGCAATTTCTGAAAGACTTTAAGAAACTACCCAGATGCTTAGAATAATCAGAAACTTACACAATCAAGAATGAATAGTGGCAAACACAGCCAGTTCAAGGACCACTGTTGTTAGTATCTTTTGGAGGGAGAAAAAAGTTTGGATTGATTTAAACAATCTTGAGCATCAAATTCAAGATGTGTGAAATTCAGTCTCAGTGAGGGTATATACCTTCTGCCATGCTCAGTTCAGGGGAGAGCAATCCGAGTGTCTAAGGAGGAACCATCAATGTTTCATCCACTTCTCTCTGATAATGGTGTTGAGCTTCTGTCTTCTGGGCTATCACAATGGTTTTATACTTTTCAAACTTCTGCCCTTATTTCTGAAGTCTGACGCTGTTCATGATCCAATGAAGAATTTATCAGGATGCAATATGTAGTATTAGAACTAGGGCAGTGCTGAGCAATAATAGGAAGATGGTCACCCTGCGACGAATCCTGTACTCTAGTAAGACAATAATGAGAGAAATGAAGTATTTAATGCCCATTTAAAAAAGTATTTCCTCTTCTTTTGTTTCTTTTGTTATGGTAGCTGTGAGTCTGGTTCATCAAATATGATGAACTTTTTTTTTATTCACAGTAAGAAACGTTCAAATAAATCAAAGCATGGAGTTGTATTTCTTTAAAGTAAAGAGAATTTGCTGAGTTCTACTAAATCTGAAAGGCAGTTGCATGGTTGCATGTGAATTTTATTCCCCCGCTATCTTGCTAGTGTTTTTCTTTTAACATGAACACTTGAAAATACTAATGTTGATTTGTGTTTGATAGAAATATAAAAATTTGGAGTGAATTTATTTGGTTAATTTGCTATAAAGAAGTAGAAAGAACATCCTCTTGTCCTTCTCACTAGGTTATTCAACTGTGATTTACATCTTGTTCTACAGAAGAAACCATTGCTTCAGATCACTGAGCCCTTTACCGCCCATAAGCCTGTGAGGTGACCTTCGTGGTTAGTGATCTGGTTGCCAAGATTTAGAGAAATTCCAAGAACTTATTTAACAGACTCTACACTACATTTATCAGCAAATAGACTTTTTGGAATTCTATGGGCTTCAGTGAAGCCTACAGTTCTAACTCATGTTTTATCTCATGATATGGACATTGTAAAGAAAATGTGCTTTTTTATAGAAAAAAGCCACATTTTAGTAGTGCTCTGAATATTTTAGAACAAAATAGGTTTGAAAGGCAGTTTTATAATACTAAAGTGCGATAATATGTAGTAAGTAAAACAAGTTCTTAATACTTACTGTCGTACAGCTCATAGTTATAATAGAATGATCCAGGAGATATAGTTCTCAAAAATGTTTCTTTAAAGAAGAAAATGAAAAGAATAAAAGTTAATTCATTCTCTGTGTTACCCATCTAGTAACAGTTACATAGTCCCAGTAAATAATATTTAAAAATCTATATTTTGTGTTGTTAACTTGATTTTTAAATAATGTTGATAATGTCAAGAGATTCATACAATGTATTATTGCATTCAAGAGTGGATTATTTTTAAAATCATGAGGCAAAGGTCTCTCTTCCCCATTGCATGAATGTGGATTTACTTTCTTTAGATGTTTGCATGGTCAGAGTGCTACTCACAAGACATTGTCCAGGCTATCTTTTTTCCACCCATTATTCTCCCTGAGCTGTCCTTAGTGACATGTAAAAGCAGTTTGGGTGAGATCAAAATAAAAGAAAAATCAGAAAAAAAAGAGCTTCTCTGCAGCTCTTCCAAAATTATTTGTCACTTCACATATAAATAGAAACTTCAGAGAAAGAAGAAAAATGTTGTTTGTGTAAAAATTTCTAACAAGTGATGAGAGAATCTTTGAAGTTCCTGAAACTGTATCTTCTTGAGTATTCTATCACACTCCTCTGAGATTATCTCCCCATCTTCTCATAGGGAGATTATTTCCTTCAACTGTTCTCTTTACTTATTGTGTTTCTATAAGTCTGAACACTCTTTGTAGCAATGTGTACTAAGGGATAATCCTGAAAGCAAGTTGCTCATCTATGTCTTTGCCTCCTACATGCTGGGATTAAAGGGGTGTGCCACCACTGCCCAGCCAGGGTACAGTTCTTGTAGCGCTCTATAATCCCTGAGAATCATTTCCAATTAAATTTTTGCTTTATTCAGGTAGGAGACACTATAAGTTTAGATCAGCTGAGTTGCGTTTTCTATCTCTCTCTGCCTCTGGGTCTTTCTTTCTCTTATTTTTTTCCCACCTTCTTCCTCAGACACACATACATACACATGGAGAGAGAGAGAGAGAGAGAGAGAGAGAGAGAGAGAGGGGGGGGGGCAGACAGGCAGACAGACACGGTGATAGACAGACACAGAGAGAAAATTCCGCTATTTTACTCAGGCTGGCATCCAACTTGAAATTCTTTTGCTTTTAAGTCTTAGATATTTGGTCTAAGTACAATGAGAATCAAATGTCTCAAAACCAAATATTTATAGAGCATTTTATGTATCATGCACACACTATAAGGTGGGACACGATGTTAATAAGATGGATGCCATCTTTGTTTTCCAGGTACCTTAAGAGTTTAAAAATCTTTGTTACAAATAACTGATTCATATAATGCTCACAAGCCCCCAAATGCTGAAATGTAATGCATGTTCATCATTTTGCAGTAGTCTAATATCACTTTTATTTCATTGGTCTCTCTGTCTTTGAAGAGAATTCTTTCAATTATTTTTTAATTATGTGTGTGTGTGTGTGTGTGTGTGTGTGCACAGAACTTCTGAAAATTCTGTTACGACAAACTCAAAACCAAGGCTTTTTTTATGCTCACAGCTCTTAGAAAGACTGTTTCCTCTTTCTTTTTAGAATACTGATAATATTTAAATTTTGAGTTGTATCACATGGGAGTTTTATCCTATACATGATAATGATGGCTGTTGCTGTTTTCCTAGATAGACAACACTAAGGGTTAGTTCATCACCAGGGTTTGTTGTTCTGTTTGAGTCTTATGTACTTTTGTTACTAACACTTGGAAATCCAATATTCTTCTCTCAGTACTCTGCATGGGGCTTCTCAAAGGTCTACTGCAGCACCAGAAAATATATTTCTAATAATACAGCTACCCAGGCAAACAAAAGTGGGAGTTTTTAGTTTCCTCCTCTCTTTTTCTTTAGTGCTTTAGGTCTGTCGGGCACATTTGAGAAGGTATTGTACCTACCATTTTCCCATCAAGGGAGACTGCTGTGCAGAACACCGGGGGCTTGATACTTCTGCAGTCTCTTTCCTTGGAGGGAAAGAGGAGAGCAAATAGCTTGCTGTTCAGGGAAGCAGGCAGCACCAATCACTCTCCAGTCACAAACCACAAAAGTCATTTAAACTATCAGAGGCCCAGTGCTGTTTTAGAAATATCCTTAGGAGAACCAAACAGTTAAAACAAAGCTTCACCTAGGTTTTTTTTTTTTTTTTTTTTTTTTTTTTTTAATGATTTGTGCTTTTCCCAAGAAACAGAGCTGACTTAGGCAGGAATATTACAAATCTATTTCACAGTCAGTTCTAGGGTAGGTCTTCATGAAATAACAACAGTGTAATTGCATCTGGCAGGAGGAACATGCTCTGCTTCATGCGATTCAGACTCTGGGATAATGACTCACTTGCAGCAACTTCCACATGCATGTTTTTCACACTATCAAGTTGGAGAGTAAAATAAAATAGAAAGCATATTAACTAATATTAATATTTGTTATCTGGCTAGTTTAATGTAGAAGATACTGTGATGTTTGTCTGGTAAAACATGTATGAAGGGCTGGAGAAATGGCTACGTGGTTAAGAACACATATTGCTCTTGTAGAAGACCCGAGTTCTACTCCTAGCATCTATGTTGGGTTGCTCACAACTGACTATTACTCCAGTTCCAGTGAAAATCTGATGCCTTTGGCTTCCTCTGGCACTGGTACTCACTTGTACTAACAAAACTGTGTGTATCACCATAGACAAAAATGGTATTTGTTCAAATTATAGTTGATTTTTGGCTACTCAGAGTGTACTATGTACCTGTTTAACCTAATGTCCTTGATTTGTCCTTTACAGTTTTCCGTAAGTGGTACACTGTGGGGGTACCTTGACTGGTTGTTTATTGAAAAAAAAAAAAAAGTTAGATCCTTGAGAATTATCTGTAGGCAGTCTAATAAAGTTTACATCTTGTTTAGAATTACATAAATTAAACTTAATGATTTACTTTTCATTTACAGGTAGAAATTAGGTGTCTATGGCTTTTTAAGAACTCAAGAAATAAAGGTGAATGGCCATGCACAAGCTGTTCATGACTTTATTCCTCAGCTCAGGTCACTGTTTTGACAAGTCACTATGAACTCTAAAGTAATCCAATATGAATATAAATCCCATGGATATCCTCATTACCTGAGAGCTTTCCACTAAGTATGTGGTATATCATGCAGCTACTCAACAGAATTAACTGAAGATTTTTTTATAAAATTCATAGTTTAATGAACTCAATTTGAAAATTATGATGAATCATCTATAGAATAAGGATATATAAATTTCGTATACATATAAAAGTCTGTTGATGATTCAAAAACCAGTTGAGGCACTAATTTTTCAAAATGTGCATCTTATAGTTTTGAATAAAGTATTCTACAGTTGGAATTTATTTTTAAAAAATAGTTTAAAAAAGCAATGTAGGATTAAACACCTACAGTTTTACCGTGACGCCTTTCACCAGAGTCACATTGACCTCCTTCACTTATTTATATCCTGGAAATATATGTACTAAGAATGTCGCCAGTGAATTTTATTGATACTTCTGAATCTCCAAGTTTTCTACATTTTGGTAAAAAAGACAAAAGACCTTAATTGTGGATTAGAAAGCCAAAGTGATTCAGTTTTCACATGTGTGGTGAATATAGAGTTTATTTAGTGTTTCCTTAAAGTTGTGCTTCCTGAACCCAGAACTCATTCCCATTCATCCCCAAAGGCAACTTAAGGTCTCTCTTGTTTTTGTCTCCAGCACAGTGATGCAGTCCATGACCTTCTTCTGGATGTGATCACGTGGGTCGGAATCTTGCTGTCCCTTGTTTGTCTCCTGATATGCATCTTCACATTCTGCTTCTTCCGTGGGCTCCAGAGTGACCGTAACACCATCCACAAGAACCTCTGCATCAGCCTGTTTGTGGCAGAACTGCTCTTCCTGATTGGAATCAACAGAACAGACCAACCAGTAAGCTGCTTACATTGCTGTTAGCAAAGGCTGCCTATGATTTTTAGCTTTCCAGGACTGTCAGCTCTGATAACAAGCATGCTCTACGGTGCTCTTTCTTTTGGTTCAGTTTATAGACAGTGCCTTTCACACCTTACTCTGCGTTTCATTTTTCATGTCCACTGCCGTAATGGTGAACATTATAGATGGGCTGCATATTTCTTTTTATTTCAGTATTACATTAGTCTGGTTTTTTTTTTTTTATACAGTACAGTGATTGTCCACATAACTCCTGTTTGCATGTGTGGATAGCCTCCTCTGTCATCCATACCTCCTACCCGAGTGATGTATTGGTGACCATTGATGATGAAGGTTTATTGACACATCATTATTACTTAAAGTCCATGGTTCATAATTTGCATTCATTCTGAGTGTTATGTACTCTGTGGACACAGAGAAACCCATATTAACTCTTATAATAACATATGCAGTATCTTTCATTGTCTTGAAAATTCTCTGTAATTCTTTTTATCCCCATGTCTTCACTGAGCCATGACATTCATTTCTTCTTTTTATGTTCTCTAATAGTTTTGCCTTTCCCCCAATATTATTGGGATCATATACTATATAACTTTATTGGACTAGTTCTTTTATCTTGCTAATATATACTCAGGTTTCTCACATGACACTTTATGACTTGATATCTCTTTTCTTTTTAACACAGAATAATATTCTTTTGTCGATATACTACAGTTTATGTATCTGTTAAACCATTGAAGTGCATTTTGTTTGCTTCCAATTTTTAATAATTTTGAATAAAACTGCTATTAACATTTTAGTGCATTGTGACTCTTTTGTTGGTTGTTTTGTTTTTGTTTTTTTCTGGTATAATCTTTCAACTCCTTCAAGTAATTACCAAAAAAAACAAAACAACAATAACAACAAAACAACCAACCAAACAAACAAAAATAATATTTAATGGGTCATGTGGTAAGGTATATTTAGTTTGGGGAGAACATTGCCAGTTTCTTTTCAAAGATCCATATTTTTCTGCATTTGCACCATCAATGATGAAGGCATACATTTGTTCAGAAATCAGAAGATTCTTATGACTAGAGCTTCAATGGAAAGGAAAACTTTACTCTCTAGTTCTCAGAAGACTTGTGAGTCTAATAAATAATTCACTCACTCAATGCTGCTCTCCAGTAGGTGTTCCTATGCATGGTGTACTATATAATAAAATGCAGTTTCATTCAGGACTGTAATTATGCATTCATGATTAATGACTGCAAAGGATACAATTATGGTGAATATATTTTTAATTGGTTAGCATATACTTAATGTGATAGCTTGTCTCATAAATGCATATGAATAAGCAATCAAAGTACACATTTTCCTCCTCAAACTAAAGACTTATGATTACAAAAATTTATAGTTGAAATTGTAACTTTAAAATCCTCAAATGAACAATTGTGTTATTTTTGAGGAAAATATTCTATTCTTCAGTGAACCCCCAATTGAAATACTTTTAGTTTCTTTCACATAGAAATTATACTTGAATTTTAATTCCCCAATGTTAATATGTTATGATAAACTTCACCAGGCAATGAATGCTGCAGAAAACCAGTCTCTGGTGAACAACATAAACAATGGAGCCTGATTTAAAAAAAAAAATGTAGGGAGAGCATTACTCAGTTACTCAGTAAAGTGAGTTCTTATTAGTTAGGTGTCCTTCTTTGAATTCCACATCGTCTTTGGACCCTGATCTCCCTCTAATCTTTCTGACATTTAACTTCTTCATTCATCCTTCATCTTTCTAGAGCATGGAAACAGACTTACTCATTGTCTCTAGAGATCATGCTCATCAATCAGAATCCACTGAAATTTTATGGGATTTGTTTGCTTGGTTGTTTGTTTTTACGGTTGTTGACCTTTGTTGGTAGGAAAAACAAATTTAAGTAAGGACTTCCTGTCAGAAGAACAAGCGCAAAGCCATGAAAATTGTTATTGGGAACCTGATAGATGACCCACTAAAATTTCTAGTACTTTAGGAAGAAATTTATGAATAGCTGTCCTTAATTTAAATCAAGCTATCTGGACTAATATCTAGTGCAGTGACAAAAAAAAAAAGAGTCTGAGGAAGAAAATATTTCTGGAATGCTGAATTTTTGAAAGGATGCATTTATTTTTATTTTGTGTGCTGAGTCTTTGCCTTCATTTCTGTGCGTCAAATGCATGCTGGGTACCCGTGGAGACCGGAAGAAGGCCTCTGGAACTAGAATTGTGAGCCCCCTGTGTGTGCTGGGAACGAAAGGCATATCTTCTACAAGAGCAGCAAGTGTTCTTAAGCACTCAACCGTCTCTCCCGTCCTGAACACTACATTTTATTTGGATCCATTTTTGCCTCAATGCAGAGTTAACATTCCAACACTACTCAGCCCTGCCTGAAGCAGGGAATAGACAATCAGCAATTCTTAATACAGAACAATCTCATTGGAAGATTGCTACTAATTAGGGACATTACTTTATGTCATTTGATTTTAAAAATGCTTGTTTTCCTTGGTTTTAATATTTCTCTTTCATTTACAACTGAAGACATTGAGGAGATTGTAGCTCCGTGGCAGAGCTCCAGTCTAGCACCTTCAGTGTGATTACCAGCACTGAAAACAAAAAATAATAAAGTAAGAACCAACATCTTAGTCTATGCCCAGAAGAAACTTTTACAAAACTAATTTTAAAATAATTCTCCTTTTGTGTTTTTCTTTCTTTTTCTTCCTTTCTTCTTTCCTTCCATACTTTCTTTTTAAATTTTGGGGCACAGTCTTTAGCTCTCTAGCTCAGGCTACTTTCAATTCCTTTCTTTTTTCTTTATTAATTTTTTTTATTCATTTTACATACCAACCACAGATCCCCCCTCTCATCCCTTCTCCTGCTCACTCTCAGCCTTATCCCCCAACACCCCCCAGCCTCTCCTCCGAAAGCTACTTTAAATTCTATTGTCTCTGCCTAGCCTCTGGAGCCCTGGAGTTACCTGTATACCCAATCAGATTCGGATTTAAAGATTTAAATTTCTTTATAAAGATTTAAAAATTTTAGACTAATCTCAGTAGTAATTATCCCTAGGCTCTTAATCGATTTTCGCCATAAATGTTATGATTTCCCTTATTTTAATGTGGTGTCCGCCATTAAGCTGTTAATTAAGATAAAAGGCAGTTTTCCAGTCAGTTATTGTATTTAATTCATTTTATTGTTCATACTCTAAGAGTCTTATCCAGATCATTGTGTTGCAGACCTGTTTTATAATTGCCGGATCCATAGCGGTTTATGTTAGTTTTGTGTCGGGCTTTGTGTGGTTTATGTTAGTCTTGGGTTGGGCGGTAGATCCACGTGTTTGTTCCAGGACTGAAGTCCGTGTTCCTTTTCCTAGATCGCCTGTGCGGTGTTTGCAGCCCTTTTGCATTTCTTCTTCCTGGCGGCCTTCACCTGGATGTTTCTGGAAGGGGTGCAGCTGTATATCATGCTGGTGGAGGTTTTCGAGAGCGAGCATTCACGGAGGAAGTACTTTTATCTGGTGGGCTACGGCATGCCTGCGCTCATCGTGGCCGTGTCTGCAGCAGTGGACTACAGGAGCTACGGAACAGACAAAGTGTGAGTGGAACGGTTGTTTGCTGGCTTTCTTCTCTCCCTCTTTTCAGGTCTACCCCAGGTAAAAGCTTTGGAATCTCTTGATGTGGATTTGCCCTCACAGCATTCACTAAAGGAACCGTACAAGCAATCGAGAGTATGATTCAGTGTATGGCTGGGTGCTTGCTGTGAGGTTTAAAAAAAAAAATCTTGAAACTCTGAGGCTGTTTTAGAACTGAGTGTTTGTAGATCACAACCTCTAGTAACTGTAAGAATGATAATTTCATATTATTTTTTGGGGGGCATTCAGACGTGTCATACGGCATGAAAACTGATTTCATACCACAGAGTTGTTCCTGACACTGTTGGTTACTAATCGTGTGATGTCAGGGATCGTCCTGGATTGGTTTTCGTACTGTTAGGAAAACTGAAGGAGCAGGAAGAGTCTGTGTTCCTCCTCTTTTTTTTTTTCTACGTTATTTTCGGAGTATAGTAATAAAGTTTGTTTTCAATATACTTTTAAATTGTTGAGGTGTGTTTATAGAGATGTGCAGCACTTAAGAAAGACGTTCACGTAGGGTGTGATGGCCCATGGCACTTGGGAGGCAGACGTAGGTAGATTTCTAGGTTGGAGGGTAGCCTGGTCTACAGAGGTAGTGCCAGGACAGCTGGGGCTATGCAGAGAAAAACTCTCTCAAAAATATGAAAAACAACAACAACAAAGGAAAGAAAGAAACTGTTGGAGCTAGAGAGATGCCTCAGCAGTTAAGAGCACTGGCTGCTTTTCTAGAGGACCCTCCTAATTCAGTTCTCAGCATTCACATGGCAGCCCACAACTGTCTGTAACTCTAGTTCCAGGGGATCCGGCACCCTCACATATGTAGGCAAAACACCACATAAAAATAAGTTTTTTTGTTTTTTTGTTTTTTGTTTTTTGTTTTTTTGTTTTTTTTTAAAAAAAGACACTTGCTGTGGGATGGTCTGTATGTCAAGTGTGTTGCTGATTGGTCAGTAAATAAATCACTGATTGGCCATTGGCTAGGCAGGAAGTATAGGCGGGACAAGGAAAAGAATTCTGGGAAGTGGAAGGCTGAGAGGGAGACACTGCCAGCCGCCATCAGGACAAGGAAGATGTAAAGTACTGGTAAGCCACAAGCCACGTGGCAAAGTAAAGATTAATAGAAATGGGCTAAATATAAGAGTAAGAGCTAGACAATAACAGGCCTGAGCTAATGGCCAAGCAGTTTAAATAATGTAAGAGTCTGTGTGTTTATTTTATAAGTGGGCTCTGAGACTGGCCGGACTTGGTGGCGGGAGTTGGAGAGAAATTCTCCAGCAACAGACACTCAGTTCCAAAGACTTTAATGACAACTGAGATCCAAAACAATGAATGAAAGTTTCACTAGAAAAAGTATAAAGAACTCCTGGTAGATGCCCAATACTTACATTTTAGGTGTAGACAAAGGAGGGATAATAAAAACAAAGAAGAAGATTAGGCAGATCCCTAGAAACAGAACATTGGACTGAGGGTCAAGGGAATAAGAGAAAGTTCCGTGTTAGCCTTCCAGAACCAGTGGTGATTCATGTCAAAGATAATTAAAGTAGGATAATTACAGGGAGAAATCGCTTGATCGTTGCCACAACTATCTCAAGACTAGAACCACAAGACAAATCAGAAGGTGTGAAGAATATATTAGCAGAGGCTTCAGGTATTATCTGTACCCTGAAGTAATTTCATTGAAAATGCTGGTTTATATGATGAAAGTAATGGAGGAATTTTGATGATGGTGTCACATGAGCTTGGGAAGCTCAGGTTCTGTGGGAACATGCTTACCGGGCATGCAAAAAAAAAAAAAAAATGTAGGAGGACTTTGTGAAAGACGAAGTCTTTAGAATGTGTAGGCTGAGAAGAATCAAGGTGACACAAAATTAATGAAAAGAAAAATGGTTATTTCTCATTTGTATTCAGTGTACATAGGATGAATGAGAGGAAAGGTCCCAGGGTGATTTAAAAAAAAAGATATAAAACTAAACATAGCATTAGAAAGACCTTAATTGAATGTGTTGAAAGTTGCTTTAGAACTCACCACTCCCGCAGTTATATTGTATGGATGAGAAAAAAACAAGCCCATTCATTGTGATTTGTCTATCATTATAGAGATAGGTGTAAGAAGACATTGGATAAACCATCAGGTTTATTTCAAATGCAGTTGGACTTATTTTTGTGATGTTGAAATAACCTTTCTCTTTATTGGTAAGCGAAGGAAGGGATGAGTAATGTACATGTCTAAGCACGGAACAGTTGCACCAACCATAAGATTCTGACTCTCTGTGGAGTGAAGTGGTGAGGTCGTGTTAAGAGGACAAGAGTTTTGAAACACTTTGAGCACTATGGAAAGTGTGTTAAAGAGCCAATTAGACATTAATAAAGAGATTTTGAGGCAGCACTGAAGGCTCGGGTGAGGTTAGATAAGATTAATTTGTACAGAAGTTAATAAGAAAGATTTCATGACTTTCTACCAGGCACCAGAAGCCTGAACATGCTGGCCGTAAAGCGGCTTGCTTCCCAGAAATGGAGGTTCATAAAGAGGGAATGACACAAAGAAGACACCAGGAATAGTGAGAGCATAGTTAGAATAGAGAATGTGCTGCCCAGACCTCAAAAATACAATTAAGAGGAGACTATTTCGTCTCTGGTGCATTCTTTTTTAGTACGGTGACAGGCTGTGTTATCTGTCTCTATGTAACAATTATTTTCAAATTTGATGTTATAAATTGCAGTCAAATCTGAATTCATTCTGTCAGTCCCAATAACAACCGTGGGAGCTGACTACGGTTAGCAAAATGATATCCAACTTGGCTTCTAAATATGTCTTAGGAGAGGGGCATTAAATTCATCATAGGCTCTCTTTTTTTCTTCTCAAATAGTATCTTTATTGATATAACTCACAGGCCATAAAACTACTCCTTTGAAGTATATTCTTCAAGCGTTTTAAGATGTTCCCAATGTTATACACTTATCACCACTGATTTTACAATATTTCCATCAACTTAGAAAGAAGCCTATTAGTGGTCATTCCCCCTGGATCACAACATTTTGTATTTTAATTAATGTATTGTCCCCCTAAGAAGTTAAGCTGAGTTATATCATTATGTGTGACCTTACACTGTTTCCAATATTGTTCTTAAACAGTCCAATCTTATTTGCTGGATATTTCTGCTTTCCTTTTTGTTTTTCTTCCATGTTTATCTTTTCTCCAGAGTTATTTGCAAATTTTCCTATTACTGAACTGAGTCAAATTATTTGCTTTGTGTTTCAGTCATGTATTTTGAAACAAATGTCATTTTCTGGATAGTAGAAATCCGTCTTCTTAGAATCAATAATATACAGTCCCTAGTGGCTTTGTTAAAGCTTTGGCCATCATTGCTTTAATTTCCTGCCCTACAACTGGTAGGTCTCATTTACTGACACTATTACTCTGTGGGAATAGAGAGTGATTCATTTCCCAGGCACAATTCTAAACAATCCTTAATTGCTCAGTTATGCAATTATAATTTTTTCCCAACTAAAAGCAAAGCAAAAGATTTAGATGAACAAAGATAAGTGAACGAGGAGGGAAAGAATAGAGAAAAATATGGTAAAATCTCTGACAGGCATAAAGCATTTTAATGTTTATTTTACATTCATAAAATGTTCACAAAGATGACTCCAGGATCTATGGGGATAATATATCTAACTTCAACTTTGAGGGAGTTCATTGAACCCAATATATGTCTAGGAATGTTTTTCTCTTAAGGAAGCTAGTGTTGAAAAGAGAACTGTTATTTTGTGATAGATATTTACCCCAGAAGCTGACATGAATGTATCATATTTCCATTTGGGCTTATTCAAAATATCTTCTTAAAGAAAATTATAATCAGTGGGTATTTATTTATTTATTTATTTATTTATTTATTATTCTTTTTTCTGGTGTAGGCAATTGAACTTGAGTCATGATATTTGAGGCAACCACTCTATCACTTAGCTATATCCCTAACCAAGGCATTGAGTTTTGACTCAACTCGTATGATTTCTACATTCTATAACTTGGGCTTTATTATCTTATGTCTTTGTCTTTTCAGTTTCTCTAATTGTTGTTGATTGATTTTATTTTATTCCAGAAGATGATTTGACTTTCCAAGTACTAACTATGTAGCTTTTTTTCTTTCTTGTGTAATAATGCAGCAAAGCAATTTTTTAGAAGTTATCAGAAATACTTTGGTTAAGAAATGGTTAGAACTATTCACAGAACTGGCAGAAGATTTTTTAATACAGAAAACTTTCTTTTCTATGTACCTTTTACTTAAATTTCAGGCTACATTGATTTCCAAAATCAATTAAAATGTCAGTAGTCTCATCTAATATAAATCCTAATAACCCAGAAATCAAAGATATTGCCAGCTTAAATCTTGGAAATTTCATGATTCTTAATTTTTGTTCTAATTTAATATTTAGAGTATATCCGGAATAACTCCAATTAATGTATTATATTGTAATGTAGTCTAAATAATAAATTTCTCCTTTCCATTCTCTGATTGTGTTTAATCATTTCATTATAGTGATAATGGAGTGTTACATCTGAAACCTTTAATAACAGCAGCATACATTTCTAAGAAAAAGACTCATACTGATGGTAAATGATGAATTTAGAGATAAAATTGTCTTGTAGGCTAAATAAATGTTATTCTGATACACATAGAGATAGCTATCATATTCCATCTGGCTGATGGATTATGATGTGTTTTTCTATGAAGTGTTATTAGGCTGTTGAATTTATTATGTACAGAACACATACTCATGAACAAAGATCACATAATTTGATCTTAAGATGTTGTTTAGCTTGCCATCAATTTGCAATGCTTATAAGAGAGTCGTTATCTTGTGATGTTTGAATAACAAAATCTTTTAATCTAATTGACATACTCAAATATATACTTTTAATAACATTCGGACACAATAGCATGGCATTTAAAAAAATCTATTTGAATAACCAAAAATCTTTTAAAAATAGCCCTCTTCCAGTGGATCACAAATGTGTATTTCACTGTTAATCATGAGCATAGTTTTCATTTTTGCCTCTGATCATTTATGCTTTTATTCTTTTGGAGAAGCAGTGAAGCTATTCCATGGGATACTGTCAGAACATGATTATAATGAAGATTAATAATAATTCAAACAGGACTGTTCTGAAATTCAGTTCTAAATACTATGATTTTATAACTTGAAACAAATCAGTTCATTAAAAATTTGTCAAAACACTACAAAAATATGAACAGTTTAAACAGTTAAAAGTCTAAATAGCTTTAATGTTAGTCCAAATAGCTTTAATTGTTTCTTTGGACTTTTCTCATAATCTCTTGTGTACAATCAAAGGGACCGTGGATAGCATCCTGACTGGATTGGAAGAAGGAGTACAAAATGAGTTACAGGAAGAAGGAGGGCACTAGGAAGGGATAAAGCTAGAGGACAGTCTAGGAGACAAATTGTGGGCTGGAAATTGGTACCGGGCTTTTCAGTACATGAATTAAACCAGAGCATGCATAGCCAATCTGAAATCCATGAATAGCAGAAGAGCCATGCTCTTAAAAAAAATGACATCACATTGCAATCTGATAATCACTATAAAGCCATCTACTGATCTTTATGTGTGTCTCTGCAGCTTACTGGCTTAAGAATAATTATGAAGTTGTAGTCTGTTAACTAAAATCACTAAGTTTATTTCAGCTTATCAAATAACTGGTATACGCATTGTGTCTCTGCAGCTTACTGGCTTAAGAATAATTATGAAGTTGTAGTCTGTTAACTAAAATCACCAAGTTTATTTCAGCTTATCAAATAACTGGTATACACATTTAGATAGAAAAACAGTCACTGTTGGAAAAACAGTAGATTATAGTATTATCCAATTATATTATAGTATTATCAAAGAAAGAGACTTGAGGAACATTGAGTTTGCCAGTACCTGATAGTTATATTCATGAGTTTATTTTATAAATTTGTCCACAATTTCTAATCACCAAAACTCTCCCAGAAAAGTAGGTTTTCGCACATAGTATCCTGCAGAAATTATTATAGCACACCACAAAGCATTCCTATTTTAATTGACACAAAACATGTAGTGCTGTGGGATGTTCTCTATGCTGTGAATGTGTTGCTCTGATTGGTTGATAAATAAAGTGCTGATTGGCCAGTAGCCAGGCAGGAAGTATAGGCGGGACAAAGAGAGAGGAGAATTCAGGGAACAGGAGGGCTGAGGAGGAGATGCCAGCTTTCTGCGATGAGGGGCAGGATGTAAAGTGTCGGTAAGCCATGAGCCAAGTGGCAAGGTATAGATTTATAGAAATGGGTTAATTTAAGATATAAAAACTAGATAGCAAGAAGCCTGCCATGGCCATACAGTTTATAAGGAATATAAGTCTCTTTGTGTTTACTTGGCTGAGGTGACTGGTGGGTGAGAGAGATTTGTCCTGACCCTGGGCCAGGCAGGATCAGGAAAACTTCAGCTACAGTTCTCCATGAATGTGTCATCAGCTCCTGTGTCTGTTGGATATGTAAAATAGTGTAGCCAATGAGGAAGTACTTTTCAGTGATATCTATGCATATGCTTTCTGTGCATATGTATTGAAGACTAAAGTTTTATTGTGCCATTATGTTCTTACCAAGGAGTCCTATCACTGGAATAAAACTATCACCATACAATACCAGGTTGATATTCAATTTTCTATGGAAGAGTTATCTATTCCTAAAGTGTATCAGATAGTAAGAGGGCACAGTCCTGATATTTTTAGAATGCATTGAAATATACCAAAAGTAATACTCCATATTTATTATTGGATAAAATGAAATTTTAAAAATGCCCATAGATGTGATTTCACAACTAGTTATCACTATATACTTTAGAATGTCTACATTCTCTAGGGTGGCAGTAATAAAAGAGATAATAATAAAAGTTAAAGCTATAGAATTTATGACCCTTCAAAATGTTAAACATCCTATATGGTTAGGTGTAGAGATGGGTACCAGTAGTCCCAGTACTTGGCAGGCTGAGGCAGGATGGATGATATGAGGCCATGGATTTATGATCAACCTTAGCAAAAATAAAAAACAAGTTCCTTTCACAATACCAATCCAATGATAGTTACGCCATGACCCAAACAAACCCAGGTCCATGTAAAAACCCGTATCATTGTTTGGAGACTCAACATCTATCAACAGACAAAAAGACAAGAGGTGAATTAGCTATATGACTGAATATTACTCAGAATGAAACATAGTAGTCCTGACTGGTACAGAATGCCTAAACATTAAATTTTTTTTTTCAGAAAAGTCTACTACAAAATACTACATATACTGTATAATCCTATTTGTATGAAATATGCAGAGTAGGCAAATCTTAAAACAAATTATAGTAATTGCTATTTAATAAAGGGGGTTTGGAATATTGTAGATAAGAAAAAAAGAACCAGACATGATGTGGGTTTTGATGGATAAAAAACATGATTATTCTGATAAATTTACTACTCTTAAATACATTTAAAATAATCAAATTTGTGAATCATTTATAAATCATCACACTAAATCCATTCAATAATACAAGAGAATTTATTTTTGAGAAATGAGATTTAAACAATTCTGATATTTCTTCAAAGCCAATTTTCAATATGTATGCATTATATATAGCATGTAGATTTCTTATCCGTTGATTAAGAACACATATTAATGAAGCAATTTACAACTTTATTTTAGTGTATATCTTTTTTCTCTTGTAGAGACTGATGTCAGGTGGATAAGTAAAATTCAGACTCTACTACTCACCTGTAAAGTGAGGGTTATTATAAAGACTTATACAAGATTCCTGTGATATGTGAACCTGTGCATTTATATGTACACATATATTCATGTATAGCTATGTATGGAAACCTGTATTATATTAAATTACAGAATAAATAAGCACTTACTAAAGTGTGTGTTTTATTAATTGTATCTTGTATTAATGGTTCTATTATTTGGCTGATACAAATGAATAAATGTGAATTTTATGATAAACAACATTTTAAAATATTAATTAAATTGTTAATAATTGTCCATTTGTTAAAGTGGTGATCATAATTATCATATTACCTCTTTTGACATATATAAGAAGAAACTGTGGGAAATACTGAGACATTTAGTATTGATAAATTATAGCAATAGTGGAGATTCCTTCGTAAGAACATGGTATATTTTGCTGAAGAAATAATATGTAAAGTAGAAGACATAAAGACCATATAAATTACATTTAATACACTTAGAAATAGCTTCAAACTCTAAGATCCCAAACTAAAACTCAAATGCTAGTCTTGTCTACAACTACAGGCTCCCTTCTTGTGTGACCGACAAGTGTTTCATTGTCCTTCATGCATGTGCTCACTGAATAATTTGTGTATGGGTGTGCTATGAAGATAATTACTGTTTAAAAGTTCTTGACAAATGTATTTTGCAATAAGTTTAGGACTACATTCATTTTGTTTGGAGTTTATCTTCTCTTTCTTCTTTGTTTCTTGCCTCCATATCTCTCTAGGTTTTCCTTAACCATTTGATCTTACATCCACAAGAAAAGAGATAATAGAAAGGTGGATAGTTAGGTAATAAGTAATAAATTAAGAGAGTACATATATATGTATATATGACCTAGAAAAAAGATATTAAGTGATTTACAAAGTCATAAACATCTTGATATGAAAATATCACAAATTTTACTATCTATTAACACCTAAAAACTGTTTCTAGTTACATTTGACATTTTCCTTAGACTGTTTCATTTACAATTTTGCGTCTTATTGAAGCAAATAGCATTGATAATCTATACTTCTTAGAAAACTTTGGATACTAGTCAGATGTATGTTTGATTAATAAATTATACCAGTAACAAAATACAACATGTCAAAGCAGCTTGATGACACTATACTCCAGATCATGGAGGAGGAACTACAGTCTGATGGTGTGGCTAAACATCATGGAACATGCTTTAGATGATGGTTGTGTCTTTGGGTTGTTGGCCTTGATGTTTTTTTCTAAATATAGAGCCATGCCTTTTAAAGATGAGGTATGAGAATAAAACGATTATCTGTAGTTTAGCATGTAAAGAGGATGAATTTTAGGAGTACAGTTTTCTGTTGTGTTATTTTAAGAAATTAATTTTCCTATGATGAGAAATTTTTTTTTCATTTTTCTCTTTTCTGAGTTTACATGAAGGTAGTTATTATTGAAAAGCTAATTGGCTTTTTAAGGGAACATGATATCAACTTCTTTACTAATAGTTTTAATAATATGTCCTACATTTTGGAGAGCAATTCTAAAGGAAAATAACAGTTTAATCTTTGTGGCTTAGCACTGATTCATTGGAGTGTTGATATCAATAACAGTATATCAATGCAATAAGACTTCATCATATGAATAGCATTATGTCAGTACTTTTTGAAAACTAATACAATAAGAGAATTTTAATGGCACATTTGTGTTTCATTAATGAAACAAAAGACAAGACACATATGGCACATGAAAAGTGCTCTTTTGAATTCTAGAATGTACTTAGTATTGAACAAGAAAGAAGTAATAGGGCCAGGATGAGTTTTCTTTTCACCCATAGGTCATGTCTTTTCTTTTAGTATTTCTAAAAACCCAATTCAGATATTACACACAATAGACTGAATATCCATTAAAAACACAAAATCGAGGTGTTTTGAAAACTAAACAAATATGGCCTACCAAAACTACCGGTTTTCTTAGGTAAATGTTATTTTGTAGATCTCAGCGGTTTTCAGATAAACCATTTTCTTGAGAAGTAGATTTAACCATTTGTAAGCTGAACTTACCTTTTTTTTTTTTTTTTTGGTGTGATAAATTGTTCTTTTAGCATTTGTCTCACTAATTGGCTCTGATCGCCTCTTAGCCAGTGGTTCTGGATTTTATCTCAATAGCACAGAGGGGCCAGAGTTCAGAATACTGTGGGGTTGGGCAAATACATGGTCAGGCATAACTGTATAATACCATCCTTCACATTTAAAGTCAAAGATAGTTCTTTTAATATTGGCACAGTGAATAAAGCAGAAACCGTGCAAATTTTGAAGTTGGGTAATGGGAAAGAAATGAAACTCAGAAAGCTTTGCAAAAGCCAGCATGCAGCCAAAAACAGCAGCAGGTATGGCCATATGGCAATCAAATTAGAGGAGGCTTTCTTACCCCACAGATTCCAGAGGACAGTAAAGCACAGACAGCATGCACGGAGGGAAGATTTACTCAGTGCATGTGGAGTTTCACACTGCCTCTTCCACTGTTCACTTATGAAGGGAATTTAAATAATTTTAAACAAATAGATATTGAAAATTTTTCTTAAAGGCTAAAAATAATATCTCACTTTCCTTCTACACTTAAAGGAGATTGTTAGCCAAATACATATTTCAAAATAAAGCATTTGTTAAGCTGGCATTCCTAAAGGAATCCAGCCTGGCAAAGATAAAGTTAATGTCATTATATTATTTACATAAAATATAGGAAGATATTAAAGTTTTAAAGCAAATTTAATCCAACAAAAATCACTCATAATATGATTAAAGTCATGTCTATTTTTTACCTATAAAAACTATTTTCTAGAAGATCTTGAAGCACATTTTTCATATAATAAAAATTATTTGCTGAAAATGTACTTTAGTTCTTAGATGACCTCTCAAATTTTGTTAGCTATAAAAGGACTATCCTATTATCAGTCATTTTTAAATGTATTATTAATGTTGTATTGTGTTGCTATAACTTGAACAGTGGAGAGAGAAAGAGAAACAGAGAGAGACAGAGACAGAGACATGAAAAGAGAGAGATGGAGGGGGTAGATACATTGATTTAATCTGGAAAAATGCACTTGCTTTCTCCTTTATTGTTTTTAGCCTAAAGGAAAATCTAGTCTTTGTAAAGAACCTAGAGAGATACTTGTGGAAATTCCTCTACTCATTCAAGTCACTCACACATCCATTCCTTTAAGGGGTGACAAGCTAGCCCACAGTAAGAGTGAAAACAGTGGTCCTATGTGAAACTGGATCTCCCTCATTCAAGTCTGTTCATGGCAACACTACAACAAAATGTAGCTGGTTTTCTTTTGGGCCACGAACCAGCTCTCAAGTCATGAAACGGAGACTTATTAGTTATGAATTCTCAGCCTTATCTTATGCTCGTTTCTTGCTAGCTCTTATAACTTAACTTGTTTGTGTTCATCTATGTTTTGCCTCAGGGCTTTTTACTCTTTCTTCTCTTCTCTTCTCTTCTCTTCTCTTCTCTTCTCTTCTCTTCTCTTCTCTTCTCTTCTCTTCTCTCTCTCTCTCTCTCTCTCTCTCTCTCTCTCTTTCTTTTGTTCATTTATTATTTTTGTATATCTTACTTTCCTGCTGTCTCCATGTCTATCTGTCTGGGGGCTGCCTGGCTTCTGCCTTTGGGCATGTCTCTTTTTTTCTCCCTCATTCTCTTCTCTCCTTCTAATCTCCTTCAAGTCTAGATTTCTCCTCCTACCTATTTCCTCTTTTCCCACCACTCACACCTGTCCCTCAACTGCCTAGCTATTGGCCATGAGCTTTTTATTAGACCAATCAGGTTCCATAGTCAGGCAAAGCAACACATCTTTAACATAATTAAACAAATGCAGCATAAACAAATGTAACACACCTTTACCCAGTTAAAATGATATTTCATAACAACAAAATATTTAAGTACAAGAACAAAGGAATAACTAACTGTTCAAACAAATAAATGGTAGTAATTTAATTGCTTCTATAATAGTATTTTCCAAGGGGAATTCTTATGTGTATTTGAACAACAATAAACAGTCTTGTCTAGGTAGAAATGATGGACTAGTGATCAGTCTCTTACTGAAGTACCCACCTCACTGCTCTTCAAATTAGTTTATATGGATTTAAGGTAAAGGAAATAGCCATATGTCTAGAGATTGATGTGTGGTGGTGATTTGTTTTTGCTTAGAAACATGGCTACCAACCATCTTAGAAAAATGTAAAAATTTTAAAAAATAAAAAACAGTAAACAAGTCATAGTCGCTGCCTCTACCAGTCAAGTGAATAACTGTTAGTATTTTGACTTATTTTCAGTAATTTTTGTTGTTTTGAGACAGGGTCTTTTTGTAACATCCCTGACTGTCCTGGAACTCACTTTATAGACCAGGCTGGCCTTGAACTCACAGAGATCCACCTGCCTCTGCCTTCTGAGTGCTGGGATTAAAGGTGTACAGCACTACCACCCAGTTACTTCAGTAACTTTTAAATAAAACATACAGCTAAAGCCTTTAGATTATTCTATTTGGTCTCTCCACTCTCCTGTATGGGACAACCCTTAACAAGAGTTCACGGGTTTTTACGTTCCACTTAAACAAATGTATATATGCATCCATGAAAATAATGAAGTATTTACCTAGTGTATATATGTGTGTATATGCATATAACATACATTGTTTCATTTATTAAGTACATATATACATTTAATAGATTATATTACTACTTTACATAGCTTTTACACTGAACAACCACTACTTCTTCCTTCCTCCTCCTCCTCTTCCTCCTTCCCTTCCATCTTTCTTTATGGTGCTGGAATCTGAGCTCAATCTTATGGGTCATTGAACTCTATCACCAGCCCTCAATATATTTTTAAATGATTCCCTTTGGCAAACATTTATCTACTCTATTTTCAACTTTCATATTATTTTATCAGATGAAGGACAATATTTTATTTATCATTTCATTGAGAATATGTGTAAAATCCTTTCATGATAACTTTCTGGTGTTCCGTCACTCTAACTTAACATTAGTATAATCAGCAGCATATTCAATCCTTTGAATATAAGTTAAAAGCACATAACAAAATGCTGTTGGGTATTTACCAGTGGAAGTGCTCTTTTTAATTATGCCTCAAATATTACAAAATGGCAAATTATTTAACATATTATTCTTAACATCAAATAATTTGTTCAATATTTGTATTAATCTTTCTCATAACTAGTCACTTTCACTTTGTCTTTCTGTCACTGGGAAGAATGGAAATGTAATTTCCCAGAGGCTTTACGAAGTGGGGGAGTACTAACTGCGGCTGAAATTAAGTGATTAATAATTTACTTTGTAGGTCATGAATCAACTTCCACAGATGCTAAGAACCACTTGCAACCCCAGAAGCATGAGCAGTAACAATGCTCTTTTTAAGGCTTCGGAACTCTCAAAGGTTGGCTGCCCAACCTAATTAAACTTCAGTCTTCTGATACCAAATTTATTTCTTCCTTGTACTGAATTTCCTCAGATCTTCTTGACAGGAAAATGTCACTTCGCCTGACAGCTGATAGACAGGTTATGTAGCACTGTAATTGGAGAGAAAAGGATAGCTTAAAGCTCCTGGGTTTAATGGCTATGTGTATGGGTTTTTCTTTTTTTCCCCTCTAAGGTTTCAATGACAGACACAAAAGGCCTTAGCAAATAGGCCTGATGCCATTTTTTTTTTGCCTGCTTCCTCCAGGGGTAATTATCTTACTCCATCAATAGTGCTGTCAGGAATTGGGCACGTAATTCAGCATTTAAATGAACAAGCAATGTAATATTTCCTGTCTCCCAGTGGAATGCTGTGCCACTTGCATTCTTCTCTGTCGCCGGCACACTCTTGATGTATGTCCTGTACCCAGTCCTTGAATGGCTTCTCTCCCTGGTGTTTCCCTGCAGATGTTGGCTTCGACTTGACACCTACTTCATTTGGAGTTTTATAGGACCCGCGACCCTGATAATTATGGTGAGTACTCCTCATTAACTATGCACTTCCCAGGTCAAGAAATAAAACTTCCACTATTCATGTACTAACTATCTTAGATTTACATAGGTTAATTTGGGGAAAGCATGTACTTATATGACCCTACATAACTCAAGCAATTAGACACTCATTACAGTCTACTTTTAGATGGTAAAATAGTTCATCAAAACTGATGGAAAAGGAAAGTAAGCATTTGCAGGAGTAAATGGCTACTCAAGAATTCAGTCCAACATTGTCCATACAGATGTGTTCACAATTGAACAGTGATTCCTTTGACAACAGCCTGTTTCACATTTCCTTGGGATAGTTGGAATCGAAGACAGATAGGAACTAGAAAAGTAGGTGAACACCTGTGAACACCTGGCCATTCCTTCTATTATTTATTTATTTATTTATTTATTTATTTATTTATTTATTTATTTATCTATTTATCTATTTATTTATTTATTTATGTAAACCCTCAAGACTTTAACATTAAAAAAAAAAGATTTTACTTGAAAGTGGCACAACTATATTAGGCCTGTCTTCTGGAATCATGCCTCCTTTTACATTGTTATCTGAGTAACACCTTTATTCCCCACATCATTTGTCCTAATTTAAATGAATCGTTTAGCACAGTATCATTGTTACCATTACAAACCTAGGGCCCACAAGATGGCTCAGCAGCTAGAAGAGCTTGCAACTAAGCCTGAGTTTTATCCCTGGGACCGACAGGGTCGGTAGAAACAAAGCACTCTGCAAGTTATCCACTGACCTCTGTATACACAGCATCACATGCACCTCCCATATTCACCCAGACACAGAAAAAGAAATGTAATAATAATCTACAAAGCTACTGCTCATTTTTGGAAAGAAGTGGTAACCCCTTGGCTTTGAATACAATATAGGGCTAAAATTTTATTTTCCTGAGCTAGACATATTTTGAAATAAAACAAAATACTTCAGACTTGAAAACAACAATATGGCATGATTACTACATAATATGTGTCTATGCACATGTGTAAATATGTCATGCGTATGTGTACACACATGTACAAACATGCACGCACAGAGAGATAACGGAAAAGCCTGTTGTCTAAAATCAATCACATTGACTATTACTCAAATATTTGAGAGAGTAGGAGTCAGTCTGTAACCAAATAGCATTTCAGGAAGTAAAAGAAAGTCAAATGATGACCCTGGACAGCCTTATGTCAATACAGAAGAGGCTTTCCTATTAGTTGCATTCAGTTTAAATTAAGCTTTTAGCCACTCAATGATGTTTGTTTGTTTGCTTTGTTTACAGTTTTCTCCCTTCATTTGATTTTACTTTTGAGACTAAGAGATCAATGATAAAGAACCATGAAGCTCTATTATAGTGAGATTGTCAGTGGAGCATTTAATTGAACTTTCGTGCTCTGCATCAGTCCCCAGTTGTATAGTGTAGAAACTAATCACCTGGTTCAAGTGTAATTCAGCATATGGCTTTCTTTATAGCAGTGGTTCTCAATCTATGGGTCACAATCCCTTTGGAAAACCTGTATCTCCAGAAATATTTACATTACAATTCATAAAAGTAGCACAATTACAGTTTTGAAGTAGCACTGAAAATAATTTTATGGTTGTGTTTCACAACAACATGGGAAATTGTATTAAAAGACTGTAGCATGAGGAAGGTCGAGAACCACTGATTTATAGTGTTCATATAAGGCATATAGGTAATTTGTTATCTTTTAAGTTATAGACATTTTTCCAGCTTTTGTGGCGTAAAAATACCACAAGAGAGTCTCTGCTTACAGTCTAGTCTACTGTAGCATCAGAATTTAACCAGCATTTTCTAATCCATTTTACTTATGCATTCAAAATGTACTGAGGTTGGTATTTGTGTTTGTTACCAGGTGTAGCAGTGCAGCTCTGTAATAGTAGAATTGGCAGTCAGACGTAGGAGAATGACCAGAAGGGCAAAGTCAGCCTCGTCTATGTAGTGAGGTGTATGTCAGCTGGGGCTACATACTGAGACTGTTTCAATAAATAAATAAATATAATAAAAAAGTATTTTTACACTAATTATTTAGCATCTGTCAAAGCGCATCTCTTAAGCTGGCAGGCTCACCAACCCTGCAACTACCCAGGCCCAGAACCAGGTTTAAGTGTTGGCCCACCCCAACACCAACCCCATCTGTGATCTGCTGGAGCACAGGTGTGGGGGTGTGGTGGAGGTTCTCTGGATCCAGGGCTGCAGGATCTCCAGGACACAGGGCAGCAACAGCACATCCAGGAAGAGTCCCAGGGAAGGCCCAGTGTCTGTAGTGCATCAGAGATGAGGGACCTGGAACCCGACCAGTGATTCTTTGCAGTGAACACCTGCATAAAAGATGTATGGATAAAGGGGTTACTGCATGACTCATTGTGTCACACTGCAGCTTCCATGAAGAGATTTTTCCCTTTTCTTTCTTTTTTATCTTAAGTTTTATTTTGCTTTATTTTTTAGGGGGGGTGTTTCAGGGGCAGATGGCAGATTTGAGGGGACAGGAGATAGGTGGGATCAAGATGCATAATATGAAAAACACATAATAAATTATTTTAATAATTTTTTAAAAATGTATCTCTAATAACTAAAATGAAAACTGTCTATAATTAATCAATCTAGAGACATGTTTACAGAATGTCAATATATTAGTTCTCTTAGACTAATTCCTGGATTTGGGGGGTTTGGTTTTCTTAAGCATGCACTGGGCTTTGAGTTATTCCAGAATTTCAAAAGCATCCTTCCAAATTACCACTGATTTTGCATTTTGCATGTATTTGGTACAGTCACATTTTGTAATTCAATGGTATCACAATTCACAAAGCTGGCTTCTTGCTTTTGCTAAAGCATTAGACAGTCACCTGTGATTCAATTCCTTTAAGAGTCTACTGAAAACTAATTTCCCAGAACAATTCATGTGTTACAGGGAATGGACTTGATTTTTTTTTAATACTATGGTTATCTACATAGCATTACCTTTTGCATTTCAGCTGAATGTAATCTTCCTTGGGATTGCTTTATACAAAATGTTTCATCATACTGCCATACTGAAACCTGAATCAGGCTGTCTTGATAATATCAAGTAAGTGATTCTTAGTTTTATTTTTATATACTGTACTTTAAAATTGTTTCTAGTTTATACCGTAAAAAATGATACAACAAAATAGTATCAATTTCAATATATTGATTTTGTTGAGTAAGGTTATTTATTGGATAAGGTAACCTGATCATCTTACAATCAATGTAATGAGACCCTTTCTCTAAACCTACCTTTGCTTGTAAGCTGTATTTTATAAATGTTTTTAATGTCTACATTCACTATATCTTTTAAAGAAGTGCAGCATTTCTAAATGAAAACAGAAACTACTTTCTAGTGCAGTAACTGTATGAAATCTCTCACACTGTACTCAATCCCTCAGAGCAATGGTGTTTGCAAAGGCCCCAGTAGTGACAGTACCTGCAGTGATGGTTCCTGCAGTGATGATACCTGCCGTGATAGTTTCTGCAGTGATTAGACCTACAGCAATGGTACCTGCAGCAATGGCTTCTGCCATGATGGTACCTGCAGTGATGGATCCTGCGGTAGTGATGGTTCCTACAGTGATGGTACCTACAGAAATGGTATCTGCAGTGATGGTACCTGCATCAGTGGCTTCTGCAATGATGGTGCCTGCAGGGATGGTGCCTGCAGGGATGGTGCATGCAGTGATTATGCCTCTAGCAGTGGTGTCTGCAGTGATGGTACCTGCAGCGATGGCCTCTGCTACGATGGTACCTGCAACTGCATTTGTTAATGGATGACAACTGGTAGACCTTGCAGGTACCAAAAAGGGAATTTCACATGACTGGAAAACAACCATGAAATACTAAGTCTAAGGAGTCTGAGTATTCTTGTCGAAGTCTTTTGTAGCTGTCCTCTTATCCTTCTGATGAGGGAGGTGAGGTGCACTTTCTCTACTGTTCAGAAGCACAAGTTGAGAATGTTTTATCCAAAATGCCCGGGTTCAAAACATTATAGAATTTTAAGTAGTTCAGATTTAAGAATGTTTGTATACATTTCATGTACAGTTTGGTGGTTGAGAATTCCTACTCTGAAAATAAAAGCCAGAAGCCGTCTAAATCCGAAGATCAAAAATCTGAAACTTTTTGATCGTTATGTTTGGATGTCAAAACATATTGTATTTGGACTTTCCCTCTCAGTCATTCTGAGTCTTTATTTTGAAATATAAGTTCTGTCTTACCTACCTTTAAAACATTTACACCTTCTCCTAGAAGGTAAATCTACCCGGAACATTTTCCACTCAATTATCCTTTCACTTTCAAATTCTGTCCTTTATTACAAATTTTGTATATTTTTATCCTCAGACAAGTATAAAATGCAGAAATATAAAATATTCGTATTTCATGTTAACCTGCAATGAAAATACATATAAAAGCTAAATTACATTTTCTGAAGTCTCTGAATTCCTTGTTACAAGCAAAATTGTATTTTAATTTACTTATTGGCCTTGATATTTGAAAAATATATTAATATTGAGAATTACATTAGTCTCGTACACACACATACATACACACATGCATATACACACACACACCCATGCTAAATTGCATTTTCATGTGATTTCTGATGCTGTGTGTTGACTTGGATAAATAATTCTATGAAGATGAATGCACATTCAGGACATTGAAGGGACACCTGAGATTTCCCTGTCCTCCTTGAACTATGTCAGACAAGTCATGTCACTCACTCCCTAGCTTTCTATATTGGTGCCTGACAGTTGCTGCGACAAGTGTTTCAGAATACCACAGTACACTAAGATGTTAGTGACAAAGATTATTGACATTGAGCAGTTCACTTTGGTGAATCAATAACTCTCCTAAGTTACTTTAAAAGAATAGCTAAGGAGTTAGGAAAGTAAAACATTTTAGGAGTAACTAGAAATTATCCACACTGAAGTACTGTCTTGTATTCTTAATTTTACTTTCTTGTTACAGTAATGATTATGTTACTGAATTATGTACGATTCCATTGTCATTCTAAAATGTACTGTGCATTCTATACTGTTCCTGATGACAGTGAGTTTTGATATGTTAAGTAGCCACATAAAACACATTTTTCTTGCAGCATACTTTACTCAAGTCATTATAAGATACGTTTCCATACCTTATATGTTTTGTTCTGTGTAGTAAATTTATCTAGGTAATTTTAAAGTACCATTTGGCAGATTAAAAAAACAAAAACAAAAACAAAACAAAACAAAAAAAACTTTGTCTTTATTTCAACATCTACCAGGGTAAAACTTTAAAAAATTTGCAGTCATTGTCATATCTCCAAGTAATTTTAAAGTAGTTTTATAAACTCTTTGGGCCATCTAGCATTTCTTTAAATCTATTTCTTGTTCTTACTACTGGCTGTCACATATTGTAAAATATCTTTTTCAATAACAAGTACTGTTTAGAACAGTGGAACACCCCAAAACTAATGAGTATATTTAATGACATTGATCACATTAAGTTTTATAATACAAAGCAAAATGAAGTCATTAGTAAGAATACTTTGATTTGCATTCCGTCAAAACCGCTTAGAGCATTTGGAGAGTACTTAACTTTGCTGAGTCATGATTCCCTCCTTACAACTGTATAATGAATGCAGCATAACCAACCCTCCAATGTGCCTAGGAATGTAAAGCCTTTGATGATGCTTTCAAAAACTCTGTAAGGGAAGACTGGTTGTTAAAATTATGTGTCACGTGACTTTAAAACAGAGCTGTGACTGTGGCTATGCTGACAGAAAAGAACCAGCAATAGTTTAAGAATGTAAGAAAGGAAATAGGGAAGTCATTGTCGTAGTGTCATATGACCTGAGGAACTGCCGGAACCACATCCAGAGCATTGATGGAACAGTTCACTGCCTTACAGTTCAGAAAGAGAATTCTTCTGCTGCACCAAAAGAATCCAGGAAGGCTAAGCTTTGCACACTGTGACTAAATGGAGGAAATTACATTGGCGTAATGTCATATGCTGATGGAAACAAAGTAGACTACTAAACTGAGGGATTTCTACTTACACTCCTCTACACAGAAAGATGATCTTTTGAAGATCAAGAGAGTATGTGGGAGAAAGATAAATCCATCTCCAGAAAAGAAACTCTTTATTACTTTATGAAGTCTGGGGGAAATTTTATTTTATTTGAATTGCATTGTATTAGGTAAGAAGCAGTTGTAAAGAATTGACAGGTTGGAAATAGAAGTGTGGAGAACGTTCTCTTTCAAACACTGAACACAAGACATTTTGTGTGGCTGCTGCAAAACCGAAAGTATTATTGGAAACTGGAAACAGTCCATCAAGAAAAAAAATCCCAAGCACGCATGCACTTAAATCATACCGTAGTTTCAAAATACATTAAAGTTTTTAATAATAAAACATTTATTACTCATTTTCAATTGTTCCTTATGTTGTTTTAGTTGTTTTATCATTCATCATAACAACCACACCATACAGATAATTTTATCTCTATTCCTCTATGAATAAATGAAATCCCAGAAGCAATTTCCAGACTATTATAGCCAAGAGATTTTAACTACAATGGCTTTGTTTCTAAACTCTTTCTAATGTACTTGTTCCTTCTTACTAAGGTTTGTTTCTTGTATGTTAAATCTTTTTTTCTTATTTAGTTTAGTAAATCTAATCTTTTAGTTAGAATATTTATTCCAGTTTTTAATTTTCATTTTTTAAATTTTTTTATTAAGAGATTTTCTATTCATTTTACATACCAACCACAGATTCCCCTGTCCTCCCTCTTCCCACCTCCTAGCCTTCCCTCCCAACCCACCCTCCATTCCCACCTCCTCCAAGGCAAGGTCTCCCATGGGGAGTAGGCAGAGCCTGGTATGTTCAGTTGAGGCAGGTCCAAGCCCCTCCCTCTTGCACCAAGGCTGTATAGAGTGTCTCATCATAGGCACTAGGCTCCAAAAAGCCAGCTCATGTACTAGGGACAGGTCCCAATCCCACTGCCTGGGGGCCCCCTATACAGTTCAAGCTCAACAACTGTCTCGTTTATCCAGAGGGCCCAGTCCAGTCCCATAATTATTGATGTGGTGGTTTCATTCCGTTAGTTTCTTATCATTGTAGTTTGTGTATTGTCCTCCTGTTCCTCCTTTATTTCTTCCTTTGATAAATAACACTATTTTGTGTCACATTTTATTTTTCACTTTGGCTTTTTAGCTAATCACTATAGTTTTTAATCACTTGTTCAAAAAAATTAAAACAGAAACCACTAAATTAATACAGTGTATTTGTAATATAAATGATGTTTCACCTATGTTCACTTCACACACTTGTACACACACACAGAGTCATGTTTTTGGTTGACTATGTGTTTTCTCCTCATTCTATTTCACTGGCACCATTTCCTTTAGTCACTCTCATCATTTGAAGACTCTCAGTGATGGTTCTATTAACTTGTTTCTTCTTTTATCATATTGTTTTTGCCTCCTTCTACCACCAGTTGGAGAGAGAGAGAGAGAGAGAGAGAGAGAGAGAGAGAGAGAGAGAGAGAGAGAGATCTTGAAAGTGTTATTTCAGTCATGTAATGTAACTGTAGGGATAAAACTCTTCAAAGGGTCCCATTATTTTTTTTGGGGGGGGTCCCATTATTTTTAACTTAAGTTCAAACTCCTAGTCCAAGCCAGTTAAGCCTTGGTAATCTTGCCCATCTCCTCAGTCTCCTTTCCTTCTTCATCATGAGCCCATCAGTCCACTTTAGGCACATGCTCTTTTCCCTCAAGTCTCGCCTCTACCTACTTCCTTTTCCTTCACTACGCCTGGCTGACTCCTATTATTACATTTACTGTAAATATTATTTTCTTGTTTTAAAAATACATTGTATTATTTTTCAATTTCAAAGTCACCCCGGGGTCCTCATAATAAGCCCCTTTAGTATTAGTAAAGAATACTTATTTGTCTAGCTCATGGTGTACTATGGAAAAAAAAAATAGCATGAGATAATGTAGTTAGCTTAATAACAGAGAAAATGAAGGATGCTAATTCTCAGGCTTCCTTGGAAAGTAATTAAATTAAACAGTACACATCTACTTGCTGATTGCTTTTCATTTGTCTCTTCATCAAAATAAGTAATTACAAGAAATATGTAATTCCAATCATTTGAGTTTTGTGCTTGATTTTCTCACTTACTGTAGTTGGAACACACTGTAATCATAGCAAAAGTCCAATACAATTAAAAGTAATTTAATATATACATAGGCTATTGTTGAGTTTTTGCCAGTCACAATTAACTTACAGTATGACTGATGAACACAAAATTTTAATTTGTGAAGAGTGTGGAACACCCAACATTTACCTTCAAAATAAAAATTGACAGCTTCTCTAATCACCCATGTTTTATCACAAATTATTTTGAAGAATAAAAATAAATAAAGTTTTGGGTCCATTTGGAGAAAATAAAGCAATTAGCCTTTCTGTGCATTTACTATGCCTATTGCTTCCCTTTCATCTATGCACAGGTTTCTGTTCACAGGCTTCTGCTTTTGCCCGTTCATGATTTCCTTAAGTCATCCAGCTGAGTGCTGAGGGGATCTTTCCTTTCTTCATTTCTAGTTGTCAGTGTGGGTGTTGATAAACTGTAGTAACTATTCAACTGTCAGTCCCATTTGGATGCGAGTATGTGTTCAGTTCTGGGAGGGCTGGCTAGATATCTTTAACAAGTTATACCAAGAGTTTGCAGTTTTTCTCTGATTAGAAAGTAAGTATATCTATTGGATAGTTTTGCATAATTAATGATAATCATATGTGCAAAAAAAACCCACATCATATATTTGGTGCACTTTGCAGAATATTGTCATTTAAAATAATTGGAGTTGAGGTCTCACCTAGGTTAGATGCAGACTGCTGGACTCCAGGGGTTCTTGTGACTTGGTCTCCTGAGATGCTCAACCTGTAGACTCCCACTGCCGTGACTGTCATACTTCAATTATTTAGTTTAATCCACTCTGTGTGGAAATAATTCTGCTGCCTCTGAGTCTTTGTATTTTCAACAGTGAAGCTGTGCTCAGTTTCTTTCAAAATCTCATTAGAATTTGTATGACTTTATTTACCATATGGTGTCATTAAAATTATACATCATATGATCTTCTTTTTTAAAGACAAACTTAGCCTTTTATGGAAAAAAAGGCTCCAGGGGTGAAATGCTCATTTGGTTAATAAATAGTAAGTTCTGTAGTTCTAGAGGGAAAAGAATATATCCTCAGTAAGCTGAAACACCTGCTATATATAAAGGGCCCCAAGAAAACTTCTGAAAGCTTCAGGGGCAAAGAGAAAAAGGCTAACAATACTTAAAATAACTGCACTTTTGAAAAAGGTAAATTTTATTAAACTTTATTTGAGTACTATATTTCTAAATGTTGATAGGAACAATTAAGTCAGAATTATATTCAGCTTGATCAGTAGTCTATTAATACTTCATGGAGTGAAGAGAGATTGGATTCTATAAAAGGGAAGGGTAATTGCCATAAGCTTGAAAAATAAAACAATATCACAGGAAGATTTTAATGCTCATATTTTCCTTCATATTAATATATCAAGATATATATAGCCTGTATATAAATATATAGCCTACTTTTCAAAATTATCTCATTTTTTATACTACAGTCACTGCAATAATATGAAGAGTCTGAACTTTATGAGAACATAAATCTGGTACACAGTCACAGTTAATAAAAGTATTCATAAACTTCGAAGTTTTCTCAAGGAAAATATTTGGGGACATTCTTCATTGTCTTTTCTCTTCTTATTTTAAGGCAGGGTATCACTATGCATCCCTGGCTGGCCTCAACCTCTGTGTAGACCAGACTGGCCTCAAACTCAACAAAAATCCACTTGTCTCTGTCTCTGCTACTGAGATTGAAAGCAGGTGCCACTATACTTGGTATCATTAATATTCATATTATGTATTTGTTACTGATAAAAATAAATAGATAAACAATCAATGAATGAATGAATAAATAAATAAATAAATAAATAAATAAATAAATAAATAAATAAATAGGCAGTGATTTGGGGTGTTAAAAGGGAGGCTCAAAATAGTGCCTGTAAGCTTAGACATAGCTTATATCTCCATATAATTTTTTCATAGCTCCTGTCACCATCAAAATTATTAAATTATATGAAATTTTAAAAGACTTAATTTTGAATCCTTAGGAATATTGTTTCAAAAGGGTTACATCTTATAAAAGATTACCATAAGTAAAGATATGTTGTCTTCCTTCCTTTTCTATTGCTATAATATAAAACTCCATTGCCAAGGTAAACTATAAAAAATATTAAATTTATAATATTATTTATATTTTTTATATATATTAAATCCATGATGATGGAGCAAAGGAATTCCTGAGAACTTACATCTTGATCCACAGACAGGAGGCAGAGAGAGATGGAGAGCCCAAGCATGACCAAATTATTTTGAATCATCAAAGCCCACCCCAAGTGATCTCTTCCAAAATGACCTCATCACCTTACCCTTCCCAAACAGTTCCACTAATGAAAGATCAAGTATTAAAAGTTATGAGCCTATGAGAGGCATTCTTATGCAGACCACCACTTATGTTCTTACCTTTTAAAACAAATATTTCTCTAATACATATACTTAATGCATTCATGCTTAGAATTAGAAATAAGAATAGTTTTACATTATTCATTATATGAAAAAACACTCTTTAAAATAATTCTATATATGCATATGGTTTGTTAATTTTTTCCAGTTGTCCTCTATTTTCGTGATATGTATAACATGTCATGCCATTATCATAAATAACTGAAGTGAAGAATTAAATATTCCAAACAGCACCAGACCTCTGTGGATTGTTTGACAGCCAGACTCAGTGTAAGCTGTTTATGACATTCCTTAAGCATTACCTAGTCATTCATGGATTACCTCGATGCCCCCATTTAAAGCTGAAAATCAGTCAGATTTCCACAGATTCACACATGCTTGCATGCAGGCAGTGATATTGACATCTCTTCACATCCTGCATTTTTTTTTTTTTTTTTCGAGACAGGGTTTCTCTGTGTAGCTTTGCGCCTTTCCTGGAACTCACTTGGTAGCCCAGGCTGGCCTCGAACTCACAGAGATCCACCTGGCTCTGCCTCCTGAGTGCTGGGATTAAAGGTGTGCGCTACCACCGCCCGGCTACATCCTGCATTTTTTTCAGCTATAATTTCAAGTGCTCTGGAGTATTAAAAGGATGGTCTCTTTTTGGAGGCATTTTGTTTAAAATGCATTAAAATTCCCATATCTTCCCAAGAACTGTGTTTTATGAATAAATGCATTCAGCCCACTCCATATGCTGGAAGCTATTGGTGCTACCCACTACAGGAAGCTGACATTTGAGAAAACCAGTTTGAAGGATGATAGTTGTAGGCACACTATTATGCACTATACCTTGAGATTAAATTATTTTTTCATTCTTTCCTCCAAATAATTAGGTTTATATCAGATATGGGAGCAGCAATGGTTTTCTAAGGATGTATGAGAAATCCTGAAAAACTTCCTAAGGGGAAATGTCTTCTTAATAATGAAAATGTAAAAATTAGCATCTCCTTTGTTCTTTACATAGGCCTTGGATCAGATTGCTTTTATATTTCAAAGGAAGTGTGCCATCAGCTTCATAGGCTGAATCTAAATTAGCTACTCATAGAACTGTGATTTTTGCCCAAAAGTGTAAAGTGAATGTCTTTGAAAAAGTGAAAAAATGCCTGAAAATAATTGCAATTAAACACCATTTGTGCTCCATGTACCTTAATCATGTACCTTGCATGCCTTAACATATGAATGATCCATATTCTTAATTGCCCATTAGTTTATTTAACACACATGTGTGTACACAAAGGATTGAACCTAGGCACTTGTACATGCAGAATACAGATGGAGCTCTAATCCCAAACCCTCAGGGAGCTAAAATTTTAATTTTAAAGTAGAGTTTGCAGACTCCGTAGGTAATATAGAAAGTTTAGGAGAAAGAGGTGAGATTCTAAGGTTTTTAATTGGATACTAAGTAAGTGGGTTGTTACTGTTGACATGCTGACAACTGGAGATAACGTATTTTGATGTTTGAAAATATTTCTCACCAAGTAACTTATAAGACATTCCAGTTGCTAATGTTTGATTGGCCATTGGAGTGGTGAGAGCTGGATTTTCCCTTTTGGATCCATAGTGCATAAATCTACGTATATATGACTCATTTTCATATCATGGGTCCATTGATTGGCAAGTTAATGAACACAATTGGCTTCTTAAACTTTATATAAGCTTTACTATATTTGAAGTGAATACCTCCGCCAAGCAAAAATAACATGCAGACATAAAGAATTTGTTTTTTCTTATTTTTCTATTATTTTCAGAGTGGTTTACAATAGCAATGTTGCTTTGTTTTCAAATCATATTTTTATCTGTGCTTGAAAAGTGCTGAATGTACATGTCAATAGTGACCTAAAATTAAATGCTATTTATGAAACTGCTCTATTGTAATTAAATTGTGCAGACAGTACAGTGGGGTGGCAGGCATCTTGAGCTTCTCAGTCCACACTTGGCAATTTAGTAATCTACTTTTCTCTTAGCTAAAATCTCAATGGCTGTTGAGTTATTCCACTACATAGTTATGTGTTTTTTAAAGAATTGTCATCAAAGTCTCTGGCACTTCTTATTTTGTTCATGTGCCATTAAAGTAAGCCTTCCAGAACACTCTTCATATCTGTTCATGGAAGCTGGTATTTTAAGCCAGTTATTTTGAAATGCTAGCCCAAAGTCTTTTCTGTAGAGATTGACCCAAGTTTAAAACTAAGCCATTTAATTATGATATTAGGAAAATAAAGAAGGAGCATAAAAAGAAACCATTTATTTGCAAAATTACTTATATTATTCGGTGTTAACTTATTGTGTATACCAAAATATAATTTGAAAACTGGTATGTTTTCTTTATAAAAGTGATTGACATTGCATTTATTCAATTTTTAGTTGTCTTATGATTATTTATTTATTTGGTTGGTTTGTTTTTTACTTTCAGACTTCATTGCTTATTATTTAATTAGTGGTACAAAAGTCTATAAAATATTGCTCATTCTACCAGTATATGCTGCAAAAATAATTTCTTTAGTATTAGTCAAAACCCTACATAGCTAAATTATTCAGATAATTTTTTTCTACTGGATTCCTTTTTTAAATGAGATGTTAATGAGATGATTGGCCTAATAAATAACTTCCTATAATTTTTCTTTATCCTGCGAGTGTACATATATCTATGCTATTAAAGTATCAACTTTTTCCTCTATTGTATATTTTTTTTACAAATTTCAAGAGAAATTCTTAAAACCAGGAATGAAAACCGTTTTCTCCATTTCATTTTATTTTCTATAGTATATTATATTTATCTTAAGAGTTTTATAATTCACATCTTATCTTTATTCTCTTTGGAAGTCTCACTGTGATCCCAGTTTCCAAAAACGCTTTACAGAATATCTCCTTTTCCTGCCAAATTCCATTACTACCCTCCTGCATGGAACCGCTGCCCTGTGCTTCTTTTTGGTCCCATGGACATAATTCATGCCCCTTTACCCTTACCGCCTAATTGCTGTAACTTGCTCATTATCTATAAGAATTAGAATGTCCATTTTCATCATCTCTGGCAAAAGCGTCTTAATTATTTAAGGACTTAATTTAGATTTCAGATTTTTAATAATTGTTAAGAGTGTATTCTTCTTTTAATTATAGTTGCATTACATGCACAGTTATTTAGTCAGGAGAACCAGTGTATTTAAAATTTTAACTCAGGTCAGCCATGGCCCTGTGTACCTCTTTATTTGTTTGATCTTCCAGCATATGATGAATTATGCATTTAAATATTCAAGATGAACCTTCAGTATCCTGACTAACTGATAAAACCTCTACATTTTATTCTTTCAGCCCTAACATATCCAAGTAAGCTTACTGATGATGGAGATAAATAAACTGAGGCCTACCAAAATTTCAGTACTTTTTTTTTAAGTTGTGAAATACATTTCTTTAGCATGCACACTGTCAGAACACTTCTGTCAATCAAGTTTAGCTTTCTCATATCATCCAGTGAAGCATAGGATTGTGTTTGTGCATTCATAGAACATTTTCATATACCTCTATTACAATTTAGAGTATGCAAATTTTAACATGTATAAACTGAGGCTTATAAAGAAAAAAAATACTTGTCCAAAAGTAGGTAAACTTGTCAACTTCCTGCTTTTGGCCATGACTCCAAGAGTTCCATTTATAGGAATCATTACTAAATAAAGGTATATTTTAAATTGTTAGTTATACTTTCCTTATATTTGTTATTACAATCAATGTCTGATTGTTTATAGAAATATGACGAATGTTTCTGTTTCTGGTCTGTGAAAATGAAAGTTATAATACCTTATGATTCAGGGGACATCATAATAGAAATTTAACCTCTGAATCACATTCAGGACATTGAAAATTATTAACTTCATTGTTCATTTTAATTGTTTGAAAGTTATCTACATCATCTGAGTTGAATAAAATCCAGAGAGTGTATAACACCTTATGGTAATTCATCTTTTTATATTCCAATGACCCTATATAATCAGCCCTGCAGTCTCCAGTTTTCAGGAATTTATGAATTCTAAGACTCAGACTAAAACTAAAACCAAGCAGACCTCCAGCAGTGACAAAGATGGCACTACCAATCAAAATGCAGCATGACAGAGCCCAGTTCCCATGGCTATATCTACAGAACATTCCCACAACTAAGGCTCAGGGCACATTGTAGAAAAGGGAGAGACTGATTGTAAGAACCAGAGGATCAGTGTCAATGAAACCCTGTCTCCTAGTAATGTCAGAAGCTGTGCCCATAAAGTCTTACCGACATGACTGTCCAGATGTGAGCTGAACAAAGACAACATCAATGGACATGCCACAGTGACAGGGTAAAACTACTAGGCCTCAACCGCAAGTGAATAACTGTGGGCAACTAAGAAAAGCTACGAGCAGGAGAGACACACATGTAACATTATAACAACTCAACAGGCTACGCGCACACACACACACACACACACACACACACACACACACATTTGCAATGACAATTAGTGTAAGAAAAAAAAAAACCATGAGTTTGAAGGAGAGCAGGGAGAGGTCAATAGGAGGATTTGAAGGGAGGAAAAGGAAGAGAGAAATGTTATAATTATATTATAATCTAAATAAAGAAGGAAGCACTATAAACTTTACTTATAAATACCAATGATAACAAGTAACTGGTATTTTATAGTTCTTGAACTATGTCTGACTAAAGGAACATTTTTAATGCGGTATATATAAAACATTTAGAAATATAATTTTGTCTTTATATAGATACATTGTAATTTATTTGAGCTTTCTAGGTCAAGGATTCAATTCTTTTTATGCCATAAATATAAAAAAGAGATGAGTCCAAGTCGGTAGCACACCTGTTAAAAATTTTCAAGAACATTTCCCGTGTGGTTTTATGTCTTTCCTTCCTTTGTGCTGATTCCATTTACTGAACCATCACAGCAGCCCAGTAGACTTGTGAACACTGAGGCACAATGGATTTTATGAACTAATTGCCAGGGAAATCTGGGTTTCTCTTTCGACATTCATTAGCAAGTTGAACATAACAATATTTCAATTTAGAATATGATAATCCATAACATTTACTAAGTCTAAACTTAGTGTCTAAAAGAAAATGAAATTTTAGGTAGTTTCCCTTTTTACATGTAAATACTTTTAAAAAAAATCACTTCAGAAATAATAAATGATTATTGTATCCTTCTTTGATTTCTGTTGAATTTCCGGAAAAGCATTAAAGGAGAGCCAGTAAAGCATTTTGTGTTTGTGTGTGTGTGTGTGTGTGTGTGTGTGTGTGTGTGTGTGTGTTTGTTTTCTCTCCAGCCTCTTTTTAGAGTCCACAGGGTCACAACATAAGGACATAAAATATGTGTAATAGCAAATACTATATAGTACTTTCATATTTAATTTTTTGTCTTTCCAAGTGTTTAGCTATTCACATGCTCAAAATTTCTGGGCTCTTATATTCAACACACACAGCAGCCCTATGAGGCAAGGTATATAGTCAGGTGTATTTGGAGATAAAGTGCTGTTACCTGTTGGGAATTTCTGTTATTAACCCAAAGTTGTAGTTGATAATGCACTTAGAAGGCGTTGAGACTCAGCAGGCTGATTTAGAATCCCTTGCTTTCAGCTTTTCACATGTCAACAATATGAGAATAGCATCAAGGAGTAAGTGATCTTATTCATTTCCACTAGAAGAACCCCAAATTTCATACTCTATTTTCTTGTCACCTACCAAGTGATTGGCTCATACATTTGACAGGTGAAAATACTAACTGCTACTAAGAAAGAAGTGCCCGTAGATCATTTAATTTTTCATTGTTTATTCTCCTTATTGGAATTCACAGGTCCTTACATATACATAATTTTGATCAGGTGATAATGAGTTATAAAATTTTACATAACATTCAGCTACAGAAATATTATGGTCAAATTTTTAAGTCATTGATTAGGCATTTATTGATTCTTATTTATTTAGTTTTTCTTAATTGCAAATTGAGGATTCCATTTTGGTGTTTTGCTTCTAATTCTTGAATTTTGTTGCAGCCACAGAGAGCCATAGGAATAAATTTTTTTATATTATATTTTAAATTATTTGTTTTATTGATGCAGTTCATTTTTCTCTCTTCTTGGTAAGGAATACAGTTTTGACAGTAATAATTCAACAACAATAAAATCTATACTTAAAATATAATTTTATTAATACTATTGTTATTGAT
Source organism: Peromyscus eremicus (assembly GCF_949786415.1). Lineage (NCBI taxonomy): Eukaryota > Metazoa > Chordata > Mammalia > Rodentia > Cricetidae > Peromyscus > Peromyscus eremicus. The sequence goes on from NC_081426.1 coordinate 73,197,568, forward strand.
ATTAATATTATACACTCTTAATATTTTTAAAAAATTTTTAATGTGTTTAATCCTTGGTGATTTAAAGGTATAAATATAAAAGAACCATCATCTTTATTTTACTCAGACTTCTGAATTAACTCTAAATCTTTCCCTATTAACCTTCCTATATTAGTACACAAAGTGATAATAGAGTCTGGTAGCACAAATTCAGGTGGGGCTGTCCCATTGACATAAAATACATTTGAAAAAGAAATACTGAGAAGCTAGGGATTTGGTCTTAGCTAATCAGCTGATTAAACATTTTCCATGGTACTATGGTATAAATATTAAAATACAAAAGGTTTCCTCACCCATTTTTTTTAATCACCGTAACTCAAAAAAAATTGAAGAAAAAGAGAATTTTTATTTCTTTGCTGAATTTAGTGTTTTTTCGTTAGTCAGGAGAGCAATAATTGTATTTTAAAACAGGAAATGTCAGGAGACCAGCCAGGATGGCAACAACCCTTTGGCTCTATGAAGCAAACATGTCATTCAGCAATCCCAAAAGCCAACCAGAGGAGTGGTACATTCCTAAGTGTACTGACCTCCAAGTGGACGGGATTGGAGTTTGGCCTGAGTCCTTCCTATTCCATTATTTACTGTGACTTATCAGTGATCAGGTCTTTGGACGTAAGGACTAAACCCTCAAACATATTTCTCCTAACTCCATCTCTCTTCACACTTACCCTTACCCAGCATAAAAATTATGTAGTACTGTCTAAAGATATGTAGGAAACTATAATAGAAGGGTATATTTTTTAACTTTTAAAATAATTTATTACCTTTATAGCTTTAGTTTCCAAGTAGAATTTCTCTTAAAAGCACATGTCCAAAATAATTATCTGCATAGTTCAATAACTTCTAAAGAAAGAGAAAGAATATCTTGGAATTAACTAGATTTACTCATGTCTCTGTCTATACATCATCTATCTATACTGATACTGTGACTTATTACATAATTTGGTTAGGTTATAAGTTAATGCTTTGATTAAGGAACCTGACTTGAAAATTCACATTGAGCTAAGTGTTTATAAAGTTATAATTTAATAGCTTTTTATATGGCTTGTGGTTTTTTTTCAAATATATATGTAGTTATTGTCAAGTGACAGAGGCAAGTAAATATTCTCAATATTACTTTTGGGTAAGTTTTACAGTACTATTAAAATAAAATTTTAAGTATCACGGAGAATAAAATGAAAAAAAACTTTCCCAAAAAGAAACTTTTTAAAACAGGGTTGTGAATATATATATATTTCACTTTCAATAAATTAACATAAATTAAAAAATAACCCATAAGTATCTGTTAATTTCCACCAAGAACATTTTAAAGCTGAGTATCCATAATACCATAAAAACTTAAGGTAATTACAGTGAAATTAGTCATACTGCTTATAATGGGACTACTGTTTATCAATGACAGAAAATAAAAATGAAAATTATTCAATGTTATAAGCCTAGTCTATAAATATGCTTTAAAATGCAAGTAAGGAAATCAAACATTTATAGCTTTTCTGTGGTGAGAACAGCATTGTCACCTGTTAATTTGGATTTGGAGAGAGATAATAATCCTAAATTCTCTAAACTAATGTAAGACCTGCCCCCCACAAATGCTGAAACTTGCTGACATAGGCTGTCTAAAGTAATCCGTAGATTAAAATCATTGCATGTTTATAATGTTCTGCTGTAGGTGTAGCTCTCAAATGTTTCATTTTGTCTATAAGTATGAATTTTTATGTTAAGTTTAAGCTTAGAATTCTAAAAGATAAAAAATTACATGTTAATTATTACACAAGTTAAGCCACTGGAAAAATACACCAAAATCCAGTGGTTTAATTCATTTTCCCTGGGAATCTAGGGACAGGTGGCCTAAATCTCATGCATCAACTCAGCATTACTAAGCAGCTTTTACTTCTGTATCTGAGGTTCTATTGTGTCTTTCTCCTAGTCAAAGGGAAGAACAAAAAGTAGAGGAAGCCCTAATCCAACCCCTTAATTAGTGAGGCCTAGAAATGTCACACTCACTTCTGTCCACATCCCAGTGAACATTGCTCAACACACATCTGCAGGAGCTGAGAGAAACTGGTTTTAGCAGATTCTGCTTGGTGAAGCAGCTGATGTTCCTCACACTGCTGAAGAAATTGCTGAATCCCTCTTTGATTACTCTCTTTTGACATTTCATACACAGAATAATATTTGACACATCAGTAGTCCTACTGCAAGCTGGCTATTTTAATTATTAAAGTATTTGTAAACCTTGATACGATATTGTAAGGCGTTTCTGCCTGTGACTCTGTATGCGAACCACTGTATCTATCTGCTTGATACTTTTCTTGACTACTTACAGTAGAATATATCCATCTCATAGATAGAATATACTGATGCAATGGGGATTAATATAACTGTAAACATTAACATTTTGTTTTATAACATAATAAATACATGATTTTCTACCTGGGTACATTATAGCAAGCAAACAATTGCTAGACATTCTTCTGTCTTCACATTTTATGGCATAATTCTAACAACTCTTGCAATTATATTTATTGGCTTAAATGTTCTTAAACTATCCAGATTCAGCATTATCCAATAGAACTTTTCTGTAATGGTGGTATTTTCTAGAACTGTATCATCTAGATTCATATTTACCACCTGTGTGAGGTTTTGGATCATTTGCATTATGACTGGTGTGCCTTAGAAATGGAAGTATAAACGCTGTTCTGTTTTGATAAATTTAAGCTGCCAGTTGTGATTAGCACTCACCACATGGAGTACATAATTCCATTCACTTCCTGCTCCATCTACTGGTTTATTTCCGTCACATCTCTTTCCCCGCATCATACTACTTCCTAAATATCTTATCAGGCATTTAACTACTCAATATTTATATATTGAGTATTTTCTCCTTTGGGTAAGAAGCTTTATATTAATCTTATTTTTTCAGTTTAAGGTTAGCTTTAGACATTCTATAATATTAAAAATATTTTATTGCTCAGATAAAAACTCGTTTTTTATAAGAATAATATAGATAATACTTATATTCTAATTTTGACCACTTTATAGATGCATAAACTGACAAAACCACAAGTTAATTAGCTTCTGCCTACCATCAAATATGTAGTAAATGATTGAGCTGCGATGTATGCAAACCTGAGGCAAGGAGGCTTCACATACCAGATTCTTGTTCCATCTCATTTCAATATTTACTGTCTCATCATTCTGGAGAGTGAGTTTTTATCAGTGGTTCTCTTTATTCAAAATTCATCACAGATGGGCCTTTCTGAGAACATTATTTGTGTATTCATAATGCAGGAAAATATATTGCTTCTGGCAAGAAGAAAGAAAAAAAGAGCTGTAATGATCAGATTTAACTCAGGTTAATCATAACCTCTATGTTAAAATTACTTAGAGGCATATTGTCCATAATTAAGTCATCTTATCCACTAATATTACAGAATAAGGGATACCTTTAAGTGACATGACATCTATCATTTTAAGCATGCCCCCAAGCCTTTTTTCAGATTGCTCATAAAATTTCTCATTCTCTGGAGAAATGTGATCTCTAAGAAATAAATGTCTCTGTCAAGTCACAAGTAATGTGAGCACATGATGAAAAAATGGAATTGCTGAGTCTCATATGGGATATTGCAGTATTGTAAAATTGATTTTCTTCCCTGGTATTTAAGTTCTCATGGTCATTTTAGGATTTACCTCCTGGATATAAAGGGAAGGTTATGATACCTTTTAGGGAGGCGGGGAATAAAGGCCTTTGGTGAAGAAAGTAGGAGGATATTTTTTTCACATGAAATTCTTTATCATAAAATGCTAATGTTGGTGTTCTTGTCTTTATGTCTATGCATTCTTTAGCTATGAGGATAACAGACCCTTCATCAAGTAAGAATGACCTGAATGGCTGATAAATTGCATTTATCAGTGTGGTCCCATGAACCAGCTGTCAGATCAGTACTGAGAGATCTCTAGAGCTTCTGTCATTCACATTGAGGCAGAAGAGCAAACTGTGCAGGAAACACTGGCATACAACTTACATGCAGAGTCCTGCAGGTGTATTGCCAGAAAGAAAAAAGAATTCTACGTCACCTCTGTTAATGGGATATCACTTGAGTTCAGTGCCGCAGTAACAGCACTTTTCTGTGGTACAGACTTGTCTCTCTCTCCTGGAGAGCTCCTCAAACTGGGATGTGTCCTTCCTTGCTGCGCATGTCCAAATTTCTGTTGTGCATTCAGGTGTCATTCGTCTTAAATTGTTTTCTGACTTGGTAGGGAATCTTTAAAATGATTTCATGCATAAGAAACTACCCAGTTGCAATTAGCATTAATGATTTCCTGTATTAACTATATCTATAAAAGTGGAAAGGCCCTTTAAATTTTAAATTTTACATGTGTAAATTTTTCAATTTGAAATTGGGCACTTGTATCATGATGGATAATCAAATTGCTTATGAATACACTGAAATTTCTGAAACAAATTTACAAGTCTGGACCAGTCTAACAAATGGAGAGATAATGGTAACAATTGGGTATTTGCCTAAATTTCAAAATTTACATGTCCTGCAAGAATCAACTCCCAATTGGCCACCTGTGGGCTACCTTGCTGTAGACGTTCAGTTTGTTCTTCTGGTGAAGAGTCCTTTGTTTCCATTCCCCAATCCCATCACACTTTCTTCTTCATGCTTTTGCTTATTTCCTTCTATGGAAATTAGAGCTCACTACAGTTCTAGACCATTTAACCCTTGGATCCATTGTGTGTTTTCTACTGGATAATGGCTGACATCAGTATTTTGTGCCATCTTTTGGTTTCTAAATCTAAGTAGACACTTTCCCTTTATTTAACGATGATTCTTTCCATTTTTCCTTTTTCGGATATCTGTGAGAACGAGAGAGCTATTGTTTGTATGTGTCCATGTTTTGGAATTCAGTTTTGAAGTAAATATTAACATTTAAGGTGTCTTCTAATTCATATAAGCAAATGTGCCAAATGCAAGAGCAAACCTCCTTTATTCAATAGTCTGGAAGTTTTATAACGAACCTGACATAGTTAATGGACATTTAAAACTAAAATACAATGCCTGATTGTGTTGAAGAATTATAACAATACTTACAATCTGTTTCAATAAGCCTCTGAGACCATATCTTAAAATATTTTAAAAAAAACAACAAAATAATTGAATTCAGATTATGGTGAATTATGTAGTTTTTCCTCTTCTCTTTACAAAAAATCATTTACCCCAAATACTTCCCCTTTGAACCAGAAAAATGAAAAATAATAGAAATGTTAGCTTGATGTGTTCAAAGAAGGGATTCTGGGACAGTAAGTGATGGGCCTGTGAATGTGTAGGGATCTTGGATGCTTTGAGTCCTATTTTCCCTTCTACTTCCAAAGTTAAGAAGGATTCTATTTTCAGTTACTAGAGCCCCATCTATCAAAAAGTTCATTTTGTGTTCCTAGTAAATGTGTAGCATGATCACAAATATGTGAACCTTTGTCACCCACTTAAGACCATTAAACATGACAGCTTGGAGGAAACTAAGCAAATGGAGTAAAGGTGACAATTCACCTTTCCTGCTACAATACTCCATTCATACCACTTCATCCCCATTCTCAACTTCATCCTCTGCCCAGTCTGTAGACACTTCTGAGAGAATGAAGACATCCTAGGCCTATAAAGAGCTTAGAGGCCTGATTTTGAAAAACCTAGTCCAACATAATCAACAAGATAGTACCCAAAAGCTAAAAGGTTGTTACCGATAGAGTGGAACTTTCTCTTTTGCTGCGCTTGCTCTACATGTCTGTAGAATTAGATAAATGGGCCTGTTCATCTTTAAATATGTGCTTCAAATACTGGTTCCTCCCAGTCTGGTTAGTTTTTTCCAACAAGTATAATAATTTTTAATAGGGAGAAAAGGAAATTTGGAAAAATGCGGTACAAACATATTAGATGAAGCATTAAGGACTGAATGTACTCAGCAAATATACAAAGGAGGCTGGTGACGACTAATGTAACTTTTAAGACTTTTTCTCCTTTCCCATGCACCATAAGTACATATCCATACCATTTGCATATGTATTGCAAACACATGAATAATTTATGGCACAAATCTGCTTTTGCTTAAATGAATTTCTGTGTTCATAACATTTTCATCCATGTACATCACCTCAAGCTTGATAACTTCTAGTCCCATTAAAATCTTAAAGCATTTTTACATGCCACTTGTCTCACATTTTCTGTCATTAAAACTTATCATAACTATTTTTTTCAGTGTCAATATCATTGATAGGACATGGTTATATTAACTCAGGACTAATTATTTGATAACTCTGAATTTTCTCCTCTCTCTGCAGGTCATGGGTTATAGGTGCAATAGCTCTTCTCTGCCTGTTAGGATTGACCTGGGCCTTTGGACTCATGTATATTAATGAAAGCACAGTCATCATGGCGTATCTCTTCACCATTTTCAATTCTCTACAGGGAATGTTTATATTCATTTTCCACTGTGTCCTACAGAAGAAGGTAAGCTACAGTTTTTCAAGATCAAATGGCCAATATTTCATGATAGTAAAGGATGCACTCCCTATTCACATATAGCATTCTTTGTTGTTGTTGTTGTTTTAATGAAAGATACTACTCTACTTTCTCAAAAAACAAATGTAACATATTACTTCATTTACTTTTATACTAGGAATGACAACATATATACAAAGTAAAAATATAATAGTTAGAAAGGGTGTTCAGGTTAACAAAACCATATTTTGTTATTTGTACAATGCTCAAAAAAGTGTTTTCTTACAGACTTGTTTGTATATCCATGGGGAGAAAAATGGAAGTTGTATTTTAGAGAGTAACTTCTCAATGTAAATCATGGAATAGGTTAATTTTCTGATTTTCTGTATTGATAAGGGAATAAAATAAAAAGCCAGTTTTAGTAATTAAATATCTTGTTTCATATTTTTAAACCATAAGATTGAATTTCTATTCTGATACTTTTCAACTCTATTAAAAAATGTCTCTATAGGTTTTATTACATGGAGCCTTAGCCGGATTGCCATGGTTTCAGTCTTAAGACCTCCATTTAAAACGTTCTCTGATTTTCAGCAAGTTAATTAACCTACTCTTATCCAAGTTTTCACATATGTGACATGGAAGTAATGAAAATAATTATGAAGTATTTAAAGAAATGGCTTTCAAAATGAAGTGGCAAACATTTTAATGTCAGAAAGTAATACTAAGACTTTACTTTTGTTTTGGTAAACAGGAAAAATGAGAACTAATTATCTCTATCTCTAAGATTTCTTTATTCAAGACTAAAAACCAAAGTGCTGTCCAAAACAGACATTAAGATTCCTGTCAACTTATTAAGTGGGCAAGAATAAGGCAGAATTTTATTGTGTTTCAATTTTAGCTGGTAAATGTCTACAATGTTTTCCTATGGTCACAAATATCAGTATAGATTAATAACAATCAGTCAGACCCCTAAATTGAGATTACACATATTAGAATGGATGAGTTTTATGCTGATGGAGTCAAATTCACCACAAAGACTGGCTACAATTGGATGGATGAAGTCTGTCAAATGATATCCCCAAAATGTCAGTAGCTCAACTCACCATATGTTTATTTTCACTCAGTGACCCAATAAATGAAATACCCCATAAAGACACAAGCTTGATGAAGGCTTAACCAGTCTCCAGCACATAATGTCGTAGTCATCATGGTTGATGACACAGTGCAGATAACCTGGGAATGAAAGAGAATCTTGTGAAAACTATCTGGATGTGGCTTGTATCACTTCTATGCACTTTCCACAAAACAGGACATAAAACAGAAAGTACCAGTTAAACTTCTTGGGGCAGTGGGAAAGACAGTTTAACTTTTAGCTTGTGTACCCAGAAGTAGAGCACCAGGGTATGGCCACCAGATAGTAATTAGCTGCACTGAATGGGTTTGAAGAAGAAGAGGAAGGCAAACCGTAAGGGAAAGGACTGGGTCATTATAAAGGATTGAACTTTATCTAACCCTCCAGAGACAGAGAAGCCCCTTTGAGGTTCTAGACTTGTGTGGTCTTCATCCTTTGGCAAGCTAGATCAAGCAGCTAGCAGGGAGGCCTTCTACTGCCACCAGAGGATCTCATCTAATCTTAATTACCTCTCAGAGACTCTGCCTCTGATACCATTAACATGTTAATTTGGGGATTAAGTTTCCAACAGATGAACTTTGCAGGGGACAAATTCACACTAATGTATTGACTATAAGGGCACTTAAAGGATGTATTTACTAAGCCATGATTGAGAACATATCTTTATATTTATAATAAATAATAATAGGTGGCATTTTTATTTAGTATCAAGAACATGCCTTAGCATCAGCAAATATAAAAGTTTTCTTGCAGAAATAGTCAAATATTTGGCTTTGTCATTGAAGAAATATCTTTAAAAGCTTTCTGATTAAATTTCACTAATAAAACTTTGCTCTTAACAATTGCTTATATATTGTGGCTAAATATATGCTATTCACTTTGGAGATTTTATATTTTATAAGGTTACTTGTTGATTGATTGACTCGTAAATAGAAATTAAACCTTTTGAGTAGAAATTTATTTTCCAATATGGATTGTGTGGTCTATCAATAATACTTCCGCTGGCTACAATGGTCACTGTTGCCTTTTTATGAATTCAGTTATTCGTTACTTATTTATTTACGTATTCTTACTTGCGAGTATGGAAAAATAGTCTATAAGTAAGGTCTATTTTTTTTCTATCCTCGATATTTTAGACATCACACTGAAATCAGCTAACATTATCCGATGTCATATCATGTGAAGTAGATTAGATACTCTAGGGACATGGCTCAAGTTAATCTTTTTCATTAAGACATATGCTGAACATTTTAAATTATATGAGAGCAAAAGAGAATTAGCACACTGAATCCTGTAGCAATGCAGCTGGCATGGAGGTTGGCATTACCATATATCTAGATTTGCTGGTTCTTTATAAAATCAGTGCAGAATATTCAATCTTCATTGTAAAATGCAAATAGTTTGCAATGAACTCCTATGGCTTATCTAGTTGTATTTCTTTGGTAACTGGGAGAAGAATGCTCCTCCAAATTTCTCTCTTCTTTTTTTTCTTCTACTACAATATTTGTTCCAATCAAAAATCACTCTGGATTAAGGAAACACAATCATTGGCTGGGTGCACCAGACAAAGAAAGTGAGATTAAAAGACATTAAAGTTCCTAAAGATGCTTCCAAATTTTAATATAAATTTTCAAACTATTCAATCACATGTATCTTTGATTAAGGATTATTTTAAGGCTTCCTAAATTGTAATCAAATTATTGCCACATTATTTTAAGAATAATCAATACCAAGCAGATATTCTATTGATTATTTGATAACCATCCTAATAATATGCTCTTCACTTGTCAATACTGTTAGAAAAGGATGCCACCTTCTCTCTTCTTTCTTATCTTTTCTCCACTTTATCTTGTAAATACAATAATTCTAAACTTTCTTTTCAGTGCTATCTTATAGCTATCATTGATAAGTCTTATTTGGTTCCCACCACCCATGCCCACCAGGGCATTTTTCATTGATGATTAATTCTACTCTGTTTCTCTGTCCCTGTTCTTTATGTGTGAGTAGGGATGCTGGGTTCATACAAAGCAAGTGTTCTACTTCTAAGCTATGTCCTTACCTTCTACTATTGGTACCAAGTAATTTATTTCCTTACTGTGATGAAATAACTGGCAAAAGCAACTTAAAGAAGAAGCATTTATTTTGACTCACAGTTTGAGATGATACAGTACTTCACGGAAGTGAGGGCATGAGGTATGGTTTGGGGACTGTAAGACACCTGCCATGCCAGGTCCTCAGTCAGGAAACGGAGATGTTCATCTTTATTTCCTCAATACTTGGATGGATTAAGAATTTATTCCTCAGGGCTGTTTTTTAAAAAAGTAACTATATTTATGTGTAATTATTGAAAACAATTTTAGGGAAGTATGTTAAAATATTTCAAAATTTTTACTCTAAGTCTTCAAATTTCAACCTTAGAAGAAAAACAAACAAGAAATATAGATATAAATGACATGCTTAGCCTGGTACAGTTCCCTTTCCTGTCTTTAAATATTAAATCATTTTCTTCTCTTTGGTCTCTTGGCTTCTCTCCTTCACTCTTTTCAACTTTCTCACTGATTTTTATCTAAAGAACAGTAGTTAAAGTATTGTTGAACCAATAGGTCATGCTCTAAAGTTAATAAAGCTAAAAACAGCGTCTTGAAAGTTTCAGATATTTGGTCTTTGAATTATAGGGTAATACCACTGGGTGTTACTGATACAGTATGTATATTTACAAAGGTTACAGTAGCATGAAATTTAAGCTTGACAACACGATTTTTACCATTTTGTACTGGAAATAGATGATCCACAATTTTTGTTTCTGTGGAGTTAGGAAGTAATTATGTTCTTGAAAATAAAAGCTCATATAGACGTTATACCTTACTTCTTAGCTGAAATGGATGACGCTCTAATAGAAGTTAACATCTCATTGGCTAGGTACGGAAAGAGTATGGGAAATGCTTGCGCACGCATTGCTGTAGTGGGAAAAGCACGGAGAGTTCGATCGGCTCAGGGAAAACATCTGGTTCTCGAACTCCAGGACGGTACTCCACAGGCTCCCAGGTAAATACAACTGGCTCCTTGAGCTGAAAAAACCTTACCGTTTGTCAGTTTCTGGTCACCCCATCCCATGTGTTTGCCACATCAAGAGGTTGGTTTTGGTGTGACTGTAAGGAAACAGGAGGAACAAAAATTATTTAAAAATTACAGAAAATACAGAATGTGGGTGGGGCTTATAAGAACCCCTTTCCGACTTCAGAGCCATCCCCAGATATGACTGATGGAGAAGATAAAGTCAGTGTTCTTCAAAGATGGGGACTCTCATATGCTGCCATGCTACATTAAATAGTCCAACACCCATTTGAGTGATGGGCAATACTAAATAGACTCAGGGGATCATAAGGAAAAGAAACAGACAAACAACAACAAGAAGAAGAGGATGTGAAGTTGGGAAGGGAGCATTGTGGGAGGTCTGCGAGAAGTTGGAATAGAGAACAGATCTAATCAAAATACATTATGTGCATGTGTGAAATTCTCAAAGGAAAAATTAAAGTAAAAATGTGTAGATTGTGAAATGTACAGTCTAAATTCACATAGTTACTATTGACCTAAGAATGGCTACAGCAAACAGAGAAAGAAATTTGCTACTAGAGCTGAAATTTACACAAAGTTATATTTTATACTTATGATCCATAAACGTCTTAGACTTTTGAATGTACCTAATAATTCTGTTACATAACTGTAAAAAGTTACATACTGTAAATGATATGTGGGAATGGAAAGATGGTTTACCTGTTATGAGCACTGACTGCTTTTCCAAAACACCCCAGATTTGATTCCTAGCACCTACATGTGGTACACAGTCCTAAGGGATCTAAAACCCTATTCTGACCCCTGCAGGTACTGTACACATGTGGTATACAGGTGTATATGCAACCAAAACAGCCATATAAATGAAGCAAAAATGTAAAAGAAAAAATTGCAAAAAAAAATGAGGAAAAGAATTATACTTCATACAATGTTATGTGTTTGAAGACTGAATGATCCAGTGCATGTAAGAACAACATCAAACCATCTTTGGTATCAATGTTCTATGGCATTCCCCCAAGTCCAGTAGGAAACACGGCTAAATTGTCCCTGGCTAAGGACACTTTATAAGCTCTTAGATAAAGTATTTGCCATTTTCCAAGACCATAGTGTAAGACAGTGTGGGTCATGAGTAAATTTATATTAGGACTGGTAGGCTAATCTTTGTGGTTTAATAGCAAATATGATAATGTCTAGATTGTTATGAGGAAGGCTTAAATTAAGTAGATAAGTACAGTTTAAATAAAGAGTTCACTTTTCTTCTTTTATTTTTTGTAATTGTATATGTCAAACCAAGACTGTTAACATGATGGGCTAACAGTGTACCTCCAATCTACAATTCCAGTAAATGTCTTTATCATTGGATTTATTTATAAAGCTTAATAAATTAAGTTTATACAAACAATTCTTTTTACATCTTAACAAAATCAATTCCTTTTGCCTATAATAATTTATTTCCAAAGGAAACACATCTGGTTTTTTGTTTTGTTTAGTTTTTTGTTGTTTTTGGTTTGGGTTTGGGTTTTTCGAGACAGGGTTTCTCTGTGTAGCTTTGGAGCCTGTTCTGGAACTCTCTCTGTAGACCACGCTGGCCTCGAGCTCATAGAGATCCACCTGCCTCTGCTTCTTGAGTGCTGGGATCAAAGGCATGTGCCTCCACCACCCAGTCACATCTGGGTATTTTAACCATATCAACTGACTATAGATCCAAAGACCTAGCTAGCGTGGAACTCATAAATCAAAGTTGATCATAAACACTATTTACAAACTTAATGGACTTTTATTTTGTGAATGAAACCATAGACCTAATATTAGTCTAATATAATCTGCACTAAATTTTGACAAGTACCCTATAACTTTCACAATGTATCTGTCTATCTTAAATGTCTTAATAACAAGTCATAAAACTTAGTCCAAACATATTGTGTAATCATTAACACTTCAAATGTAATCTGTTACTTTCATAACTTTCTGAGGTTTCGGTGTAACAAATTAGAGGTTGAAAGATGTGTTCACTCAGGTGGACAGAGATTCATGAGTTTAGAGTTTTCAGTCTGTGCATCAGACACATGAATATGAGTGTAAGAATAAGGGCAAGTCAGGATGATGCTTCAGGCAACATCCTCCTCTTGTGAACAGTGACTTTATTCCTACAGAATAACTTCTGCCCCTCCCTCTTTTTGTATTAATGGTTTCAACAGCTTTTAAATTAAAATGGCTGAGAGTCTGCATATTGGCCAGCCTGATTGGACTCAGCCTGCATTACACATGACTAGCTCATTACATATCACCCTATGGTCACTTTTATTGACAAATATCACTATGAAAGTATAACGTTGAAGAATTTCAGTTAAGTTAAAACAGACTGATGTGGTATTTAGCAATGTCTTTGGAGAATGAAATAAGCAATGTAGTTCAATAAACTTCATGAAAGAGAACACTACAGTATGAACCCTAGTCTTACTATTTACTAGCCATGACTTAAAAAAAAAATGAGTTTTTCTTATTGTTCTTTTCCTTTTATTTTATAGTGTCTTATTATGTGGTCCAAAAATTGAGACCCTATTTCCTCAGCTTTACAAGAGCTAGGATTACAGGATTTAACTTTTCTTTTAGTCAGAGCAAAGTTTTAATCTGATTTACTCAGTTTTCCCATTTATAAAATGGTAGCAATAGTAGTAGTTTCTTAGGCTGTCATGATTAAGCTAATGCACGAAAAACACTTTGAATAATAAGAGATGTTCAATAAATTGGTAGGTGCTGTGACTTATTATTGTCCCTATTACAGGGTAGAATGTCACATGTATTTTAAGTTGTATATTTTCTTCACCTTTCCAGTTTATAATGTAGTTTATATTAGTTTTATACATCATATAATGCTTATTTTTGTTAGTTGTGACAATATGATCCTACATAAGTTATAGGTACTTACATTCTGTCTGAATAAAACAAATGTTTAGGGGGTGGAGAGATGGCTCAGGAGTTAGGAGTGCTCACTGCTCCTCTGAGTTTGATTCCCAGCACCCACATGGCATCTATGGCCATCTGTAACTCCAGTTCCCAGGTATCTGATTTCCTTTACTGGCCTCCGCAGACACTGCATACATATGGCTCATAGACATTCATACAAGCAAAACTCCCACAAAATAAAAATTAATCTCAAAAATCCTTTTTAAAGCAAATAAATATGTTTCAATATTAATTGTGACTTTTTATAAGAAAATATTAATTTTTCCCCATTATAAAAGAAAAATTGTGCCATAGGAATACAAATATTACATCAGAGAGCCTCTAAAATAATAATTACTATGTATTTTATTTTTGAATTTAGAATAGAGTGCATCCTGTATAATGCAATAAATCTTTGAAACTCTCAGGATAAAATGGTTAAAAGATAACTTCCCTTATAGTCTAGAACTTTAATTCTCATGTTGATAGACAAGAATTTATTTACAGACCAAAACTAAAATCAGGTTTCAAAGCTGCTGGAGAAAGAAGTAAAATGGCAATGTGAAGTCCCTAGGTGAACTCACAGATGCAGTCATGGGGAAAGATTTTTTTTTTAAGAGGTTGATACTTATGTCAACATCTAAACAGTATTCTCTATCAGAGAAGGGATTTCAGAAAAGCACAATTCAAGGTGAGAGAAGACCTAGTATGAGACACTTGAGGCCAAGGAAATTGGCAAATTCAGGAATATGAAGAACATCATTAGATAGTTAACAAAGTTCTCGGAGAGGTTGGGAGAACCTGACATTCTGAGGCAATATTGGAGATGAAGCCATAGGAAAGCACAAGAGATCCCAAAGTATTGGTGAGTGTGTACAAATTCAGATTTTGTTTTCATTATTTTGAAAACATGATGGAGTGGCTTAGAAAAAGAAGAGATAAAATATTATCCACATGTAACAAACATTCTATAGTAACTGTAGATTTGGAGGACGTGACTGGCAAAACAAAGGGTCAGAGTCCTCCTCACCTCCAGGTACCATTTACTTACTTCCTGGTGGTAATAACTTATCAAAGATTAATACTATGGGAATCAGGCCAACATCAATTTATAGGACTATGCACAGGGAGATTTTATAGTGTGGAACAAGAGAATGCTCTACTCACTTTGATCAACCTGTGATAGTTTTGCTATTTATCTTACATCATTTATTTTATTGTATTTGGATGTATTCCCCTTTCAGTATATAACACTTTAAAAATAAAATAATGCATGTAATGAATATGAAATTCCGAATCATATTAAATGAATAAACACCTGTGGATCCAACATTCAGATTGGGAAACAAAGTGCCCCTGATTGGTGTTCCCCACCATGTGACGTCTCCCTCAACCATCTGTATGCCTCTCCCCAAATTCTGAATTTTCTTATTTCATTGACTGACTCTCACATTCTCTTCTCCTTCAATTTTGTCCTTTATTCTCTCTGTAAAGTGGCATCTTACTGTATGGATACGGTGTAATTGTTTCCTTCACCTCCGTAGTCTAGGACATGTCCTGTTGTCATTGATGATGTTGAGTTTTGCTGTATATACATGTGCCCATGTGTCTGCACCCCAGTCTGGGAGAAGTGTATGCTGTATATCAATATGGCTGACTAATTCTCAATGTATATTAAGATTTATACAATTGCCAGATACTCTAAGACTAACTACTACTATTCAAATATAGTGGGAACACACCCAGCTTGTGAGTTTTGGTTCACTTTCAGTAGCTCCAAAGTTTATTATTAAGCCTTTCATCTCTGGAACAGCCTCTGGAAGTATGTCATTTCCTTCTCAGAAGAGCAGTGTTTTTTAATCCCTAATTTAATAAGATGGCAAAACACAATAAAACAGAAAACTTCTCCCCTAGACTAAAACTTTCTTTGTGAGTGATCTGCCTCTTGGATATTTGAATTTAGAAATAGAAATCACAATGGAAGACTTTTCAGGTATCTATAGAGCTTCCTACCCTGAAGTGATGAATACAGCTGAGATATCTACTTTTAACACCTCAAAAGAAAAGTCAGGAGGTAGGTAATCCCTGAGATGTCATTGGTTTCGTTGAAAAACTTCTGGAAAATGTACCTTCAGTAGCATTTCAATAGTAATCTGTGTTCTTTTGTTAGTAGACTCTTATGAGAGTCTGAACTTTTAATTTGCTTTACTTTTGAAAAAAATTTTCTGGAATATACATCTCTGTGTTTAACTTGGTTACACTGGTATAGTACATTGCCTTTTTCATTGTCCACAGTTTTAATTGTTATGGCACGGGCATTAATGAAAATGTCTAATGACAAGAAAATAGCATCACTAATTTTATTTCTGATGTTTTCATGCCACTGCTTTGGAAATGTATAGAAATGTTTCTTTGCTAGGTGCTAGCAACAGAGACCTCACATAGCTTTGAAAACAAACTTTAAAATGTGTGTGAAAAGTCACTTTCTCATGAGTCTGTCTCCTTCTCCCTTCTCAATTCAGAGCCGAATTCGGAGAATGTGGAATGACACTGTCCGGAAGCAGTCAGAGTCATCCTTCATTACTGGAGACATAAACAGCTCCGCATCACTCAACAGAGGTAGTTAGGAATGATGTTTCATAGTTATTGCTTTTCTGAAGAATGTAGGAAGTTCTTAAATGCATTGCTACATATATACATGTTCTGACCCCTGTTCTGTGTACTAGAAATACCATAAGGGTTTGAACCTGGTGAGTGCAGCATTGTATTTCATTATTAATAGACTTTTTTTTTAATACTGAATTTTTAGGAAATCTTTTCTGAGAGAAATTTAAAAAAATGAGAAACTTACTTTCCTAATCATTTGCCATTCTTATAAACTGGTGAGACGTTAGGCCTCATTGGAAGGAGTGAAAATGGGCAATTATATGACTACATAGTCTCCTAAAGCATCGTAGAGTTCCTATTGTCCCAGGTATAAGTCAATTTCGTCATCTTTGTGGAAGTAAAATAGACTGTCCAATACATAGTTGAGGCAAGATAAGGTAAAATTAACTCTAATCTTAGTATCAAACATGCATCCAGACAATCTTGGACATTTAAAGACCTAGAGTGAAAATAATGTTTATAATGTTTTATGAATGGGGAGGGGGTGTTCATGTAACATTTGTGGATGAAATGCTCCAAGATCACCATTTAGACTTAGAAATCAAGTTAACAAAATCTGTCATTTTGTTTGTGAGAATCAATCTATGTGTATCTCTCTCTGTTTCTCTATCTCTCTTGAGTTTATATGTGCATGTGAATGTACATGTCAGTGTGTGTGTGGTGTGAGACAGAGAGAGAAGGAGAGAGGGAGAGAGATGGAGGGAGGGAGGGGAAGAGGGAGGGAGGGAGAGGGGAAGGGAGGGGATAGAGAGAAGAAAAGAGAGATCAGAAATAACTTGGCTGTCATAGAAATGAGTGAATACAATTTGAAGTGGGAATTGGAAAGCACTTACAGTTTTATCTGGGAAACTGTCACTTTTATGAACTAAATTATTCTTGTTACTAACATTTTTGTTCTTGCCTTAACGTCAAACAAATTGATCAGTCTGTTTTCAGCCTCTTTCGTAATGCTACTTAGAAACAGATTATACAGCTATTTTGCTTTATCATTAAGAACTCTGATGTTGGAGCTCCAGATAGCCTCACATAAAAGGTCTCATATTCATAGAGTTACAATAAAGTGCTAAGATAAATGGTATGCAAGCTGGGTTTGATACCAGCATGCATGGTTTACTCTAACCTTGCTGAGTGATAGGATTTGGATTTATTTGAGTCATTGAGATAGTAACCGTAATTAGTGATGACTTTAAATTATCTGTATTACTTTATGACAAGTAAAAATAGTGAGTGGGAATATTCATCCAAATACAAGAAAAGGTATTGAAATGAAAAAGCTACATTCTTATTTTCTTCATAACCAAATTTTTATTCACTAGATTATGCTCATTTAGAAAGTTCAACTCATGTTTTCTTCATGAAAATTTACAGAAACATCAGTATTTTCTCACTTTCTTCCATAAATCATCACTCACGCCTCAGTGGCCTTGAAATTAATTTGCTGCCTATGTGACCGATGTTCTTTGATGTTAAATAATGGCATTTGTAGAGGTTTTGCACTTTGATCCTACAAAGAAAACTAGCTTTATCAATAAGATACTGACAAGGTATCTAGATTCCAGAGATCCCAGCAGCCATGGAAGAGTTTTTGTTTACAAAGATTGAGAAAATAGGATTTGAATGATACACTAGTCTTTTGGCCTATTGGATGGATACACTATGTGAATTAATTTTTTTTGTCTAGTGTTGGGATCAGATTTAATGTAAAGAAACTATGCTATGTAAGTTCAGTAATAAATGCTTTCATGAGCTATTTTTGTAACATTAAAGTCAAACACATTACATAATATCGATTTTTATTTCTTTTCCACTAGTCCCCTCAAGTTTCATCAATTTTGACTACAGTGATCTGAGCATGACTGGGCCAATTTGAAATAAATTTAAAGGAAATGAACATATTTTTGTACTGACTGATTTTATATGTTAGTGTGTTCATTACGATTCCCATTCTGAAGATATTTAATGAAGCTGTTAATTTCAGAGTCTAAAATTCTTATAACAAGAATAAGTGATTTTGGTAATGACCTAGGGGAAAGGGTGAATATTAGTGTTTTATTTGACATGTGTTCAGGTTGGGATCTTTTCAAGATATATATTCTTCATTTTACTTGCAATATTAGTGGTGCTGGGAGTCACGGGGATTTTCTTCATTATAAACTGGTGTGACACAAATATCCCAACTGAGGAATGCTTTAGTTTATTCTCATCTGCTTTTTTCTTTGAAATTTTCATACATGTATACCATGTATCCCAATCGGATCCCTCAATCCCTTCCCATCTCGCTCCAGGACCACCTGTCACATCTTCCTCTAAGTTCATGTCTTCAGATTATTTATTTATTTTTATTATTTTAAGTTACAGAGTTCAGTTAATGCCGACCATATGCTCATGGGTATGAGTTTATCCTTAGGGGTATAGAACAATCTTCAAGTGACCATACTCTTGAGGAGAAGTGGCTCTTCCTCACCTCCATAACCATCAACTGCCAAATAGCATCTAACTAGGAAGAGAGCCTCAGAAGACCCTCCCCAGTTCATCCCATTATTTTTTGAAATCTCACATGATTAGAATACTTTGAAATTTTATTTCTTCATAATATTTCTCTAAAGATAGTCTTTAACCTCCTTCTTTAATCTTGTCTTATTCCCCAGGATCTTATCTTCCCTGCATTCAGGCGTGTGTAACATATTTAGGTATGTGACATCCAAGATTCATATTTCCAAATAGACACGTCAGTCACCTCAACAATATAATGAACCACATCTGTGTACTCTACAGATTATATCCTCTATCATTAAAATAAACATCTTAGATACTACATCTTTGCATCTTCATATATTCTAACCTCCCATTCATTCTTAGGTTCAGCTATAAAATGTAGAAATTCTAATTCCATATCTTAATTAGATATGCACATCTTTTTTTGTTTTTTACTTTAAGAGTACTGACCCTTGGAAACTATAAGCTATGGTTTAAGAATTTTTTATTTTTAATATAGGTTTTCTTTCAAATCATATTATTGCTCATTATATCAGAGGAGTATCATTTTATAGTTTGTATGTCTTAACCTATGTTCTTTCAAACAATCACACCATCTCAGGATGAAGAGTCTGTCATACAGGACAGAGACACTTTTGCTATTTTTTGTTGGTGTTTGGGTTTTGTTAATTTGTCTGTTTTTCCATCTGAGATATTCTTTTCTTAATCACCCTGTTGCGTTGTATATATTGAGTATATCAGATTTTTTTTAGATTTCCCAGTATAACAAACTTGATTGCTATTTGGACTTTATTCCTAGGTGTTATATAAAACCCTGAAAATGTATTGCTAATTTTCCATGTAAAGTCTTATATAGTCTCTTTGCAAGTCTGTTGTTTGCCCACCAATCTTTTTAAAAATGTTCATTTAGATTTGTACTTCAACTATCAGAACTTATGATTTTTTTTCCATAAATATTTCCTAAACATTTCAAAAAGGTTTTTTTTTCTTTCCCATGTGCTTGGCATAGTGTTGCACACCCCGGCAAATCTGCCCTTCATGCAGCCAGAAGCACTACCAAAGTAACATTTCTGATGGCATTATCCCAACTGGAAGAGGGACCTGTAGACAAGCTGTGTAGTGAATGTAGAGTTTCAGCTGAGAGTAACTCCAAGAGAAGCCAACTTTCCACAAGCTTGATTGTCAGCTAGAGGGTTTGTTCAATGATTTACTTAAATATTTACTATTTTGTTGGAAGGCTATGGCTGTGCTCTACCCCAGCTCCTCCCAAGACTACATACAAATAAATCAAAATTTCTCTTTACCCCTGCATGCTGGCACTAGTAGGCAGGTAGTGTAGTTATTTTTTTTTTCACTCATAACTCCTGCTCACTATCTGTGCTTAGGAAATCTCACCTTGAATAATTACAAGATAATACGATCAACAATAACTGAAACTTTAGTTTAATCCAAAATTTTGGATTAAATAGAAACTGAGATTCTGAAATTAGATTTTATTATGTTTTTTGTTATAACAAGTATTAAAATTACATTTAGTTTACTTTCTGTTTAATTAATTGAGTTCAGACATTTTTGTTTACAACCGAGGTTTTCAATCTAGCTCCTCCAATGTGGTGGGTGTCTCAAACCTAACCCCACCTCACAGTAATTTCAAAACTGGAGTTCTTCTGAATTAGAAAAAAAATTTCCTTATGGAGAAATGACTTGGTTAGTATCCTAAGCCTTTATTTCTCACTTACTTTCCTACTTCTGTTTTGTCAACCTACCACACAAGTGACTATGATATAAATGTTATATATGGAGATTAAAGCAGAAAGGCTATAGTTATTTAAGCCATGTTGAATTGTTTCATGTTCAGATAATGTTCTTTACATGTGTAGCACGTATTTACTGATACAGGTAGATTCTTATTTCAGGGTTCGGAGTTGTATCAATCTGCACAAACATTCTTAATACATGTATGTAGTCAGTAAAATTATGATGGCCTGTGACAGCTCATTTATGTTCATAGATTTGTAAGAACACAGCTACCAGCCTTTTAAAAGCTGACCTGACCTGCTAGCAGCATTGCTGGTGAAATGGGGAAAGATTGCCACTGGGGAGACATTTGCAAGTCCTGACTGGATTCTGTTGCCTCACACAGTAGTTCTAAGAATTACACAGTTCAATTCAGTGACTTCTGGCAAAGGGATTCGTCCCTCCGAGTCCATGGAATAAGAATCTAAATGGAATGAAAATTTATTCTTGCCAGTATCTCAAGGAACCAGACATAAAATTCACTGTTCACTGCTCAGGGTTTCCTTTCCCTTTTGTTATCCAGAAGAAGGTGGGATGGATATGTTGGTTCCCCAAATGCCAAGTAGAACAAATGGTGATAATTTACCTCAGATGATCCCAGCTTGAAGATAGCCAAAAGTTAATACATAAGTAAATAATAAAATAACCAAACAAACAAATAAATAATTGTGATGAATTAGCTATTCTAAATTAGAAAAATGCAAATTACATCTGTCTACTCCTGTTTTCCGTTTTGCTTTGGAGCTGTTTTAGTATCAACCAAATAAAGATAATGTATTTTTTCCTTTCTTATATCATGATATAGGCAAACACTGTCTCCTGTTTATTTCCAAACCCTACCCTACCCTCCAGAAGCTTAGGGAACACTAGTTCAATTCAGACAGCCTTGCTAAATAACCTTTATGTAGCAGAGCAGGGATGTGACTAGACGCGTTTTTAACTCATGTCTTCTCAGAGACCCTACTGTCTTTCTCAGGAGGTTGGCCACTGAAGCAGAAGCGACTTCACAATAAATCACCTGCCACCTTATTAATATTCAGGCTTCTAAACATATTTTGTTTTTATGCTTTTAAAGTAAATGCAAATGAACAAATATAAGGGGTGTTTGACTGTGATTAATGATTTATATAAATTAAAGCTACTAGAGTAAAGCCGCACATGCACTCAGTGTACTTTATTAATATCAGTAAATATGATTTGATTTATGTGCATAAAATAAGTGATATTGCCCCAAAGCCTTGCTGTTTTGAAGGATTATAAAATCACTCACTGTAAATATTAACCAGCCCCTAATATAATCTGACATCTCCTTTTGAAGTTTGCAAAACGATTTAATAATCTGCTGATAGTGGTAGCATAGCTTCATAAATCAGAACAGAATGCCTAACATACTTTTTGTTATGAGCAAGCATTATGAGGAGCAAATGAGTATTCTGGGGCATAACTCAGCTTTTCTACTATTATATTTATTCTAGTAGCTTTGTCATTTCTATTACTACTATAGGGATGAGGACTTTCTATGTCAATTTCTTCCTTTGTATATGTCATTAATAAAAACCTAAAAAGGTACAATGAGATAAAGAATTCTCTGTTAGAAAATGCTTTTCTGTTAGAAAATTAACGATGTGCAGCATAACTACAGATTTTAAAGGTGAGAAACGGAGTCAAATAGAGGAGTCATAGTATTACCATGATCCCTAGCTTTATGGAGGCCAAATGTGATCAGAATGAATGCCCCTCCACTGGCAAAAGGAAAAACATCTATCAGTTTCAGTCAGTTAGGAGTAAAGCTATTTGTTTTAACTTCTTGACAGAGAAGAGAAAGTGTTTCTGAGCAGTTACTCAGTGCTCTTTCTACTCCTCTTCAGCTTTGCCCTGTTACATATTTTCAAAAAGAATTGCTTTTGTTAATTTGCCTACCCCTTCACCTTCCCCATGTCCTGGGCCTTTCTTGTATCATCCCACCCCGAGTTCCTGTGGCATTTGGCCCTCACCTTCACCACCTCTTTCCTTCTCTGATTGTTTCTTCTTTAGTTTGGTTGCCTTTACCTTCAGTAACACGTCTACATACCTACATGCAAAGCCAGAATCTGTATACAAGAGAGAACATTTGATGTTATTCAGACATAGGTTTTTGTGTATTGTATTGCTTTCAGTTTTATAGATCAATTTTTATTCAGAGTGGGCCTTTTGAAGGTGATTTTATATGTTACATAATTTTTTAAAGAAAATTAAAATAGTGAATTTTACTAAAAGCTTTATATTCTTGATTTCAGTAAACCATTTTATGTTACTAAGAAGTCATAGTTTCATTGGTTCAGAAGTTTATTTGGCAAAAATGACCAAAAACATGAAATTTAAATTTAATTTTTTTTTTTTTTTTTTTTTTTTTTTTTTTTTTTTTGGTTTTTTGAGATAGGGTTTCTCTGTGTAGCTTTGCGCCTTTCCTGGAACTCACTTTGTAGACCAAGCTGGCCTTGAACTCACAGAGATCTGCCTGCCTCTGCCTTCCGAGTGCTGGAATTAACCATTTGCAGATTATCAAGAATTTGGCTCCCAGAAAAGGAATCAGTTAGCTCTGTATGAATAATGGAATTGTATGTTTTTCAATAAGTTATTTTTATTAAAAAGGAACTCAGGCTTACTGCTATTTTCTGTGGTTAAGAAAAGTCAGCCTGTTAATTCCCAGCCTCAGAATGCTTTTTGTAAGTGCTCGGCCCTAATTTCCAGCTAAGTAGAACACGTAAATACATGCTTTGACCACAAAACGTGAGATTTAGAAGTGAATGACTGGCTGACATGGAAGGACACACTTGTTACTTCATCAATGAGGTGTCCCAATCAAGAGAATTGTGATGGCAGTCTGGACTACCCAGTGACACTTCCTCTCAGCAGTAACGAAATTAACTGAAACAAAACAAAATGGAGGACCCTAAAGGTACATAGTTCCATCCCATGTAAGAGCGGCTGCTTCCTCTGTTGTGGGCAAGTTTCATGGAAAATTGTGAGTTCCAATCCCACCACGGTTGGCCTAAGTCGCCAGACTCTGTGCCGCAGTTTTTTTTTTTTTCCATTAATTTTTGAATCTGTCACTCAAAATCTAACACATCTCATCAGCAATGTATTCACTGTGTTGCTGGGAATTGAGAAGGAAAACTGAATTTTAAGACCTTGAGAAGAAATCATAGGTTGTCTTAGAATTAAAAACAAAACAAAAACAATACAGAAATAGTGTATATAGAAGAGGTCAGTGTCCAGGTTTATGAGGGATAGCCACACATCAATAAATAAAATTCAGTAATTCAGAAGCAAAGACAAAAATACAAAAACCAAAACAAACCATCAGACAAAAACCCCTGCAGGTTAGGAAAACAAACTCTAGGTCAGAAGCATGCCTAGCAATGTGGATTACAGAGGACAGCAGTAACAGGAGGTACCAAAATGCAAGTCTGACATTCCTAAGTGTCAGCAAGAATTTGACAAACTGTATTGCTCCAGGGGATGTGAGCTGATAAGAACACATCTGACAGCGTCCCAGTGATGTGTTGTAATGTAGAAGTCGTGCACACATTAACCCATGAACTTGACTTCTGAATATTGGTTACAGAAAATCCTACTAGTCTGGACATAAACCAATTAAGGCAAAGTTAAAGGGCTGAGACAGGTAATTCCTCATTTTCTAATCCTAAGCTTGAATTGTAGTATAAAGAGGAGGCTGCAGCTCGGCATTCAGAGTCCTTCATTTTATATGGAACTAACAATAAGCTATTTTGTACTTTGGGAAAGTGTCATTGAAATCCATCTTAATAGATTCCCAGCAAATGAATTAGCTATTAAAAGAAGCCGAAGTATCTCCAAACCATTTGAATGAAATTTAATAGGCAGGTTGATTAAAATTTAATAGCAAACTTGTTGGCTATTAAAAGTGCACAGTGTGATAAATCAAGATGTCAGGTGTTCAATTTATAACTTTAGAAAAAAAATGACAAGTGAGCTCTTGACTTTCAACAAAACGTTGCTTCTTTGATACTTTGTAACTTCATTCATTGTTTGAAGTAAAACCTTAAAAATAGAAATGTCTGTTGTTAGTTATTTTACACAATTTTAAGGAAGCAGGACAGATTGCATTAGTTGTTTTCTTAATAAATGACTTCATCTTGAAAATATAAAAGTATTTATTCCATATCTTAACCCTACACAACTGAAATGGCTAATGATCATGCTGTCTTCTTGTAGGTGGGAAGAAAAGGGTACAATTATTACTTTGTCATACAGAAAAGTAATGGGGAAGAAACAAAATATTTAAGATAGACAATGTCTTTGAATTGTTTCTCTGTGGTTTTAGAAGGCTCTTTGTAAAAATCTACCTTCTTACATTTTTATTTGACTATTTTATATAGCTTAATATAAAATAATTGAAAAGTATGTGGCGGAAAAATTAGTGAACTTATAGAAGGATGAAAATAAAGTTCTGTTGAAACCGTTTTTGGTTGCAAGGGATCCTAAACATGCTTGATTATTACTAATTTGATTATCTACAAGTGAGATTACCAGTATCATGTATGAACTTGAATCCAAAAACTATATGTTCAAATAAGATAGAACCACAATGAACAGGATGGAGGACGAGTTAAAAAAAAAGAAAAAGAAAGAACTATCAAGGCCAAACTGATTAGGACAAACAGAATATTCATTATCCTCTCTGTAAATAATACGAGGTTGAACACTGAGGTTTATTGTTCTGTGGTTCCTAAAGAAGAGTTATATTCCCTTATTTTATTGAATCATTAAACTTTAAGTCACAAAATTTTTGGCCATCCAAATTTGGTGATCAAATAAAAATATAAGCACATTAAAATCGGAAGTATGAGGCACCGTGCAGAATACCAATCAAGTTATTTTAGGACCCTATCAGTGTACTTTTGTTAGCTTGCTGTCAAGAAGAAATGCTGTTTGAAATATTTCTCTGAATGATAAATAGACATTCAAGTGAGATCCAGACTTTGATCTTGTCTCAGATCTGTCTTCTGCATCACAGTTTGAAAGCATACTGATCTGTCTTAGATTTCCAGACTCAGTAATAATCATCACACTGAACAGCCCAGGTTACACTGTCATCCAGGTGTCCCAACACCAGAACACACACTCCATTGCCGGAAGGAGAGAGGTAAAACGTTTTGTGGGGAAACTGCCTATTGAAAGGACAGGGCTTCCTAGTCTACCATTTGAAGTTCACTCATTAAGAAGTCAGTGTTTCAATCTTCAGATATTTGTAAAGAAAACCTATGAAGTACCCTATTTATTTTTTTTTTAATTTTCATTTAAGATTTTTTTTTATCCATTTTACGTACCAATCACAGATCCTCCTCTCATCTCGTCTCCCGCTCCTCCCCAGCCTCCCTCCCACCCCCCATCCTCTTCTTCAAAAGGATAGGGGCTCCCATGGGGAGTGAGCAAAGCCTGGTACATTCAGTTGAGGCAGGAGCGAGCCCATCCCCACTGCATCAAGGCTGAGCAGGGCATCTTTTTAAAATGACTATCTTTTTCAAGGTTTACATCCTGATTATCTAAATAACTGTTAAGAGCAGCTCCTCTGAGCTGTTCAACATAGAATATGAAAATCCTATGTATTATTCAACTTGCCTCCATCAGAAATAAAAGGCTGAAGGAGTGGATCTTTCTGGATTACTTTGCATATGTTGAAATTCAACCTTAAATCCTTTTCATATTTTACTAGACAGCTAAATCTCATTTCTGTAGCAAGTGTACAGGTATAAGGAGGTAGTGACCAGAATTCACATTAAGACATAGACATTTTTAGGTAACTACTTGATTTTTAGTCTAATTTCAGCTTTTTTTTCTTTTTTTCATTTGAATTGTGGCAGCTACTTTGTTGCTACTACAAAAATTAGCATTTGAGGAATATTTTATCACTACAAACAATTCTATAATTGTTTTTTTTTCTGCCTCAACAAAAACAATAGTAAGTGTATCTAGTGTACTAGAAGCAAGCAAGAAACTTTGGGAAATTGGGAAATTGGCCAATGAGCTCACTTTAAAAATTATTTCAAATTGGTCCTAAAGTGATGACACAGTGGTTAAGGGCACTTGCTGTTCTTGCAGAGGACCCAGGTTTGGTTCCTGGTACCCACATGGTGGCTTATAACAACTACCTATAACTTCAGTTCCAGGGGCTCTGATGACCTCTTCTGGCTTTTGCAAACATATGTGCATGTGATGTTCGTTTTTACATGCAGACAAACACTCATACCCATAAAATAATAGTAAGTCACCCTTTAAAAAACTAGTCCAAATTGATTTCACATCAATCTCATGTAACTTTTTCATCAGTTGGGTAGAGGGTATTTTTGTTTGTTTTATTGAACTCTACACACTTCATATACAGCATTTAGGACAAGTTCAGCATCTAGTTTCCCAGGAGTTTATTTTACAGTGTAAAAAATAAGGTACCATTTAAACACTTTTTCATGCAGTTAGCTATCTCCTGTGCCCATGAAGACCAACTTATTGGTGTCTCCAAAGGAACTCACTGGTAAGCTTAACTTTTCAGCTAAAAAACAGTGACAGATGGTCTGTAAACACTGAACTTCTTGGATGTCTTCAGCGATTTCACAGCTGCTAGAAGGGAAGTTTACAAATCAGAAGTCAGTTCCAGAAAAGAGAAAGAGACAAGGTAGACAGATTCCTGGAGAACAGTTTCAGAATTCAAAGTGACCTCCATCAACTGGGGAAAGAGCCAGAAGCAAACAGAACAGGCTGCACCAGAGACTGAAGCAGGGCAGGGCAGCAACAGAGAAAAGATAGAAGTACCTTTGAACATAAAAGATGGAAGACAACAAGCTCTGTGCAGCTGTTCACCTGAAAGGTTAAAGAACTGGCAACAAGCTGAATTTAGTTTTCATGTCTGTTTCTTTCTGCATAAACCAATGCCACCACTCAAAAGTATAATTGCCTACCCCCATGGGAGTGCAGGTTGTACGAACAAGGTACTTATACTTCATAAAGGATTGCTCCCTTTAATGGGATGCTGGTTAATAAATAGGATCCAGTAAAGTTGCTCTTAATACCAAACAGCTTGAAGAGGTGTTGGGTTTTTTTTTTGTTTGTTTGTTTGTTTGTTTGTTTTTTTCCCCACATCAGATGAATTCAGAGAAGAGCGATGATTTGATTGCTAACATAGCGTCTGTCTCTTCTATAGCAACACATTCCCAGAGTAATCTCTGTCTTTATGCTGTTTGTGAAATAGTAGGTCATCATGTGCTATTACCCGCTCTTGGTCTTACCGCCGAAGCCCTCACCTGAAGTAATACTCAACTTGTGTATAACTAACAGTGGTCTCAAATTTTGTACGAGCTGTAAAAGGCCAATGACAGTAAAAAAAGAAAACGGAATTGTAGATAGTAATTTTTCCCATTTTATCAAGAAAAAGAAAAGGTTCCTTTTACCAAGAATGAAGAACAATATACATTTTTATCCAAGAGTATTTAATTATTTTCATGTGTATTCACGATTATAGTGTAAAGAGTAGATGAATCTCCTATGACGGATGCATGTCGTTCCTTGTGACTTGTGATCAGTAACTGATTCTGACATGCTCCAAAATCTGAGGAAGTGTTCTGAAAAGTCAGGTGGGTGAGGCTGAATTTTGTTTTATGCAATGAATACTTAATACCTGAAAGCATTTCAGCCAGTGTGGCCAGCCTTCCCCCGTTAGCAGGACTTGAGTAAAAATAGATATAAAAGAAATGAAATGAAATGAATCAACTTTGGAACTCGGCTTGTCTTCCAATATTCATAGCTGCACTGTCTGAAGTGCTTTGAAAGTGCACTCCAGAATTTTAAAAAAATAAAATCAAACAAAATACCTGGAGAACTGAAATGGAATGTTATTCTGGGAAAGGCACAAGCAGAGGGATTATCTGTAAAAACTTTAATAGCTTCACTAGAGTTCATTCAGAAGTTCTTTCTTTTCCAATATTTATCATTTTCGCCTTGTATTCATGGATTTCTTATAAGATGAACAATAATAAAAAACTAAACCATTGAACCATCAGCTTCTTGTTTATAATTCTTGTTTGCTATGTATTGCATAGATTCTTTTTATATTAATATACAAATATTTCTGTTATAGGACAAAGGAATACTTGACATGTTATATTCATCTGTGCAGTGTGTGCAGTATATTCGTGTGTGTGTGTGTGTGTGTGTGTGTGTGTGTGTGTGTGTGTGTGTGTGTGAAGGCAGGCCAGAGCAAGTGGTTATCAGGTTATCAACTGTCTGATATTTTCCATCTATTTGGGGGGAGGGATGAATGTGTGTAGAACATATGCTACTTTTTTATTAACGATTTTTATAGTGTTTAATTTTTTAATTTAAAAAATTTGAAATTAAAATACAATTAAACCATTTTTTCCCTCTAACCCTTCCTATACAACCCACCTTACTAGCTCTCCAATTCTTGGCTTCTATTTCCTTAATTGTTAGTGTGTGTGTGTGTGTGTGTGTGTGTGTGTGTGTGTGTGTGTGTGTGTTTGTATATATTCTTAAATATATAACTACATCCTGCTGAGTCTATTTAATATTATTTATATGTATATGATTTCAGGGCTGGGTTTTTTTTTTTTTTTTGTTTTGTTTTTCGAGACAGGGTTTCTCTGTGTAGCTTTGCACCTTTCCTGGGACTCACTTGGTAGCCCAGGCTGGCCTCGAACTCACAGAGATCCGCCTGGCTCTGCCTCCCGAGTGCTGGGATTAAAGGCGTGCGCCACCACCGCCCGGCTCAGGGCTGGTTTTTGAGACTTGGTTTCTCATTGATCCCGGAGCTTACTGATTTAGCAAGACAAAGCAGTAAGCAACAGAGCAAAGCCCCCTGCCCCACTTCCCCTGAGCTAACACCACCACACTTGGCCTTTCACTTGGGTGGTTGAGGGTCAAAGTCGTGTCCTTGTGCTTTTATGGCTTGTACTTTATCAACTCCAAGCCCCCATTTCACATCTTAAGTTATATAAAGCTAATATAAATATATTGTAGGAAAACTTCTCTCCCTAGTTTATTTTCCAATTAATTCCTGTTAGATAATGTGTGAGGAAGGTATAGGAATAAATCCTTATCCTTTTTCATATTTGAAGGAATATAAATATTTGGAGTATTTTTCTATTTTTACGGTTTTGACATTAGTTAATTATTTTAAGTTATATCTTTCATTTTTTACTTAAATGCTTACTTAGAGTAATTATAAAGGGTAATTTTTTTTATTTAGAATACCAACTTTCCTCTTGGCATGAAAGTGATAGAATAAAATATATGCTGTAGTGGACATTATTTACATACAATTTAATTTTAAAATGTTTTATAGAGTAAATCCTGTGTCAAACAATCATAAACATATAAAAAACTAAAATATAAATGTTGTATCTTTAGCGTCTTCCTTTTTAATCTTAAAGACACTATAATATATTTTTTTTTTAACCATTAAAGAATGAACGCCCTGTATGTATTGTTCTTTACTGAAATGTAACTTCCTGACAGACCTGTTGTGTGCCTGATAACAGGCCTCACATTGCACAATGAGGGAGGATTTAAATGGGTGTACAGAATAACTTCAGTCAGTAAATTCTGAGTACTTACTAGTGAATCATTTTATTGAGTTCTATGCAAATTCCACACAGGATATAGAGAAGACAAACAATAACTTATTTACTGAAAGGTCTATCTGATATTTTCAACTTCAGTGCATTGACAGGTTACATGATCCTTTAAATTAGTTTTTCATTTCCTCACTTTTGTGGTTAAAATATTTGTTAGTTTTCCAGTATCTTACCAAAGATTTATGATTTAGAAAACATTAATACTGCTGTTGCCAAATGTCCCCTTATTGCTTATGAAATACTTCCTATGTGTGGAAAAAAAGTCTTGCATTGCTAACTCAATCTAGTTTACTTTCATTAGGAGGTAATTATAGATCTGTATGCAATTGTATAAAACAATGTGGAGCTATAGTGTATGCCAGTATCTTGCGAAACTGAGTATCAAAATCAGGATATTGATTTGCAACGCTCCACCAAACTTACTCAGATTTCATTAGCTTTATTTGTAGCTAATTATGTTTGTATGTTTATTTGTTGAGTGCAATTTCATCCTAAAGTAGAGTCATGCTTCCACTATCACAGCCAATATGCAGAATAGTTTCATATTTCTGTGACTGCAAGATATGTTCTGATGGCCACATTCACTTACCTCCTCTTTCTATGTTTGATCCTTAACAACCACTCATCTGTTCCCCTTTACAGGATTAATACATGTACATATATATGTATATGTATGTATATAAATCCTATATAAATGGAATTATATGTAGTATGTAGAATTTGGGATTTGTCTTTCCTCTTCTAGTATAATCTTTAGAAACTTGGCTCGTTTTCAAGCATACGATGATTGCTTTTTTTTGAATATTTAATAGTCTTCCATAGTAAGATATTTGGTAGACTATTTGACTATCTTATCCATCAGTGAAAGAAATTCAGGCTCTTGCCTGTTTGGGGCTATTAGAAATACAGCTGCTGTGAATTTTCATTTACAAATTATCACATGAATATGAATTTCAATTACTCGGGAATCAGTGCCCAAGAATGCAGTTGCCGGATGACATGGTGACTCCTTCATTTAATGAGAAACCACCAAACTTTTTTTGAGAGTAACCATTATTTTAAATTGCTACCCATGTCATGTGATCAATCAGGTTTCTCCGTTCTCTTGCCCTGCATTCTCTGTTGAGGCCATTTTCATTTTACACATACAGTTTTATTGTAATTTAAGTCATTCCTCTATGGATTATCACAGTTCTTTTATGAACTTACTTAACACTTGTGCATCCTTTCTATGAAAAGTCTATTTATAACTATCTACCTCTTTCCAACTGGGTTTTGTTTGGTTTTAATGTTGATTTTTTTTTTGCTTCTTATTGTTGACTCCTCAATGGCCTTTCTATGGTTTAGATTAATAGAACGACAAATACCCATAGACTTATGACAAATATATTCTCCCCGTCTATAGTTTGTATTATGTTCATTCTCATATTAATTAGCTTGTATCATATATAGTCTCTCAATTTCCAGCTTTCATGTTCATTCTCATATTTAATTAGCTCATATCAATATAGCATGTATGTTCATTCTCACATATACTGATGTTCTCAACTTACCTCCTGATATGATTTGTGTTTGTGTTTCCTCAATCACATTACCCCCTTCATCTCATATAAATTATAATCTAACATCATTTTCATACATGCTCTAGGTATATTTAATATAACTATTCTTCTTATCTTTTCCATTTGGGGTCATTGGTTTTGTAGGCAGCATATTGTCATAGTAGTGTTACATACCAGACACAAGAATATCTGTTCACAAACATATAAAACCTTGTTACTTTAATGTGCCAACATTTGAACAACTAGTTGGAAAATGGAAAATATATATGTGTGAGTGTGTGTATTCCTTAATACCATGAAGTTGATACTTTATTTAAAATTAATAACCATACGATTTTCATCATATTTGTTAGATCACCAGATTAGTATGCTTACTATGGTGTACTAATGAGTAATTGCACTTTATTTTCTTTCTATTTAAATATTTGTTATAGAATTTTAAGCAATATCAGATTTTTCTGTTGTGTGAACAACTGCTCTCCAAATGAGTGTTCGGTCATGCTTATTGCATTGTGTGCTTTTTTTAACTTTCATGCAAAAAGAAAAACCTAGTGGTTTCTGTGAATGAGGGAATGTCTTTGTTTAATTTTAGCTTTCGTTCCACATTTTAACCTTTTCTTTTTTTGGCTTTAGCTTTGTGTTTTGTTTGTACGGCAAGATTTTATTTATTTATCTATTTTTTTTTAATTTTTATTTCAGTTTTTACAAGCATGGGAATATATTCTTGCATACACCTTGGGAAAGAGAGTACCCTAAATGTGGCTTAATGAACACTGTAAATTCTTTCCCGTTTACTCAGATATGTGCATCGTTGAAATGTGTGTGCCAGTGGCATATTTTTTTTAGTCTATTTAGCTGCCTGCCTGTAATCAGGACTATGTCAACTGTTGTCATTCTAAATGTGTCCTTTCTTTTTATCAAGCACATTTGCCTGATTGACCTTTTTTTTTTCTCTGTCTTTCTATGGGGCTGCTCCAGGAGCCATGGCTAATCATCTTATAAGCAATGCTCTGCTTCGTCCGCATGGTACTAACAATCCCTATAATACATTGCTTGGGGAACCGGCGGTCTGTAACAACCCTTCTATCAGCATGTACAACGCACAAGGTGTGCTGGAGTTTATCTTAAGTTTTTCAAGTGAGAGTCCCGCTTTATGTAGCTTTTACGGGCACATTCTATTTTCTTTTCTCCTGCCTTTTCTTTGTTTTGGAAGCAGACACACAGACTCCTTTTTCATTCTGTCTCTCTTGGTGCTTTTATTTTCCATTTTCCTTAGGTTTCCTTAGTGAGAAGTAGATGCCTCCTGATAAGCAAATGCCTGATTCATCAGTATGTGTTTGTTTTCCTGTGCTGTGATGAAATGTATTGTGGTTTGTCAGTACTTCCCTGTTATTCATTTATTTCTGTATTAAATACCTGTGTACTTATTGTGAGAAATGAGAATATTTGTCTAAGGTAAGTAAGATAAAGGGAGACTTGATTCAGTAGTCTTGATGTTATGAGATTGAGGAAATAGATCTTTCTTTGCTGTATCATGAAGTTCACTCTGGGCACAAAGCATTAGTATTGATAAAAGCATTAGATTAACTCCAGGGAAAGTACATTGACCTAAGCCATAGAGGAGCAAGCAGCCGGCTACATGACAGGAGTCTCCCTTCTCCCTCAGCTCTCACAGGAGTTGGTCCAGGCCAGCCACAAAATTTCTTTTTATACCATGCTTCCTGTGAAGATGGTTTCTCTGTGCATTGTCTTGCTTGAAAATTGTGTAAAAATCATCTCTCAAAAAATAATAAGCATATCTGTCTTTAAAAATCTTATAGTATAAGCTTGTTTTTTTTTTTTTAATCTTTTACAAGCGTAAGTGTTTGCTTGGGGCACAAACGATTTTTAAGTATCCTATTTCTGTACATGTAAAAAGACCACAAAAATTATTCAAGTAAATGTTGCACAAAATAAAAGTCCCACCTAGTGATTCACTTGCTTAAAAAGGTGTTTCCCAGAAAATTCACCAAGATAGGGACTTCTTTGGTTTCTTTAAACTGAATGTGATAGATTAGCAATTGATTTTGTTACACTAAGAACATTGGGGAGGTTTTTTGTTTGTTTGCTTGCTTTTCATTGAATCTGAGGTGAAGGGTTAGAGGTATAATTGTGTAAACTTCTGACCCATTCTACAAAGGGGGGTTCTCTCTGTGTGTGCCAGAAGTATCTCACATCATCTGGGTTTGCCCAAGTGGCTCCTTCCCAGATGCAAAGAATTATCTGAAAATAATTTTCAAAATATTAAAGTCATCCATTAAACAGCGACTTTAAGATGCTTACAAATAAATAATTGGGCAACCCTTCAGTCCCATCAAGTTTCTTAAAGACTACATGTCTAAGAATCTAGGTCTTTGAGAATCAAAAGGAGGGGCGGAGAGCATGAGCTCATTTTCTGATGCCTGTAAGGTTGAATTATTCCTGGAACAGCGGCCTTCACCCCACAGGATCCTGTACAGTTCATAGCAATGCCCAGTTTATTTTTTATGTGTGTATATCACCCTGGCTATGCTGCTTAGGTTAGTTTCTGGAGTAAAGAAGAGCCAAGTACTCTGTTTTCATTTGATAATCCCATAAATATTAAAAGCAGCCCATATGTTTCCCTTTGTTCTCCCATTTCCCTAATCAAACAGGACAGTCAATGTGAGACAGTTCCTGGGCCCCCTTGATGGTCACCCTCTCTATACTGTCTACTGTTTGTCAGAGTCCCTATCCCATTGTAGTGCTCTATGAACTGTGCCCAGAAAAATATGCTGTATGTGGTTTGGCAGAACAGTCTGGCAGAAAAAAAACAAAAACAAAAACATTTTACTCTGTCCTCTTTTTATTTTCCTATGTCCAAGTGAAGTAAATATGTCATTATAAATAATTTAAAACATGCTGTGATATCAGCACATTTTAAATGATGTTATGTGACTGTTTGCACAATATTTTCTAATTAAATGTACTCAACATTACTCCTCTTACACAAGATGTTGGTAATTGTTTTAAATACTAAATTTATATTACATTTGTTTTGCTTTTTTATATATAATTTATAATTGCTTATAGAAGGAAAAACTAGCAAGTATTAATTGAATTCTTTTTCCTAATCTAATATTTACCTTTCCATCTTCATCCAAAAATCAAGGAGATTTAGAAATATAGAATACATGTAAAAATAATTAAATAACAGAGTTCTGGTGGTAAACCTCTATAAGATATCCTATCACTAAAGCCTAAAGCTATCCTGGGGTAACCTAGACAAAATGCATATAAAAATATAGAAGCAAAATATTTACAATGTGGAGTTTAAAATAATACCATATGCACACAGTGTTATTCTTATGTAATCTATAAGTAGACATTGTTATGTAAAATTATTAATAAATATACAAAGACCTCATCCAGATGAATTTGTCTTTTATTTTAGTAAATTTAATAAATTCTACTAGCTATTCTTTAAAAAAAAACTAAGGTAATTTTGTTGTCAGAGTCAAAGTTGAAATTATGTAGCTATTTGTGTTATAGGTCTTTTTTTAAAGACATTAAAGAACTGTAGTAGTCCTTGAAGTAAGTTTTGAAAAACTAGCCAAAATAAATCTTGGTGATTGTCATATTGCTACTAATCTTATGCTTTCAGATGAATGCACTTATATTCTTACTGGCAAGGTGAACTCTTACATGAAATATAGGTGGCGCGGTATGTACTGGAGTGGTTCACATTGAATTGCCACTTGATTTTGTTCTGTGGATCCTCTAACTCAGTTGTGCCAATGCTTTTCAGGCACTGAAACATTCAGATTGAAAGTATTTATTCTTGCTTGCAATGCCTTCACTTAAAGTTTGTAAAAATGTATTTATAGTGTTACTGAAGTATATAGAGTTAGAAATAAAAATGAAGAATATACATTTGTTATAGTGAATTTAGAGACTATGTATGGAAATATTTAAAAAATCTCATGTATAGTGTTTCTGGACCATTATCTTCTTGTCAGTATGAGAAATTCAATTTTTACAAAGATAAGTCTCATTGAAAAACCTGTCAAAACAACATTGTATAAAGAGAAAGTCATGATTTTACTAAAATAAATGTACTTTTCAAAGCAATTGAATTCAAATCCAAGACTTTAAAGAAAGACATAAACTTGTAGGACAGGATGCAGTGAAGAATGCATTATATTTGGTTGGAATGAGAAGTTGTATAGAATATAAATTAATATTCCCTTATGGCTTCCAAAGCCTGTGGCAGACGAGAACAAGAGATTGCAGCAGAGCCAGGAAGAGCCGAGGACCACCTTACTGATTCTTGCTCTTTTGACTTAGCAGTGCAGCATCAGATGAGGTCCAGGCTCTTTTGATTTTAGTTGCCTCATTTAATGAGCTACAACGAGCTTGGAAGCATTTGGATATGTTGATAAACAGCTTAGCTGTTTATTTTGAACTCTGCTTCTAAAGCTAATTCAGAGTTTTAGATGGGATTTCCTCTGCCTCTTAAAATGTGACACATCTCTTTTGTAAGAAGTAAATCAACACTTAAAATACAAAAACTCTTCCTTCAGCCAGTAAATATGACCAAACTATGAATGTATGGAAATATCAACTCATAAGTTGTGTAATTAGTATACACTAACAAAAATACCACTGTCAAAAAAGAAGCCTGGTTGAAATACAAGCTGGAGTCTTCTGAAGTGATATGGCCCAGTAGATGCCTTGATTTTATTTTTGGATACTTTAACTTTCCTATAAACAAAACAGCAAGAATAATTATTTTTCTCCTCTGATTACAGATAGGTTTCCCTTAGAATAAAATTTTTTAGGATTGCCTTTTAACTCATCTACTCACAAACTATTTTGTTAAATAGGAGGATGCTACAATCTAAAGGGAACTTCCTACTGAGGGTGAAAGTTTTTCTTCCACGTATCGGGAGGCAAAACACTAAGTGGATTTCATATTTCCCCTATAGTTCAACATCTTCCTAATGTGAGCATCTGCCCAGGCATGTTGGAGTAAAGTAGCCCTTGCACAGGCAAAGGGAAGAAACACAAATGACAAAGAGTGCAGTTAGGAAAACTTCAACTCAGGTGTTCTTTCTGTGTCTTATTTTTAATTTCACTAAATAATTTCTAAAAGCATATGATGTTCCTATAGCAGATGCTTTCTAATGTCACATACCTATCATATTGAAATGAGGTGGTAGAAAGAAATAATCATAGCTTGGTCAGGTGGTGGTGGCGCACCCTTTAATCCCAGCACTTGGGAAGCAGAGGCAGATGGATCTCTAAGTTGGAGGCCAGTCTAATCTACAGAGTGAGTTCCAGGACAGCCAGGGCTACACAGAGAACCCCTGTCTCTCTAAAACAAAACAAAACAAAACAAACAAACAAACAAACAAAAACAGAGTGAAAGAAGGAAAGAAAGAAAGAAAAAGAAATAGTCATAGCTCACCCTCTTTTTATTCATTGGTTCGTGTGACAATTTTAAGTGTCATATCAGTGTGTATAAAATTTGCGAGCTATAGAAACACTTATTAAAGCATCCTTGTATCAGTGTGTGTTAAGGTGGAGGACTCTTTTCTAACATTTCAGTGTTTGAATTATGATAAACCATGTAACACAGACTCGTGAATGTGGGGGCAGTGGAAATGGTTTCCTGTGACTCTTTTTTCTGCATATCATCAATTTGCTTTGGACTCACGTTTCTCCTATTGTCGCTGTAAGCTTACTCGCTGTTTTTTCTTTCCTTTTCTTCATGCTGTCGTTTAGAGCCCTACAGAGAGACAAGTATGGGAGTAAAGCTAAACATTGCATATCAAATGTAATTTTTTTTCAGTTCACTTTTATTGCATCACATATAGATGATGTAGTTATTAAAAACAGTTCATCTCACAATTTCAAAACTAAAGAGCCTATAGATCGACTTCTATAAATATATGCTAATAGAGACTAGACGCTTTTGTTGTCTGATTCTTTTATTCTGTCACATAATCAACATAACTGTTAAGTCTCATGTAGTGTTTGTGTGAGTTAAATTGTTTTTAAATTAAGCTTTTTTTTTGCAAAGTAACCCATAAACTTTTAATTTTAATTAGTGCATTCCATCATTAAAAATGTGTCCCATTTGCAACATGCCCACCTAATTTTCTATGGCTGTTTGAAGTCCAATACCAAATGCATTGACAACAAAAAATGAAATTAAAAAAAAAGTGTTTCAATGCATCAGCAACATAATCATAACCATTAAGCATATCATACCAGCCTCTACAGCAGCAATCACCTGTCATATGCAGCACTTTTAAAAAGCATTGACTTCTTTTTTCTTAACATTGTGAATTTGTGTACCAGATATTTTATGACATGAAAATAAATCGCTTCAACCTATGTCTGTGGTGACTGCTCATTCATGGATTTTATGAATTGTTATTTTTGAAATCTGTTTTCCTTGAATGTAAAGAATGAGAAAATCCACATACAATTGGCCTATATGTGACATGTCCTTTCAACTGTCATTGAACTGGGTTTTCATAAATGTAATTGCATCACAGATATAGAATGAGTGCTATATTTTCACAATTTAGAAGTGTATTGAGAGGTTTAAGAGAATTCTTCAAGTAAATTTTTTGGAAATACCCTTCGTTATTTATCAGCACTGGTTAAATGTGTAGGTTTTTTTTTTTTTCCTTTGTGGATGTGCTTAAAGTGATTTATGAAACTATTAAAGATTCTTGAACTTCTGCTTATTCAAGGGAATGCAAAAACCTTGAAGAAGTTTGTGGTTAAATTTATTTCCCTGCAGCTGTTTCTTACCAGAATATAATATTTAGCTTCTTTAAAACTAAATTTTAATACATCCCAAGTCATCAGTCATCATAAGATGTTAATTTTAATAATGACATTGTGCTTTTAGGACAAAAACCCTGTGTTTTTATATGTTCTTCTTTAGTATTTCTCAGTGACCCTAAACAATCACTTATGGTTAATATATAGTAATAACTAAAGTGATCACAGTAGGAAAAAATACTAAAAACTCCAAACATTTTTTAAAGTATATATCTCAATGTGCCACTTATTTGACTGGGCATTATTTCATGACTTGCAAAAATAATATAATCCTTTTGTGGTTTTTATATGCAACAATTATTTTAATCTTCCTAAATTATATATCAAATTACCAAAAGCTGCTTCCTTTACTTTTGAATTACATATTCAAAGTGCCACACATGAATTATGTTATAACTATTTCAGAAATATGTAAAGTTAGAGATGACAATTTAACTGACTTTGATGTGTATAAATTGAAAGCAATAAATGATTATATAAAATCTTATTTTAATTTGCCAGTTTTAGCTAAATACACTTCATGTATCAGATTCTGTTTGTGTGAAATTTGAAATTAATAACATAGTTTTCTTTAAATTTTATTTTAAATAGTCCTTTTTCTAGTTAAAACGTTTCTGTTAGTATTTTGTATTTTATACATATATACATGCTGACATGTATAGATTTAATAGTGTTTTTTTCTTTCCATTTTATATTTAAGATGCTAGCAATTTATACATAATTTAAATTCCATGAATGTTTCTACTTTTGTGTTGTGCGTGTGTGTGTGTGTGTGTGTGCGTGTGTGTGTGCGTGCATGTGTGTTCAATGGCTCATTGGATATAAATGTCATAGTGTCTTGTAATCTTTTTCAGAGGGGCTTCTGAACAATGCCAGGGATACAAGTGTCATGGATACTCTACCACTGAATGGTAACCATGGCAACAGTTACAGCATTGCTGGCGGTGAATACCTGAGCAACTGTGTGCAAATTATAGACCGTGGCTATAACCACAACGAGACCGCCCTAGAGAAAAAGATCCTAAAGGAACTCACTTCCAACTATATCCCTTCATACCTGAACAACCACGAGCGCTCCAGTGAACAGAACAGGAATATGATGAACAAGCTGGTGAACAACTTAGGCAGTGGGAGTGAAGACGACGCCATCGTCCTGGATGACGCGGCGTCCTTCAACCATGAGGAGAGTCTGGGCCTGGAACTCATTCATGAGGAATCTGATGCTCCCTTGCTGCCCCCGAGGGTGTACTCCACGGAGAACCACCAGCCACACCACTACAGCAGGAGGCGGCTCCCCCAGGACCACAGCGAGAGCTTCTTCCCTCTGCTAACCGACGAGCACACAGAAGACCTGCAGTCACCGCACAGGGACTCTCTGTACACCAGCATGCCGGCCCTGGCCGGCGTGCCCGCTGCAGACAGCGTGACCACCAGCACCCAGACCGAAGCCGCAGTGGCCAAGGGTGGTGACGCCGAAGATGTTTACTACAAAAGCATGCCAAACCTGGGCTCCAGAAACCACGTGCACCCGCTGCACGCCTACTACCAGCTGGGGCGTGGCAGCAGCGACGGATTCATAGTTCCTCCCAACAAAGACGGGGCCTCTCCGGAGGGGACTTCCAAAGGACCCGCGCACTTGGTCACTAGTCTATAGAAGATGACACGGAGGTGGCAACCAGCAGGACTGCGAACACCAAGTGGACCATTCTGGGTCGACATAAGCAGTGTGGTCATCCTGTGTACTCCGACATCTGATGCTGTTCTCAAAAAAAAAAAAAAAAGAGAGACTCTCTGACATTTTTTTTTTTTAACTTGAATTTTTAGGTCGGCCCAGGGGAGAAAGCTAACGGCTGAGATCCTCCTGTGCCCCGTTCTTTCCCGTCCTATCCCCTCAGATGGAGACTTCATTATGTTAATGAACGAGATATGAAGAAAATGGCGCTCATTGTGGCCTTGTTGAATTATGTTGTGTTTGTTTTTAACATCTCTGATGCTCTGTTACTAGAATCACAAGGACCTGTTGTTTCGTTTTTGTTTTGTTTTGTTTTGTTTTTTTTAAAAAAGGCCAGAACAATTGTTTGAAATTAGCAACAATGCTGCATCTAGATTGGAGTGCCGCCCAGCCGTGGAAGCAGAGCAGAACTGTGTCACATAGCGGTTCATGGTCACTCACAACTTGAGTTCACCACAGCGGGAATAGCTGTGGAAAGCAAAAAAAACAAAACAACAAAAATTAATAATCTGATGGAGGGGGATTCTAGAATTATATGCTAGATGCATATTTTATGATTTGCTATATTAACTGATGATGAAACTAATGGCAGAAAAAAAATTGAACAATTTCTATGTAATGTACAGATACTAGCATTGCGCATATAGTCTGCTTTCTGTTCCTCCAGAATTTGAGTCCTGTTAATGTAGTGGCAAAGAAGAAATTTTCTTTTGTGCTAGTCTTGCAAGTTTGTCTACCAGTAAAAGAGCAAAGTTTCCTTCCTTTCTTGTTTTCTTCCTTTTTTTTTCTTTTATCCCCTCTTCCCCCCAACCTGTTTTTTTTTTTCCTTTAAAAATTCACCTGGCAAAAAATAATAAAGAAATGAAGCTATCACTTTATAAGAATCATTTTCTAGTAATGCAAACAAATTATTTTTTACAAAAAATAAAATAAAATAAATAAAATTAGACTTCCTTCCCTCACTATATATCTTTATCCAACCCGAATACTTGCAACCCCATTTTGCAAAATTAGAGCAGGACA
Source organism: Peromyscus eremicus (assembly GCF_949786415.1). Classification (NCBI taxonomy): domain Eukaryota; kingdom Metazoa; phylum Chordata; class Mammalia; order Rodentia; family Cricetidae; genus Peromyscus; species Peromyscus eremicus. The sequence goes on from NC_081426.1 coordinate 73,239,060, forward strand.
AATCTTATGTTTCCAGGGCACATCTGTTGTAATGCAAAGCATATTTGGCAAGCAGTTCATCACCAAGGCAGTAGCTATGATTCTAGAAGCTAAGAGGTGTCTATAGATCTAGAGGGGCTTCTGCATGTGAAAAGCTGTATTCCATAGGCGTTACAGTGCTGAATGCGCAGTCTGCCCCCGTGAGGGCGCCTGCACTACCAGTTGTTAGAGGAAATTCACTCCCTCATAGTAAGAGTTGAAAGGTCAAATTATTTTGAAATGATTTTTTTAAAGTCTTCTGTTAACAGGAAAATTTATTTATTTGACAGGATTTTAAGTAATGTAGGAATACAAATGGTAAATTAGCAGCACATATAATTTTTTTTTAATTTATGATCCATTTTGTATGGTCTCAAGTTGGATGACCTCATTACTAATATTTGTTGTAAAAGTGAAACTTGTTTGCCAACCAATAAACAACTGATTGAGATTTAGAAAAGATTGTTTTGACGTATGTACTATATTATCAAATATTCTTTTCATTTTTCTTGCCTTGCCTTTCCTCCCTTTTCAGAACACAAGCAAGCTTTCCTTATCCTTTGTGACCCAAGTGAGCCACACAAAGAATCAATTTGCCTTGAATATCCAAACACAGCATGTTACAGGGTTTGCAGACAAAGTCAACCAAGGAAATGGTATGGGCTGAGGCAAGATGAGTAACTCACACTCAAATGGGTTAACAGAGATTACGGTGTGCTTGCTGATAAAGCAGCTCTAGTCACTAGGCTTGTGTCTAAAGACACATTCATTCTGTGGTTTAAATATCACATTTGAAAGAGTCAGTTCCCCCCTCCCCCTTTTTGCAAGCTCCATTTTGATGGAGAAATGTAGGAATTTAAATTTACTCAGTTGGTTAAGAGATGCAATAGTAATGGCATAGAGCCTGTTCATTGTAGAGGCAGCGTGCAAGACCTTTAAAGTGGGCACACACAGTATTAGGTTTCTTTATGGCAGTCACAAACAAAATCCTTTGTGTTGATTCTCCTTCTCCATCCCTGACTTTCCCTTTGTAGCGCTCTCTCTCTCTCTCTCTGTCTCTCTCCTCTCTCTCTCTCTGTCTCTCTCTCTCTCTCTCACACACACACACACACACACACACACACAAAACACACACACAGACACACACACACACATACCATTGCATCCTCTGTACCTTCATGCATCATATGTAAAACAGTTTTTACACCAATGTTTTTTCAGCTTATGGGGGAAATAATAAGTACAAAACTAATTCCTTCAAAAGAACTTCTATATCTTGCACTATCTTGCACGTCCGTTACCAGCAGTTTCTGAACAAGGAGCCCCACTTAAAACTCAAATGAACTTGCCAAGTTATACTTTCTGTAATATATCCTTGGGCTTACTTTACTAAAGTCTACACACTAGCCACCTACAGATGATAGATCAAGGTAAGAAGAGCTGAGAGTGGAACTAGCCAGCTATCCACAGAACCTTTAAATCCCGTGTGCAGAAGAAAGTTATGTTGGACCAGAGCACATGTTAGTCTGAAAGCCACTTAAAAAGAATCCATGGATCGTTCCATTTTAGTCAACTGATACAAATATTTTCTTTAAGTCCATGGACATTTTAAATTGGAGGAGAACCATTAGCATTAGAAGTAATTAGTTTTCCTCATGCCATGACAATATTGACATCTAAAAGTTGCTTAATCCATCCAATGTTATATATAATACATATGTATATATCTATATATATCATATAGATATTTGGTAATTTAAAAAATCTGTGGGAATGTCTAAGGCAGCCTTGGAAATATGCATATTGTCTCTGGACTGCAAATACTTGTGCTTTATTTGAAAACTCTCACTGAAAACATCAGAAAAAAAGTTGGTTTCAGGGAACAACGGGAAAACTACTTCAGTTCAGCTTGCTCGATTCTCTATTATTGGTACTTTCCTTTATGATACTTTGTGGTTCATTATACAGAATTTTAAACAGGTAGCCTCCCCATTCCTGCAGGGAACAACTTGAAGAAAGATCACTTGGATATATAAACCGGTGTAGAAGGCCTTTGCATATGATTGGTTAACTTTGCTCTTGCATCAAGATGAAAGGGTCACTTTAGACCTCTCATACATCATAACTGATGTGCTTCGGAAATGATTAAGATCCTCAAGTTTTCAGAGGGAGGGAGCATCCCTTCCCTATGTGACTGTAATTAAACAAAAGAACAAGTGGGTAAAGAACTTGACTGTTCATCATTTCAGTAGAAATGTGTACATTCCATTTAGTTCTGTTTATACCAGCTGGATTAAGTCCTGAACCTGACTCTTCCTCCCACCCACCATTTTACATAAAGCCACTATTTATGAATACTATTAAATTTTTCCTCATTCTTGAACCTTTTGTTGACTTTAGGTTTTCAGGACCCTATGGCATTTGTGATACGCTTGTTTGCATATTTTCCATGAAGTAAATTTCTATCAGATAGACCCAGTGTACATACATAGCACATTATTTAGACAATTGAAAGAAAAAGTCATGTAAGTGAAACAAACCAATTATTGCTTCCTAGTAAATAATATTTTTGTAATATTTTACACTTAAAAGTTTTTTCCTCATTGCAGTCTTAAGTAACGTGATACTTTACCAGGGCACTAGCTAATGGAACTCAGGTTTATTGATTCTTATATTGATGTATTGTTGCATAGCTAATATTTCTAATTGATAACATTTATAAGTAAATAGAAATTCAGAGAAGAAAATTGGTTGGAATTCAGTTAAATTTTGTGGACATCCCTCTTTGTTTTTAATATAGTAAATTTGATCACATGGGAAATAAATGTCCAAGTCTTATGCTAGAATAGTCTTAATAAGTAAAAAGAATTGGCATGAGAACAATTATATTGAAATAAAAACAAGGAGGGAATTATATTAAACAAAGACAAATAATTAAATTACTCATAATTTCCTGTAAAAAAAAAGTCCTTGGTGGCTTTAAATTAAAACATAGTTCATGATGTGTAGTGTTTTAAGACCACCAGTATAATTTCAAAAATTGATACAGTAAAGCAATTTTTAAAAATTTAGGTTTTTAATGTTTAATGTTACTTAGTGTGATGTGTCTCCTGACTTTAAAAGTAACATTAAAAACTTTCATCAGTGACTGACTGCAGTTTATTAGGAAGAGGAAAAAAAATAGCTTTTGTCTAAAGATCAATTCTAAACTGAATTGCACCCACTCCATATTAATGAAAATATTTAATTTTTGAAGTTGTTCATTAGTACTCTATCAAAATCTTATTACTTGCAACATTTCAGAAAAACCCACCATCAATAAAATAGGCAAACAAACAATAATCACTTTAACTATGAATAAACGTCAATTTAAATTTAAAGAGTCAAAAATAAATAACCTGAAACTCTAATCTGGTTTTAAACAAATGTGTTTTGTTTAAAACAAATGCCAAAAAACCCACATTGGCATTAATGTTTTACTCTAACAAAAATAATTGGTATAAAATATTAAGTACAAATGTCCCAGTGTATTATAGGCCAGAATATAAAGATTGAATTTCAGTTTTAGTATCTCATAACTTGTCACGGAAACAATTACTGTGCATTCCTACTTAAAATTTAGATTTCTGCCCATCAAACTTTAGGAACTTGAAGACATAGAAGGGATGCAAATGCATGGAAAAACACGTTTTGGAAGCATTTTTGTATAAATGAATTATACGTAAGAATTTTCTTGGAGTTCATAAAATAGTCTCAAAAGGCAAAAGGGTAAACTTAGTTTTGTGATCAGAATTTGTCTATCTTTATCCATCTGAAAAATGTTATTAGACATCCAATCTTTCATTTGTAATCCAAAAGTGTCAATAGTTGCTTGTAGATGTAACAGTCTTATTAAATAAGAAACACAGAGCCAAATGCAGAGTTAAAAGCCCAAGAGGTCAGAGCAGTAGCCAAGAGCTGATACTAAAAACTCTTTCTTACCCTTCACAGCTGCTGCTGTCCTTCCCCTCCAAAAAGGTTCCTGAGATAGGGTTTCTCTCTATAGTCCCCACATACTTGGAACTCACTATGTAGACCAGGCTGGCCTCGAATTTACAGAGATCCTCCTGCCTCTGCCTCCCAAGTGCTGGGATTAAAGTTGTGCACCTTTTTTCTCCCTTTCTATTTTAACAAAAAGGAAAAATGTTATAACTAATATAAGAAAAACTATATACAAAAAGTACAATAACAATATACAATATACACAATCAATAAATACCTAAACAATGTCTAGTACATTTGTATTTGATATAGTCAGAGAAAATAATTTCATTATCTATCCTATTTTGGTAAGTCCAAAATGTGCCTGATTCACTTTCTATCCTAACTTATATTACTAACAGAACTATCTTATAACAACTTTCAAATTTATACACTTACTCTTTAGTGAGTTTCTTTCTTAAAATTCTTAACAAGGTAAACTTTACCCATAACTATCTAAGATTCAACTCCTTCAGAGACCCAAGGAGGAAATATTACCTAACAAAAATAAAAACAGGAAGTGCACACAAACAGCTTCCAATAAAAAATATGAGTTAACAGAAACAGCCAGCTGCCTGGACAGTCACCTGAGGTTTCTCCGCAGTGTTGGGGCATCATCTTCAGCCTATAGGCTTAGCGTATCTGACACTCATTTGTGAAGTAAGATATACACAAGGTCAACAGTTCGACCTCACATTTGGTGAGAGAAGTCCATGTACCAGAAACACCTGAATTCCACTAGTGTCATGTCATGATTCAGGATTTTAAATTCTGGAAATTGTTGATGTTTTTTGAATTCAGCTGTCCATTTTTCTTGGCTGTGTGTGTGTGGCTTCATCTCAGCATCCCATTCTTCTCCACACAGGATGGCAGTGAAGGGTAAGAAAGGATTTTTAGTATCAGCTCTTAGCTACTGCTCTGACCTCTTGGGCTTTTAACTCTGCACTGAGCTCTGTGTTTCTTATTTAATAAGACTGTTACATCTACATTTGGCGCCCACATGGCAAGAATTCATTAAAAACCACTTGGCTTGGCTTGGTGGCCAGGCCCGACTGACCTTAGCTAAAAGCAGTTACCCGCAACTGGAGTTACTTGCACCCAGACAAAAAAGCCGGGTGGTGGTGGTGCACAACTTTAATCCCAGCACTTGGGAGGCAGAGGCAGGAGGATCTCTGTAAGTTCAAGGCTGGCCTGGTCTACATAGTGAGTTCCAAGTATGTGGGGACTGTAGAGAGAAACCCTGTCTCAGGAGTTGCTTGTGACCTGGTTAAGCCATTGGGGGCACATGTCCACAGCAATCATTTACCCTGATGATATCATCTTTGCTTTAAAAAAGGAAACCAGTCTTTTAACTTTCACCTGTACGTGTGTTTACATAATCTAGTTCTTTTCGTAAGTTTTCAGAGGAAGTAACTTTTTTACAATTATTAACTTGGTGGGTTTTTTTTTTTTCCCAATTAGCCAGGTAGTTACTATAGTTTTGTATATTCTCATTTTAAGTAATTATCCTAGTCTTTTTTCAAAAACAAAAATATAAAAAATAAAAAGCATCAGTTTGCCTCTAGCACTTTTAAGCTACTATTAAAATGTCTTGATTCCAAATACTTTTTTTTTTATCCTTTACCTGTCTTAATGGTATGTCAACTGTACTTTTCCTCATTTAATAACTTTCCTCCCCCATCCCCAACATAGAGCATGGTAAAGACAAGCAGGAAACTAGGAAACTAATTAATGTGAAGATGTCAAGGACGAGCACACAGACACAACCTCTTTCAATAAGCTAGAACTATAGTATGAACAGAAGTAATCAGAACCAGGTTGGCAAATTTTTACCAATTACACAAGACCTACATTAGAATTACAGAGAAAAGTTTTCGGGGGGAGGGGTAAAGTCACTTACAATGCTAAAAAGGTTTTGCACCTTATACTATTGATGTGTCAAGGAAAAAAAAATGTGATTTCCCATGTTTTCCTCGTTCTAATACCACAGAAAATGCAACTTATCTTTTTTAGATATTTCTCAACTGATTAGATCTTGTTGCAAAGAAATTTCAATACTACATAAATGTTCCTTAAAATATAAGTATTTTGCCTCAATTCACCTTCCCTCTCTGATTTGCTGACTGCTGTGTACCAACACACTTAACGCTATTGGTAGCTTTGTGACTTTTCAAGCTTTATTGTGGGTCTCTCTAGTAAACATTGAATTGATATTAGAAGTATGTACATTGTACAAAATAATAACCATCCAATATTCTTATTACAAAATAGTTCATTATATATATATGTATGTATATATATATGAATATTATTGACTTAACAAATTACTACCATGCTGAAAGTATTACTGTCAAGTCTGTCTTCAGTTCCTGTACTCAGTTCACACAATTCTGCAGAGTTGTACATGTGTTGGACTGTTAAGTTTCCTGGTAATGCAAGACATCTGAATGGACTCTCAGTGCTTCCTTCAGTCTAGAATGGTGAAGGGAAGATCTTGAAGGAAGAGGAAGTTAACTAGGTTTCTAAAGATCCGAGTTAGACAATGTTCTTTAGACCCAATAGTTTTACATTGGAATGCTACAGTCTTTGATCTGAAGAGGAGGCTGCACAGAATTTACTAAACCCAGAGTATTTACACTTGAAAAATTTAGATTTGTTTTACTGGCCCAACACTGCAAAAATGTATGCTACATTAAACATAGAGCTTTAAATAACAGACATAAAGTAATTTTATAAAGCTTAAAAATTGCTTTTATTCCCCCCTGATGGTTGAAACAGACAAAATGATCCTGACAACTTTATTGACTGACTTCAAAAGATGTCTCACAAAATTAGTGTATCAGTGACATTTGGGAGTAGTGGGGGTTTTCAGAGGTAGAACACAGTGGCTAGGACATTGTGTCCTCTTATGCTAAAAGAAGATTATATCATCCTATAGTATTGTTTTCGGTGTCTCAAATTTCAACTCTCCCAGTGGCTGATGATTTGATTGACATTTTGAATCATGAAAGACAGGAAAATCATTGAATATTGGTTTTCGTACCCTAGTGGAGAGTAAAGATTTCCTTTACCACCCTGAATAATAGAAGATGCTGTATCTTGAAGAGCTGTAGATAGCAGGATGGGTGTGTGTGTGTGTGTGTGTGTGTGTGTGTGTGTGTGTGTGTGTGTGTGTGTGTGCTTTGTAGATATGTTTCCTTTGTCTGCGTATTCTAACACTAATGTTAATATTCTAACATCTAATGCTTCCTGTAAACTGTAAAGTCAAAAACAGTAGAACTGTGGTTCATCATTGGCTTCTTAGAAGAAATTGGAACTGGACAGATAATTGGGAAACTTTTCCATATTGTATTTCCTGACAAGATTTAAATTTAATTCGTGATACATGTCTCTTGAAAATAGTTTAATTTCTAGACTTACAACTAATCGAGCTATTCCTCACAGATAAGAAAAATCACTATTAGAAGCAAACATATACCTATTGTAACTTTGGTCTCATAGAATTCTCCTATATTCACATATGACATTATTCGGACCATGCACAACAATAAAATTTCAAGCTATTGGATCCCCACCACCCTCTTGTACAATCTTTTTATCTTTTTTTTAATGCTTTGTACAATCATGTGTAAAATCATGAGCTTCAAAACTCAATAAAATGTCAGTAACCGATCAGTGATGTAGTTACTCTTGTCACATGGGGACTTCCAGAGCTTTGGATCTGAGGTCTTGTTTCCAGCTAAGCTATAGGATAGTAACAAATAATGTATTACCTGTGCTTCTCATGCTTCAACGCTGCCAACCTGCCTTCACATACTGCACAGAAAGTAGGAGGATTTGCTTTTCCTTTGTTTTTAAAGAACTGTTACCACTTGGAGTGTCTGAGAGACATTTGTCATTTACAGGAAGATAAGTTTTTGATTCATTTACTTTTTTGACCCTGAAATTTAGCCTTATAACTTCTGTGTCATCTTGATTTCCCTCATCCAAACAGAATCAGGAGAGCCATCCATGGAACCCTGGGCCAAAGGAGATTGTCCAAGCTCTGTGCTGTTACATGCTGCTCTTCTTTGAATGAAGGGTACATTGTGGATTAGGAAATACAGTGCACTACATGATAGATATTATATGATTACCATTCTATGGCATCAGAGATTCTGATTATTTTTAAATTATTACACTACATCATATAAATGACCACATGCAAAGAAATGAGCCCCACCCCCTTTTCATTTTAATAAGAGAGGTACAGGATCTTAAATGAAATATTGAATAATATGGATCGCAAGGATTTTGCAAAACTTATTTTACTGGGCATAAAGTACAGACATGGAAGGCTGTTGAAAAACAATCTATACTGAATGGACACGAGCAAGAACAAGAGGCCAGGAAGGTTTCCTTACATCTTTTTATCCACTGAGACATTGCCTAGAAAAGCCTGCCTTGGCCTTTGATTCTGTCACTTACCAATTCTGTGCCTTTAAACACATTTTAAAGAACAGGGTTTCCCATTTCTAAATATTGAAATGTAATTTTTATGTGTTATATGAATTTCTAGACAAAAATCATCCAGAAAATTAAGTGAATTCTAAGTTAATTCTAAGTAGAGCACTTGTGTCTATTGATTCTATTAGCTTCTTGCCTCTAATAGTTAGATCATAACAATATGATTCTAAATCATATCAAAGCTCCACTCTGGTGCATATGACAGGCTTATGACATCATCAAATCATGTAGCATATTTCTTAGTGTTCATATGCACAGTTTTTCAGAATCCTGTTTTTAGTGAATAATCTTACAGACTGTTCTTTTTCAGTGCAATAATGCACCATTTAGATCTTCACTCAGATTTATCTGATTGTAAACAATGGTTCTTTGTTTAAAAATATCTGGAAGATGTGAAACTAAACAGATTTTTTTTAACTATAAGATATCAGAGACTTTACTGCCTGCATATCATGCTGCTTCCTAAGATTTGAACTAGAGATCCTCAAAGGTTCTAAAGAGTGCTACAGAGATAATCCCATGATTGACTCTGAACTCATTGTGAGCTGAACATTTTGTATCTAAGTAATATGTGTCAGTGAAATACTGGGGTGTGACTCCTCTAATGGTAATTGGCTTTCTAACCTATGAGAAACAATGTTATAAAAGTGTCTCCCAAATATTGGCTTCTAGTCTCTGGGTGGAACTAGAAAAATGGAGATGAATGTTTCTAGCCATAACTTTTCTTTGAGTATAGCTTCTTAATTTCTGATATCAAATATTTATTTAGTTGCATAAACTGAAGGCAAAAAATACAGTATATTCTGCATTCAAGCGTGTCTTCTTTGTAAAGTGCATAAAAATAAGGTGGCAATCTTTTCAAAATGCATGTTTTGACATGGTCTAATTCATGAGTGGGTCTGAGATTCTAAATTGTAAGTGTGTGCTCTGGGACAACTTGAACTAGTACCAAGACTATTGGATTTTTTTTCTGTCTTCTGTATGTTACAGATTTTTTCCCCTCACAAATAGTTACTTTTATATACTTGAAACTATATTACAGACAAACTTTCTATATATTGCTCAATTTTTACCTAAAGGTCAATTGTTAATGTGGTTGGAAATTAATACATGATATATTACTGCATCCAGATAAAAATCCTCACTCTGCCACTATACTAATTAAGGTTAAAAATGACATAGGAAAATTGGAGACTATATACAAACAAATGAGTATATATTCATGCATATGCATGATATATATGTATATGTATATACACACAACACATATGTGTGCGTATTTATGTAATTGCACAGAGTTGGCCACCAGCTGCAGGCTCTGTATCCTGTGGACCAAACCAAAGGCAGATGGAAAATGTTTGGAAAACAGTGTGTCTGCGCTGAACATGTAGAGACATTTTCCCTAAACAACACAGCACAGTGATTTATATAACATTTACATGTGCTAAATTCTGTGAATAGACTAGAAATTCTTTTATATTTACTGAAGGATGTTTAAGTTACATGCAAATATTTTACCATTTTATATTAAGGATTTATGTACTTGCTGATTTTTAAATCCACTATAACATCCTAGGAAGATCCCAACATATACTGAGGTGAGGAGATTGCATGTATAGTTGCCTGTATAATTCATATATATATATATATATGTTATGCATACCTATATAATATAATATATAATATTATAGGCATATAAAATACACTTGTACATATAGCAATTACCCTTTATGAAAAAAGTCTTGGGTAAATGACATTCCTATTAATGTTTATCTAAGATACACCAAATATAATTAATAAAGATAAGCAAACTAGCTGGGCGGTGGTGGCGCATGCCTTTAATTCCAGGACTCGGGAGGCAGAGCCAGGCGGATATCTGCGAGTTCGAGGCCAGCCTGGGCTACCAAGTGAGTTCCAGGAAAAGGCGCAAAACTACACAGAGAAACCCTGTCTCTGTCTCGAAAAACAAAAACAAACAAACAAAAAAGATAAGCAAACTAGTTTAACCATAAATAAGAGGCTTATCTGATGTGCAACCAGAGAGACTTATGGGCCTTTTGTTTGTCTATAAAGAATACTCACACAGATAGGTAGAGCAAAAAGTGAAAAATCAAAGAATGCCTAGAAAGTAAAATAATTTGAACTTTTAAAAATAAGAATTTTTAAAAATCATTATTATTATTTCTTTTATTAAAATATTAAAATGTGTATTATGAAAAAGATTTTTTATAAGAAAAGAGATCTAATACAGTAAACATTAACAGCTTTTCTCTAACTCAGAGAGAGTTCATCTAGGCTTTATTCCCAGACACAAATGTTATATGAAAGGTTTCAAAACATCAATTGTTTTTAAATTCTTAGACAAAAATTAAATAAACTAGCTGGGCGGTGGTGGCGCACGCCTTTAATCCCAGCACTCAGGAGGCAGAGCCAGGCAGATTTCTGTGAGTTTGAGGCCAGCCTGGTCTCCAAAATAAATTAAATAAACTATCCTGTTCATATTGGTGAAGATTCTTAAAGTGTATCAAAATCCAAACACAGCATGGGATTAAGGAAAACCTGAGTAACTAAAGTATCCAACATGCACATTGAAAGTGATCTTTGAGATAACTCACTTTAAATTCAAGATTCATGTGTGAATTCTTTTTATATTTGCATTGGAAAAAGTTAATGAAGACTCCTGTTTTTTACTTTTATACTCTTGCTGATAGGAACTGAAAAGAGATACATGTATATGCCCTTTTTATGTAGCCTCAATTCTACCAATTAAGTTGGATCCTCAAAATTAACATATTTTCAAATGTTGGGGGAAAATATAAGATATATTAAAATATACATTCCTTGTTTTGCATATTGTACCTCTTAAAGATAATGCATTTGTGCATTTTTGAGAGTGTAGCACCATGTTAATTTCCCTAATTCCATTGTAACTGATGAATATAAAATCCATTGATTTCCTATGATATAGATAAATAGAAGGAGAAGAAATAGACTCACAGTAAAAATTTAATACTTTGCTTTTAAGGGTAGTCTTTTTAACTTTTAAATTTTATTTATTTATTTTTGGTTTTTCGAGACAGGGTTTCTCTGTGTAGCTTTGCGCCTTTCCTGGAACTCACTTGGTAGTCCAGGCTGGCCTCGAACTCACAGAGATCCGCCTGGCCCTGCCTCCCGAGTGCTGGGATTAAAGGCGTGCGCCACCACCGCCCAGCTTATAATTTAATTCTTAAAGTAAAATAGTTTTCTCACTGTTCTTTTTCCATTACTCTTGTGGGAAGAGCAAGGCAGCATCAAAATGAGAATAATTCATTACTAATGTCAAAGTTGATAAATTCCCAGACATATATCAGGGGTTATTTACACAAAATAGAAGCTCTCCCTATAAATCTGAATTACTGGATCATACACAGTGTCTTGATATCTAGAACAATGTTACAGCTATCCAAACCCCTTACTCTTTAAATATGACACATCTGTAACTCCAAAGAATGAAGCCACCGCTTGAGTAAAGTTCAGGTTTCATTACTCAATATACATAACAGTCCCAGCTCTATGCAATCTCTTCTTAGCATTTTACTTCGGTGTGGCACTCAGTTTACATTAATTTAGATTATGTTTCAGTAATTTTTTTTTTAAGTCTCAGAGATGTTTTACATAAGAACAGCATTGAAGACCCCATGGAAAGTTAAAAATAAATAACCAATAAGCATTAGACAGGAGAAGAAAAAAAAGCCCTTCTTGTTAGGTTCTCACAGCTACTGGTATTCTCCCCCATTACTTTTTAGCATGTATCTTTCATAGACAATGTGGGTAGGAAATAGCTTTCCATGAGTTCCCATGATAATTCCTGATCAGCTGACCATGCCTACTTAGTATACAGTGACAGAAGTTTGTCTTTATGGATGATTTATGTCTGCCAAGCTGAAAGAAGGAACATCATTGGGAATTAACCAGAGCATTTCAAATATACATCATCCTTGATGCACAGCTCATTGATAAAAATACTTAGTGTTCATCGCTTTTAGAGTACTATGACTTCTGGCTTAGACGATCTTAAGTAAACTTTTTGATCAGTTGTATAGTGGTAGGAAATGGCTTAAATGATTGTAGTCCTTCTTTCTTGTCAGACTTTCTTCGGACTGCCAATCCCTAAATAATGACATGGAGACCTATTTTTAATTATAAAAGGTTGGCCTTTAGTTTAGGCTTGATCCCAACTAGTTCTTATAACCTAAATTAACCCATTCATATTAATCTACATTCTGTCATGTGGCTCCTTACCTTTCCTCCATAATGTATGTCTGCCTCACTCCACAACTTGCTGGGAAAATCCGAGCATCTAGGTTCATCCCCCTGAGTCCCTCTCTCTCCCTGGGAATCCCACCTAACCTCTCCCGCCTAGCTATTTGCTGCTCAGCTTTTTAATTAAAGCAATCACAGTGACACATCTTCACACAGTGTGATAAATATCCCTCAACAAATGATAAATATTATTTTGTGTAATTCTCCTTTCACAAGGTGTTTTTCTATTATTTTTGGAGTGAATTTTAGCTTTATTTTATTTACCAAAGCTCCCATCTCCTCTGTCCAATCATTACCTCTATCAGACCACTTCCTGAAGTCACCCCAGATGCAGTCTAAACACTACCGAGTCTCATTACAATACAGGATCTCCTTTCTATTTTAATCTTTTCTTCTACCCATAAATCTTATCCTGTTGTTACTTAGTGTTTATCTTGGCATTTCATCTTTTCCTCTTTCTTGTGTCTCTGTGTCTTACAAAAGTCGTATTATCCGTATTTACTGTTCTTTTCCTCTTTCTTGTGTTTCTGTGTCTTACAAAAGTCGTATTATCCGTAATTACAGTTCGTGCGTTCTCTTTCTCTCCTGTGATCCTTGGAACACCTTTGCCTCAATTCTCAACTGCATTCTTTTCTAGGTCATTTTAATCATCTCTCTGGTTCCTCTACCCATCACCCCATGCCATCTATCTATGGTTTTGTGTGTGCACAGTAAAAATTTCACCGAGTTGAAGACCCCAAAAACAATGATTTCAATCATTTAATCCTGTCCCTTTACATCTTTAAACCAAATCCCACAGAAGACAAGTGTCTATTTGAGCTATAATTCAAGAGTAGCTAAGTTTTGATCAGACTTTCCTAATCATCATATATTTTTTTGTTTGTTGTTGTTGATACTTTGCTTTATTTTTCTGGTGTTTTGGATTAGGTATGAAATGCCTCCTTCTAAAAGGCTTGTATGGGGGAAGCTTGGTAGAACTAGAGGACTGTCATTGAGAGCTGATTAAAATGAGGATCCTTACCTAGGACCAAAACATTAATCCACTCACTATCAGATTCACAATTCGGTGTCATTTTTGAGTGATGCTGGAAAGTTTTGAAGCTATGGCCCACTTGGCAGAAGCACTAGGCACATGTAATAAACAGCTATCCCTTGTCCTCAGTCCCTCTTTCTTCCACTCTTCTCACCTCAAGGTAAGCAGTCTCTGCCATACATTCCTGGCATGGTAATGTTGTGCCCTTTCTCACACACAAAGCAATGGATCTGACTGAACTTGGCCTGAATCCTCTGAAACTGTGACACAAAATAAATCCTTCATCCTTTAAATGCTTCCTCTTAGATTTTTTTTTTTTTTACAGCAACAATCACAACAGTAAAACTGTTGGCACATCCTGCTGACAGTCATTACTTTAGTGCCTTACATGAATGCATCCCGTGTGGGCCAGTTTTTCCTCTCACTGGAGTGTTTCGAGGAGGGTTTGGTTTAAAGTACTGGAATATAGTTAAACATTTGTAATAATAATAATAATAATAATAATAATAGAATTAGAAGTATTTTAATGGAATTAGTGGAACTTGGTCACATTTAGTCATGGAGGAAAATGGTGAGACTAGATTTAATTGGGAACCAGGATAACAAACACAATAAAGGTTGTTTCTATCTATGTTCTATTTCTGTTTCTCCCTGTGATAGCCTCCCCCCATAACTGAGAGACAGCATTTTGTATCAGTGAAGTGTATAGGTCTTGAGTCTGTACTGCCTAAATGAAAAGCCTGCTTTCCCTATTTTCCAGTTGCTTGATTTTGGCCACGTTTCTTCCTGTACTTTGTTTCCCTTGTCCATAAAGTTGGAGTGGCAATGAAATCTACTGAATAGCATTCCTAGCATAAGAAAGTACAACCACTGGAGGAGAAGGCTTTTGAGAACAGAGTCTAGCACATAATACATGTCTAAGAATCACAGCCTTTTCATCTGGATATAGCAGGGCATCTGCCTTTTCTTGACAAACTCATACTTTGAAGCAGATTTAGACTTCTAATCAAATAGCTCTGTGAGAATATGGAAGTACTCTTTGCTACAACCTTTGTTTGGACAAATTACAAGGAAAGATTCAAAATCTTCGTGCTTGTTTTTTGTACCTTGCCCTTGACCAGTATTCTCACGGGACTGTACATCACGATCAACTCCTCCTAGGTTTTCTTCTTTTCTCCCATTAAAGCAGCCACAATTGATCAAGCAACGCATGACAGGGAGTGTGGGTAAACCGTATCAGTTCTTAAAACCAGGAGATTTGCTGGAGTCCATGGGGCCTGGGGATAGGTCTCATTCTACCTGAGCTTACCTCAGAGTTTAACTCTTTGTTTACCTTTACTCAATGTCATTACTGGCTCAGGAGTGAAATGCCCAGAAGCAGCAGCGAAACTCTCATTGCAACCCACATTCCAAAGCTACCAACTTCCTTTGTTTGCAGTTCTTTTCCCATTTCTTCTTAATCAGTCTAAATGGGAAGCAGCCGAAACTTAGAACTGAGTGTTTGGGTGTTCTCTGCTTATGGCTCTCTTATTCCAAAGAACAGGATCAGTCTGGAACTTTAAAATTGTCAAATACAGAAATGCTATCTTCATATGTCCTTGAAAAGATCATTTAATTGGCTTTGATGAAAACCCTTTTGCACAAGGAAGGGTAGAGATGAAAATGCTGGTAGGATTAATCCAGGATTAGCAAGGGATTCCACAAAAACCCTTATTCGCACCAACCCTCAGGGCATGGAGCCGAGGGCTGCATACCAGCACGATATAGGCAGGTGGGTAAAAAAGCAGTGATGTAGACATGAATGGCACCTTTTGGCAGAAACTACGTTTCACATAAAATTACTGAGACTCCTTCAAGCTATACTGCACCACCTTCACCCAAGCACCTTATGTATTTATGGACTATTGATCTTACCTTCAAGCATGGGGTAATATGCACACACACACACACACACACACACACACACACACACACACACATATTCATGCACACATGTGCACACAACGTCACTCATGTGTATCTACATGTACACAAACATGTGGACACCTAGAATTCTAACATTTTTCCCAAATGTCAGAAAATTTTCAGAACTGAGCAGGCACAGTACTCCAGAGTCCCCCATACATCTGAGTCCAGTGCTAATCTTGTGGCATTTCTCAGTTGTCTGTAGGTGTTTGTGTAAGGTCGAGACCTCATGAATTTCCCCTATCCACTTTGGTATGTCTACTAGTTTCATCCTTGATCAGCTCGCATTTGGCCTGTCACTAGTTGATGAGACGTTATGGGTATAGCTTCTGACATTACTAGGAGACACAATTTACCAGAAAACTGCCTGATTCTTTGGCTCTTACAGTCTTTCCACCCCCTCCTTTGCAATATTCTCTGAGCTTTAGTTGTGGGAGTGTTTTGTAGATGTATCCATTGGGACTGGACTCCACAACTCTACATTTCAATTGCTTGTGATTTTCCTGTATCAGTCTTTGACTGTTGCAAAGAGAAGTTTCCTTGATGAAGGGTAAATTTGGTTTTTCTTTTGAAGCATTTCCAGTAATACTACAAGCCACATACAAATAAAAAATCTTATTGAATAGTCTCATTAAAAAATATGAGAAGTCTTCAAATCTGAAACTCGAAGACTTGGACATACACCAGGAGAAATTACTTCTTCTTTCTGGCAGATTTAATTTAAAATAAGCTACAGGGGGTGACCAACATAAGAAAATAATACCAATCTTCAATTAGAATAATTAAAGGCTAACTGTGAATTAATTTCAAATAAGATTTAAATTTTCCAAGTTAAAAATTCAGTCGAAAATCATTGTTTGTTTGAAGTCGTAGTAGATATAAACATTTAATTTTGCATATATGGAGTTAAAATGAGATGACAATATTATTGTGTACAGGCTTGAAGTTAAAGCAGCTGCATAATTTCCATATTCTAAAGTTCTGAAGATGATGGAATGATCAACCTTTTCCATTGCCTGTCATTTTGCATGAATGTAAGCAGAATACAAAATCAATGTACACTTTAACCTTTCTCAAAAGAATATCAGCTTTAGGTACAACCTAAAAGACTAAAGATTAAGTCACAATTGGGGCTTATATAGCTGCATGTCCAAAGTGCTTGAAAATGCTCTCAAAAGCAGGGAGTGCTTAAAAGGATTATAACTCTCAAGACTATTGTAACAGAGCACACTATGCTACAAATAAATCCTGATGTGGCTGTTGCAGAAAATGGGTGCTGTAAAGAGCACACTTTAGAGAGGGACTCCAAACTGTGTATGCACAGAATAAGACGCTTTTAATTAAATGAGCGGCAGCTCAGATGTCTCCAGAGTTTTAGAATACTACTCAGCAATTATGTCCCCGTTGAGATTTAATTATCCCATTAGATACTTATTTACTACTACATATTAGCTTACAGTACACCATTAGAGGGGATGTACTAATAAATACATAACCACTGCTAGATAGGAATAGCTTAACCAAATAATTATTCACATTTATTTTACAAGCATTTAATAAAATGCCTAGAACAATGTGTTGTCAGTTGCAGACAAACATTTTATGTACATATGTGTGTGTGTATTTATGTATATATATTTTAATGCGAAGAAGGATGGACTTATAACATTTTTTGGCTACTATGATATTATCTAATCTCTTTCTTAATGAACCTTACACAGATCCACTTAGAAGTTTAATTTGATCCATATGCTACACGAAGAGATCTTAGAAAGGGACAGTAAAGGAGATAAAGAGAATCCCAAATGTTGTTTATTTAAAAGAGAGAAATTTAAAATGATTTTTATTGAATTCGTTCTTTGATAATTCCATAATGTATGTAATGGATTTGGATTATTCCTCACCGTCTCTTTTCTTACCTATCCTGAAAGAGTGATTTCTTCTGCCGTATTGCAAGAATGCCATGTTTGGAAATTGACTGTGTTTATTTCTGGATCCCTCCTTTGCTCTTTTGAAAACGCACAGTGTAGTGGACTTCGTCTAAGTGAGCCGAGAGTCCCAGCAACTGAAGACTGGCCCGGGTGTCATTGTTTCTCTTTATAAACTTCTTCAGCTCTGCCAGAGTCGCAGCCAGCTTCCTCACTCAGGCATCCTCTCTAGCGACAGTTGTGTCTCTCAGTGCAAACCTACTTTGGATACGTACCCATTCCTTTCTTGCGATAAGCTGTGTGGTGCCACCTGTTTCCACGCTGATGTTTTCATGTTCACTTGGTCTTTTCTGATGCAACAAGTTGCTGTTAAGGAAAACGTGTTCATATCTTCTGCCCACAGATTATACTATCTTCATTTTATTTCCTTTATCCACTGTGGTCTTATCTTGAACCTTGAAGTAAGACAACAGAACCTCCTGAACTTTGTTTCTGTCATCGAGAATTCACAGATAGTAGATTTTTTTTTTTCTTATCATAGGTCCTACCCCAGCATATGATATTTTTCTTTCCTTATTAAGTTGTGTTAACTTTTCTTTTCACTTAAAAGGAAGCATTTCAGGGCTTCTCTTTGGCATATATAAATTTCCAGGCTCATTACCCTAGTGTTGCGGGGCCATTATTAAGTAAAATAAGGGTAGCTTGAACACAGTCACCGTAATACTGTGACAGATAATCTGATGACTGATAGGCTACTAAAGTGACTTAATTGCAGGCAGAAAATATTGTGTGGCTATAAGGAGGAAAAATGATGGTTTGCCTCCAGGCTAGATGGCCTGGAGACGTCATCATGTTCCTCAGATCTATGAAAGATTCATAATTAATGAACTGCTTACTTCTAGATTTTTCCATTTAGTAATTTCTGTCTGCAGTTAAGTTGCAGAAAGTAAAACAGCAGATTGGGTGTGACTCCTGAATGGCTTGGAGGATAGTTCCTTCAGGGAGCTACTTCAGCAGCTAGAGAAGCCATTGTCCATCTTTCCTTTCCGTTTTCATACTGTTGGAATGATCACTAGCTCCAGTAAGCAACCTTGGTATTGGTAACAGAAATATCAACAGACAAACACTCAGAAACCCATGCTCTCAAGATAGCAAAGCAGACAGAACAGAGAAACAGACATCTCCTCTGCAAAGTCTGGGTTGCACACCTCCATTCTCTCCAATTCGATGGAAAAGTTAATGTTGTCCAAGTGTACTGGTCGCATACCAGAAATTCTAGCATTTGGGAGGTGAAGGCAAAAGAGTGGTAAGTTCAAGGCTACCCTGAGCACCAAGCATGATCCTGTGTCTTATAATAAGAGTGACATCTAAAACAAAAGAGAAAAGAAAAGCAAATCCTAAAACAATGGTTCTCAGCCTTCTTAATGCTGCAACCCTTTAATACAGTTTCCTCATGTTGTGACCCCCATCCACAAAATTATTTCCGTTGCTACTTCATAACTGTAATTTTGCTACTGTTATGAATCATAGTGTAAATATCTGCATTTTTTGATGGCCTTTTGGGGGTCTCAACCAATAAGTTGACTAATAAGAGACCATTGCCCTAAAGCAAAACAAACATAATCCCAGCCTTGTTTGAATCACTATCATTTCAGTTTTTCTGTCACACGCAACTGCATACTCCCCTTAAAGGAGAGAAGAGTGAATTTGTTAAAATTATTATTTCATTGTTTTGGCAGATATAATAATCACACCACTTCTTTAACTTGACATGCCTTTACATTTCAGCATTCAACTGTAGCTTCACTCAGAGTCTTCCTTTAGACTGTAAAACAGGACCATTGTGTTTGAGTCTCCCGTCTTCTTGGATTACATTTCAGTGTGGGAGAAATCTCCACATCCTTCAGAGCCAGCACAGCATGCTACCTCATTACCACCCTGCAGTTATTAGAGGAGCTTCCTCTCAAGTTTGTAATCATGTGAAAATGGCAGCCAAGTACTTAGTCAAAAGATAGTAAGTGTGCTTCAATTAAAGCCTGATAACAACACAAACCTTCCCTTTCTTGACTCATGTATAAAAGCTGTCCAGACTGACATTTCACTACACAATTAGAAACCAGTACTACAGTGTGTTCAAGTATCTTTCAATTAAAGAGGGAATCATTTATATATGTGTGTATATGAGGCAGAAGTAAAAGGAGATGAAAAAGATGGAAGGGATAGAGGATGGAAGGGAATTTGGGAGAGAAGAAGGGAGTAAAAAGAGCAAAATAAATCAGGATCTGATAAGGTTTATCAACATCCATAATAGTAAGGAAACATATTATTTGAAAGTCATCTGAAGTTGGGCACCATCATTCTACGAATGGGAAATGGACATAGGAATGAATTTATGGGACCATGTCATCTTAGTGACAAATGCTAGGAGATGTAAATCTCAGTTCAGGTATCATTTGAGGCAGATGGCTGGTATGAGCATTCCTCTGTAGAAAGACAACTGTACTAGTCTTTGTATTTGGTAAAGGAAAAATACTCTTTTGAAACAAGATAGTTTTACATTTTAAATATTCTACAGAGCTCTTAGTATGCAAAGCACATCAATATTCATATCATTCTTTATAGTTGTCATATTTTCAACTAGGTTCAAACTCCTTAAGCTAGTTCTACATTTTTCCTCGTCTTTTTACACATATAATTTGCATGCATATTAGTATATCTGAAGAAAAACTTGTAAAGGTGAAATCATCAGATCAAAAGAGTATATATTTTTTATTTATTGTAGAAAAGTTTAACCATATGTCAGAAACTATTAGTCCCAAACTCATGCGTGCTTTATAGTACTATGGATGCTGTTTAACACATTACTGTGGTTTCGTTGCTTATTTTATTTTATTTTTTTACCAGGCCTCACTCTCAGCATCTGGTATTTCTGTTAAGAATCTGTTATGATTTTTGAGTTCTCCTAATTTTTGGTATGTCAGATTCTATTTGCTTCATCCTTAGTCCTCCTATAGATGATGCACAACAGATTCTGTAGGTGTTGATAGCTACTTAGATTTAGAATTCCTTGTATGTACAATTCCGTGGAGATACTTTGCTATATGTTTTTGTTCTGGTTGCAAATCATGAAGTTTTATCCCAGTTTCTCTATCTTTCTAAAATGGCATTATTTTAAAAGATCCAATATATTGCCTATCAGAATCTCTAGAAGGTAGATACATACCATCTTAAATTAAGTAGTGTCAAATGTCCTTTTAGCTAATACAGTTTATGTGTGTAATGCAATATATGAGTGTTTGTAGGGTATTGTTTGCCATATCATGGCTACCATTAGATACTACAATATTTTTTAGCCTTGGCAGTCTAACAATTACACAACTGTATGTCTCTTTTATGTCACCTTTATGAATGCAACTTAAGGAGGAGGAGATCATTTGTCTATTCCCATGTCTATATGAGGCAATCATTATATCTTCCCATTAATTAATATTTGTATTTTTAAACATATTTCTAACAGGGTAGTAATTTTTTGCATTGACACATTTTTTTCATTCATTAACAAATTGGTGAACTGGGTTTAATGACTATTAATGTAGTAATTTATATAAGTCACAAACGTTCTAAATCTTTTGGGATTTTTTTTATAAACATTTAAGTATTCCATAATCCAAAGTTATTCTTTATTTTTCTAGACAAATGAAAATCCCACACTTGACACTTTCAAATTACCAAACTATGTTTGGATTTACCAGTGGAGTTTTGATCACGATTAATCAAACTGCCTTCCTTTGCTTTTTGTAGTTAAAGCTACCTAAAATTCCTGCCAGACAATGCTAGAGTATCTAAGTACTGTGTTTACTTCAGCATGTTTTTTTTCATATTTTTTCCTTCTACTCAATAAAATTTAGCTGCAATTTTCATTTTTCCAAGAAAATAAGTAGCTTCCTTGAGGTCACAGTGGTAGGTAGAGGCTGAATTTAAAATAAAATCTGCTTGGCTCTAAAAATCTGTCTTCTATTTACACAGTTTCTTTTCAAAATCCACTTGTTTTCATTCAGAAAGAAAAACAAATCTGTGGCATGTACTGCATGCCGGGATTTTGTGCTGATTCCTAAGACTACAATGATAAGTAGCTTTATTTCTGACTTCGGAGATTATTACATAATACCCTATTGTGCTTTCATTCCATATTTCCCTCCAGAAAAATCATATGTAAATCTCTATAAAACATTTCATTTAAAGTGTTTTTAAACTATAAAAGCAGGCATTTTAATATAATACATATATCATTTGGGCACAAAGACTCTTTCTAAGATAATTATTGTTTAGATTAATTTTAATCAGAGAAGAATAATTCTAAAAGAATACAGTAAAGTTTTATACTTAAAAAATAAGGAGTATCATCTTTTCTAAAAAAACGATCATCTTTGGAGTTCATTCATAAAGATCTTAAAAGCTGGTGTTCCCTAATTCCTCTTTAAAGATTTACATACACGGCAACTATTTTAAGTCTTTTATCCTCTTTATATTAGTATTTGTTGCTACGTATCAAATACCCTCAAAGTTACTTTCTTAGAGCCAGAATGATTAATCCTTTCACTTTAGTGAGGTGGGCTGAGCACTCTGCCTCTGGGAAATGTCAAGGTGTTTTGCAAGACTACACTCCTGGCGAGCTTCTGCTGGGCTTCCTTCCCAAGTTTGCCCATGTCACTGTTGATGAAATTTGGCTGTTGATGACTTTTGGGCAGGAGGCATCAGTTTCTCTAGGGACTTCCCTTCTTTCATGGCTGTTGACCATAGGCAGCTTTCAATTCTGTACCACTTGGATCTCTCTACAAAGAAACTTACAATTAGACAGCTTACTTTATCAGAGCAAGAAAGCAATCCAGAATACAGTAGAGGCGCATTAGCAAGATGGCACTCACATTGAAAGCTAAATGGAATAGTTCTGTTCCAATCACATAACTGGATACAATTCTTTCAAAGCAGGTCACCCAAAGTTGGAGTCACCCAACATACAGGCGGAAGGGAACAGAACAAGGCATGTAAAATGTGAGGTGAGAGGCATCACAGGCATCTGCTACAGCTTTTCATCTGTACGATTCTGTAACACCAGTTGATGTGTAAAGCAAAAATAGCAAAATTAAGTCAGTATGATGCAATAAAATTCTGTCGATGACAACCATTATAGGTTTACTATATGCTCAGTGCTAGGCTGGATATTGTTCAGCTTTGGTGTCACTTAATATTCTTGTAAGATTAGTAGAATGATACTAAGGGCTAATTTACAAGGTCTGAAGAGAACCCATGTAAAGCTGGTTGTGGTAGTGTATATCTCTAATCCCAGTGTGCCTGTGATGAAGTGGGAGTCAGGGACAGGACAATTCCTAGAAATTCACAGGTCAGCTAGTCTACTGTTTGGAGCAGCAAATAAAAGACATTGTTTCAAACAAGGTGAAAGTCAGGATTGACATCCAAGGTCCTCTGCCCACTAATACATGTATCATGACACATGTGCTCTCTCTCTCTGTCCCCGTCTCTGTCTCTGTCTCTCTCCCTCTCTTCTGGCATAGATATTATACACATGAACAAAGATTATTTTTGAGAGTTTAAGAAGTTATATAATTTTCTCTCATTCTATTCAAAGAAGTTGGAGCACTGAGGATAATAGAACTAGTAAGAACTAGCCAGCCTATTTGTAATTTCATGATTGGTGTTGCCATACTGCTGCTAAAATATGTTTACATACATATAAGAAAAATATATACAGTGTTTTGTCTAAACATTGTAAACTAGTCATTCTCTAATTAATGTGTTTATAACTGAATTTCAAGACCAAACCATCTTCTAACTAGGACTTTAAAATCTCTGCGGAAAAAATGCCAGCTATGAGTTAATGTCCATATAAACACGCTACTCAGTTGGGCTCTGCTTCACAGAATGCTTATAAGTCCACGTCAGTTATTACTGTGAACTGTGGAAAAGCCTGAGCAGACTTTTTGCAGATAATTATACTGACATTCCTACTTCATTACTTTTAATAGAATTGAATTGGTGGTACTCATGCCAGCATATATGAGCATTACCTTCAGAAGGAAGACATGTCACATGTCCTAATTCTCAACTGGATGGACAGCTTTTGGCAGGAGGTCACTTGATAGCATGAAGGACATTTCATCTAAGGGCTGAGCTTTAATTAAAATGAGATAAATTTTAAAATGATTTCAGATGATCCTCTCCATCTAGCTTAACTGTAAGTGAAAATGGTCAGAGCACAGAAAGTGGTTATATAATACAGTTATGTATGCAGGCGACAGAAAGTGGTTACATAAAACAGTTGTGTGTACAAGTTTGTCATTCACATTAATGAATATCTAGGGTTTACTTGCTAACTGATTCATCTCAAAAGAGAACTAAAACATTTGGTAATGTACACAGATAGATAGTAAACAGGGTGTAAATAGATAGATCATAGGTAGATGATAGATAAATTAAAATATAATGCATGTGTCTTAATTAAAGTTTCTATTACTGTGACTAAACACCATGACCAAAAAGCAAGTTGGGGAGGAAAGAGTTTATTTGGCTTACACTTCAGCATTGCTGTTCATCACTGTCTTAATTAGTGTTTTTTTATTGCTGTGAAGAGGCCTCATGGCCACAGCAACTCATAAATAAAAATATTTAATTGAGATGGCTCTCTTACAGTTTCAGAGATTCAGTCCATTGTCATCAGGATGGGGAGCATGGCAACATGCAGGCAGATGTAGTACTAAAGCTGAGGGTCCTACATCTTCACTCAGAGTCAACAGGAAGTTGACTGACTGTCACACTGAGTAAAGCTTGGGAGAAGAGACCTCAAAGCCCACACCTGTAGTAACACACTTCTTCCAACAAAATTACACCTCTTACCATTCCACTCTCTGGCCCCCAACAGCTTATATCCATATCATAATACAAAAAAAAAATGCATTCAATCCAACTTCAAAAGTTCCCATAGTCTATAACAGTCTCAAACTCATTTCAATGTCCAAAGTTTCTTCTGAGATACACACCAATCTTTTAACTGTAATCACCTATAAAAATCAAAATCAAAAAGCAGATCACATACTTCTATCATATAATGTCACAGGATGTACATTACCATTTCAAAACACAGGGAAGGGAGCACAGCAAGTAAATACTAGCCCACAGCAAGACCGAAAACCAGCTAGGCAAACTCCAAACTCTGCATCTCTGAGTCTGATGTTAAAATGATCTTCAGATCTCCAATGCCATTCAGATTTGTTTACTGCAACACACTTCTTTCTCTTGGGCTAGTTCCACTCCCCGTGAGCAGCTGTCCTCTGCAGTTATCCCATGACTCAGACTCTGGCATCTCTAACATCTTGGGTTCTTCAAGACAATCCATGCTTTCATGCTTTAGTTTCACAGCTTCACCCCATGGCCTCTCTACTAGGTTTCCATTCAGGGACAGCCCTGACACACATTTCTTTAGGTGTGAAGGTAAATTCTATAACCCATTTCTTCTGTCCTTAACTCTAAAGCCACAACCACATGGCTGAAGCAGCCAAGTCTGCTGTTTACTGAGGCTGGAACATGGCCCTCTTGTTTAATTTCATCTACACCAGTTTTCTGTTTTCACTCACTGCCTAAGCTTGGCTTTCCTTAAACTTGCTTTTTAGACCAGGCTGGCCTCAGACTCACAGATAAGCCAGCCTCTGCCTTCACAGTGCTGGGATTAAGGCATGCACCACCACACCCAGCTCTAAACTATTCTTTAGTTCCTTTTCACAAGTTTGAAATTTAGCTAGATGGGATCTTGCCCTGAGGTCACCACTCCCTATATTCACTTTCTCAAACCATTTATCTCCTTGAACACAGGATTTAGCTCTATTCCACTTCCTGGTGCTCTTTTTCTCCTCAAAATCAATGTGTTGTAATTTACCCTGTGCAGCTTGCTCCTCTTCATTATAAATCTTCATTAGAGTTACCACTAATATCCACATGGCAGAGTCTATACTAGGCTGTTTCTGAGATTTCTTCTGCCAAAAAATTTAGTCTGCAACCCTTTACTTTAGCCTCAGGCAGACTCTTTGAACAAGGACAACATGCAGCCACTTTCTTCACCAAAATATCACAAGAACAATCTCCAGGCAACATACTAAAATTCTTCTCTGAAACCTCTTGAGCGAGGCCACAGTTCAAGTAAATCTTAGTACCACCATCTTCCATGCTTCTACTAGGATGGCCCATTAAGAAGTACTTAAAGCAGTCCACTGCTTTCATAACCCAAGGTACCAAAGTCCAAATTCCTCTAAACAAAAACATGGTCAGGCCTATCAGAGCAATATCCCAATCTCTGGTACTAACTTCTGTCTTAGGTTTTTATTGCTATCAAGAGACACCATGACCACAGCAACTCAAATAAAAACATTTAATTGAGGTAGCTCTCTTAACAGTTTCAGAGATTGTCATCAGGATGGAGAGCATATCAGCATGCAGGTAGATGTGGTACTAGAGCTGAGAGTCCTACATCTTGACTCGGAGTCAACAGGAAGTTGACTGACTGACTGTCACACTGAGAGAACCTTTAGAAAAGAGACCTCAAAGCTGGCTCCCACCGTGACACACCTCCTCCAACAAGGCCACAAACCTAATAGTGCCACTCCCTTTGGGGGCCATTTTCTTTCAGACCACCACAGTTGCTAAAGAAAGTCAGGATAGGAACTCAAACAGGGCAAGATCCTGGAGGCAGGAGCTGATGCAGAGGTCATGGAAGGGTGCTTACTTATTGACTTACTTTGCCCTGGCTTGCTCAGCCTGCTTTCTTACAGAATCCAGGACCATCAGCTGAGGGATGGCACCACCAACCATTGGCTGGACCCTCCCCCAGTGATCACTAATTGACAAAATGCCTAACAGCTGGGTCTCATGGAGGCATTTCCCCAACTGAGGCTCCTTCCTCTCTGATGACTCTAGCTTGTGTCAAGTTGACACACAAAACCAGCCAGTATAGCACATAAAAATATTTTATCAAAGATTGCTCTTATATTTGGTAATTAATAATATTAAGAAATATTAGAATTATTCTTTTAGGAAACAATCTTCAGTTTTTGAAACTACATAGTGCCAGAACTTGGGAGGCTGAGGCAGGGGCATAAATTTAGTTCACACATTCAAGACCAGCCTATGTAAAATTGAAACCATGGGGGAGGAAAAAAGCCAAAAGAAAACATTTAAGGGCAACATTCAGCACTTCCACTTATTGATTTCTTCATGACCCTCAACGCAGTCTGTTTTCTGTTCATAACAACTATCCATCATTTAAATCACTTCTTTAGATGGCTGTAAATAACAGTTGGGTACCACTGTTATTCTCTTACTCACTAAATTCTTAATTGCATGTATTCCTAGCTGAGACACTTTTCCTAACTATTGACCTTTACGTATTATATATATTATTATATATTATATATATATTATATATATATATTTAACATAAAATCTATCACACTTCACAAAAATCTCTAAAATGTACCATTTAAATAATTATTATAAAACAAGCTCACATTTTAAGACATTAAGGATCAGAAATTTCTAGTGACTCATAAGCCCATTGTATCCTTCTTGCTTTTATCCTTCCTTGCAACATTAATCCCTTTTGTGGCTTTTTCATCCCTTAAAAGTATTTTATGAAAAAAAAGTATTTTATGCCTACTTTTGAGTAATTCTTGGATTTCTTTCTTCCTTCCTTCCTTTCTTTCCTTTTCCTTTTTCTTTCTTCTTTTCTTTCTTCCTTCTTTTCTTTCCTTTTTCCTCTTTCTTTCTTCTTTTTTCTTTCTTTCTTTCTTCTGTCTAAATTATAAGTTCGAGAAAGCAAATGAAACAAGTGTCTATACTTAATCTTTATTGTTTTAGAGGATCTCTTTCATCAACCAGAATGTTATAATTTGAACAATGAACTAAGGATCACCATTGGGATAATCTCCAGTTTGGAACTGGGACATCAGTGTTATCTATCTTCCTCTGTGCATCCTTTGTATATGTTAGCAAGAATATTTAAGTTTATTAACTTTTTGCTATGTAAGATCAAATTAATTTCAATACGACTGAATCTAAACTATTTTCAAAAGTGAATGTACTTGCATCATATGAATTTCTGTATTTCTCTTTCTCACACATTCGAATGATGCTATTTTGTTTTCCTTTTAAAATTGGAATGAGGTCTTACTATATTCCTAGTTTGGGCCTGAATGTTTGGTTCTATATGTTCCAGTAATCTCCCATCTCAGAATACCTGGTACCATGCTAGACTTCTTATTTCTCTTCTTCCTCTTCCTTCTAATCCTCTTGCTGTTTCTCTTATTTCTATTCTTATGCTCTTTCTCATTCTAATTAGTTTCTGTTGTAGAATATTAGTTAAAGATGTCTTACATTTGTTTATGCTGTGCAACATTTATTTAATGGTGCAAAGATGTGTTGCATTCTTTTATGTTGCATTTGTTTATCTCTGTGAAGCTGTGTTACTTTGTCTGTCCAAAATATCTGATTGGTCTAATAAAGAGCTGAATGGCCAATAGCTAGTTAGAAGGTAGGATAGGTGGGACTGACAGGCAGAGAGAATAAATAGGAGGAGAAATCTGGCAAGAGAAATCAAGGAGTGAGAAAAGGAGGAGAGGAGGACATCAGGGGTTAGCCACCCAGCTACACAGCAAGCCACAGAGTAAGAAGTAAAGAAGGTATATAGACTAGAAAAAGATAAAAGCCCAGAGGCAAAAGATAGACAGAATAATTTAAGAAAAGCTGCCTAGAAACAAGCCAAGCTAAAGCTGGGGATTTATAATAAGAATAAGTATTTATTTGGGAGCTGGATGGGCAGGCCCCCAAAAAGAATAAAGAGAAAAAAAAGTACAAGTTTCAGTTATGTTGGCAGCAACATCCTATTGACCTTAATTTTGGTATATGTAGTGTTTTAATTGTCAAATTGGGCATATTTTAGAATGCCTAGTGGTAATTTGGACACTAATTCATATGGAATCCTTATTTGGGCCCTTGTTACTGTTTCTAACTTATAATTTCATATTTTTAGGACCTGAATTTATACTTATACAGGCTGAAACTGTCATTTTCATCTAATTGCTGTTTTATTTAACTTACAGAAAATTGGTGTATATACTTTCTGTATTTTAAAATGCTCACCTGACTTATTTTGGTTCAGGGATGCCTTCCAGAAGCCCTCCTACCGTGCACTGTGCAGACCCTTCCAGCACCAGAACACAGAACCTATGGACCTGAGCCTGACCTACCACCCACATTATCCTATGGTACCTGGCAGCAAAAATATGCCTATGTGATGAAGAAATCATGATCTAAATATTTGAATGTAGAAAGATGTACACCGAAAAATTTCCAATTAAAGTTCATAGTTGTAACCAGAGGTTTCAGTTCTTCTTTTAATTACTGATTTTTAAATAATTTTTATAAGTTCTCTGAGAATTTTGTACAGTGTATTTTGATCACATTCATCTCTGACCCAATACCTCCCAAAACCACTCCTCTCCTTTCCTACCCATCCAATTTTGCTCTCTCTCTCTCTCTCTCTCCCCATCAAGTCCAATTTGTGCTGCCCATATACTCTTGGATATGTGGTCTTCTTGGGGCTTGCTGGATTTACTAGTGGTGATTCTCTTAAGAAAAGCTAACTCTCCGATCCCAGTAGCTTTCAAGTGCCAATAACTCCTCAGCTAGGGGTGGGACTTCATGTCCACATGCCCCAGACTTGGACTGGATTGGATTCTTCTTCATGCTTAATGAGAACATGACAGTTCTCTTTGGTCATTTACGTACTCAATAACTCACAGACACAAATATAAATATTAAAAGTGTCTTACTCAAGAGGATCAGAACTTCTATGTGTTGCCTATTATATACCCATAAATATTATTGAAATAATCATAGGAGTATGTTTGAGTCTCCTGTTTCGTGTATTTTGAAATGTGGGGGTACATTTCAGCATACCTGATGTCCATTTTCCTCTTACTCTTTGCTTATACTGAATATACATGTGTATATATGTATATATATATATATTTGTAATATAATTTCAAACACTAAAATTGATCAATGTAACATAAGGCACAGTTCACAATGAATGTTGCATCAGTAAGAATCTAAGTAATAAGCTCATCATTCTTGACTATTTTCCCTGCAAAGGAAAATTTTGGTGTCCTCAAATTTAACAGCACATTTATGAAATATTTTAATGCTTCCCCAACTTAGATGGAAAATGTTTATAAAGACTATATGACATTACTATTGACAAATCACAGAGCTGACACTTTTCTGATTTACCAATAATGAAAGCCAATTTCAATCATGTTGAAAAATTGACTTATATTCCTATCTATTTGTCAAAAATCACCACAGTTGTTATACAGAAAACATTAAGAAATTTACAGGGAGAAATATTTAGAGAAATAGTGTTTTAGATGTTATGGTCAAAAGGCAAATTTAAAACCTGTTTATCTTTTGTGCTTAGGTTAATTTTCAGCTTTTTAGAACTTCTCACTTATTGTGATTTTTGTTTTTACTATAAATAAATATTGAGTATTTCACTTAATTTGTTACTGATTTTTTTTAGTATATCCTTTTCCTTAAAAAACAACCCCCAAAGAAATAAATTCTGGTTCTCTTATACACCCTGGATTTTTGTCTAGTTCTTCCTATTGGAAGGATTACTCATCATAATTTTGCTACTGAATGTGCATAAAATGGGCTTTGCTGTGGAAATGTTTTTCACTTCTAGGTTTCCAAATTTTTACTACTCATATAACTGTTTTGTTCTGTGAAGATTCTTCTTGTAACATTGACCATTTAAAACATGTTTTAAACACTTTTATTAATCTACAGAAAAATTAAAAATAACATGGTAGTATTTAGTTGACTATGTGTGTTACAAATATCTTCAAATATCCAAATATTTCAAAATATAAAAAATATACAACATTGCAAACATTTTATCACATTTTTCACTTCATTTCTTTTCATGGTATTTAGTTATACACCAAATAATGGATTTCATGATGGCATTTTTGTGCATTTTTTACGCGAGACAAGACAGACAGTACCTGTCTTTCCTGTCACGGCCGTCTCCCTTCTGCCCCTTCAGACCTTTCTTCCCTGCTCTTAGTTCCCCTTCTAGTTTCGTGTCTTGCACATAACTGTGTCTGTGTTTTGTTCCGGCTTCTGTAGTCTTTGTCACTGATCTTTGTCTTTCACTTTGCAGCAGAGACTACTTGTACAGAGTGTGAAAAAAAAATTCAGTTTTATCTCTTTTTTTCATAAAGAATGACATTTTAAACATTTTTTTCTTTCCTTATGAGAAATATTATGAGAAATAGCTACCTCTGTCATATGTCCACACCTAGGAATATGCTTTTGGATTTTCTGTTTTAAGTATCACTTTGCTCACCTTTAAAATTGCTGTTTATTAAAGTCCTGTAATGTCTTACTTATTATGGCTTTATAATTATTCTATATAGTTGGTTGAGCAATTCCTTTTTGCTTTCTTTCTATTACTGTTTACTTTTGTATAAAGAATTTTAAAATATCTTGTCATGAATCATGAAAAAACCTATTTTACAATTGAAATTATAATGGATGTGACTATAATCAGGAAATATCCTACTTTCAAATACATTCTTTGTAGCCACGAGCATGGACCATAATTATGAATATTCATGTAAAGATCAGCCCATAGTTATTATTTTTTCAACTCAATTTCACATTATATATTTGCTCTTGGAATTTAATTGGAAATTAATCCAAACATCATAATTGTTTATGATAAAGACTTATTAGTGCGTTTGAAGTTTGTATTGTAGTTATGCTGACTACTTATGGGATATGATGCCTAATATTTTCTTGATATTAAAATTTCTGCCATAGCTTCACAACACCCATGTTACTGAAAATATCTGTTTAATATAATGTATAGATTCTGTTCAAGAATTAAGGTAGATGGACTTATTACCTACTTAATTAAAGACTTCATTATTGGATGTTTACAGGAAGTGTACTTGGCTAAAGTCCAAAAGCTGGAGATGTTTTCATGGCATAGCTTATTTGTAAATATTGTGCTTAATCAGGATAAAGTTTGAAGTAGTTAAAAATAAAAGGATACCTTGAATAATAATTAAGACACCAAAGTAATTTTTTTCAGTTTGGGGAATCAAATTCAGGACCTCATACATGCCAGATCAGTGTTCTAACCACTGTGGTACATATCCAGCCTAAGTAATTTCAAGTCCTTTATCTAAAGATAACCATTCTAGCACCGAGCCTACCAGTCAGCACACATGTATTGCATGTACATATGTGTGTGTGTGTGTGTGTGTGTGTGTGTGTGTGTGTGTGTGTGTGTGGTGTATGCATGTATGTGAATAGGTATGTGTATACCATCACCTATGTGTCCGCATGTGGAGTCCAGCGATCTACATTGGATATTTACCCCTATAACTTCTCAACTCATCTACTGAGATCTCAGGTAAACCTGGAGTCTGTCATTTGGACTAGACAGACTCATCTCTGAACTCTCCAGATTTACCTCCATGCCCCACCCCCAGTGCTGAGTAATGCAAACATATTACCATACCTAACTTTTACATGTGTATTGAAGATATGAACTTAGGTTCATGTGTTTATACAACAGGATTTTACCCTTTGAGCCATCCCTGAAGGCCCACAACATATATTTAATGTAAGAAATTTCCTCCTTATAATGAACTCATGGGAATCTCAGACACACACGCAAAAAATCAATATATATCTAAAAGACAGCTTAGGTTATGTGGACACTGTATTCAACCACTATATCATTCCATTGATTTTCATGTCACTGTATATGTCTCTAAGTTTAAAAATTGTTATCTTCATTTATTTAGAGCCCAATTAAGATATAACAAATATACCATAACAATATTTGAGGTGACTATTTTACAACGAGGTGCACACACATATGTAATACATTATTATATAAACACTCATGAATACTTAGGGCAGATTATTAGCACTTCATCTAAATAACCTGTTATTATGGATCTCACTCTCATATGCTTTTAGCTGTACAGACATAAAGTACATTACACTTTAGAATATAAACTCTTTGGGTTGTCTGAAATAGAAATTCACTCAGCTCAAGCAAAAAGGTAATTTATTAGGGTAGCAACATTCCTAAGCCTGGGGAACTGAATTGGAATGCACCATACTGAAGGACTCAGTAGACTACTCTCTTGGGGCCCCAAGTTCACTTTTCTCCATCTGACATGAGTTCCTTTTCTCCTTCATTGCAGAATAGTTTTTCTTTTTCTCAGGTAGAAAATTACCACACATGCTCTGCAATTGACGTAAAGTTATGAGGTAAACGAGGAACACTGAATTAGCACGACGAGGTCTCAAGTTCCTAATATTTGATAAAGTTGGTTGATGCAGGCTCCTACTTGCAGTGGGAATGATGGTCAGCTCTGAATGTGGTGGCTGGTACACTGCCAGTGTTGATGGGCAAGAGGAGAATGTTTTTAGAAAAGAGAGGCCGTGAGACAATTTACCAAGTATGAGCTGGACTGGCAGCTGCTGCGTGTTTTAAATTCTTGCCATCCAAACTTTGATCAATGGAACAAAACATGTGTTACCAAAAAGCCCACAAGAAACTTAGAATCTCAGACTAAGTACTTCTGAATCAAGATCTGTATTTATTCTCAGGTGATTTGTATTCACATCAAACCTTAAAAATATGGAAGAGCTATGACCCTGTGAATAGTACATTTTGCTTCCAACTAGAATGAACATCTTTTTTTTATAACTTTCTGACTTGATCGTTTACATCCTGACAGAATGCCTGTCAGGTGTCTTAAGAATCTATTTTACACCAGGTGTTGATGGCCCACACCTTTAATTCCAGCATTCAGGAGGCAGAGGCAGGCAGATCTCTGAGTTGAAGACCAGCCTGGTGTACAGTGCAAGTTCTAGGACAGCCAGAGCAACACTGAGAAACCCTGTCTCAAAACAAACAAACAAACAAACAAGGAAACAAAAAAATGTATTTTACAACTTTTCAATAAAAATGGAATCTTGAAAATGAGTGTTCTTTAGTGAAAAAGAAAATAATTCAGCATAAAAAATCCTGAAGATTGTTTCAATCACTTCAACTTTATGTGCAAATGTTAACATGTGTCCTCTGATAATATATTTATAACGTCTCTGATTTTTTTTTTTTTGAGACAGGGTTTCTCTGTGTAGCTTTGTGCCTTTCCTGGGACTCACTTGGTAGCCCAGGCTGGCCTCAAAATCACAGAGATCCGCCTGGCTCTGCCTCCCGAGTGCTGGGATTAAAGGCGTGCACCACCACCGCCCGGCGACATCTTTGAATTTTACTACTATGACATTTGAATTAATTACCAACAATAATAGCTATATGTATGTCTATGATTGAATCAAGTAATGTAGGTAGCTTTGATGACAATATTTAAAATAAGGGACTCCTTGACTCTCAGGCACAAGGTACTTTTAATTTCTCATGTGATAACATCTTAGTTAAGTATTATGGGTGATTATTACATGACAGAATCTTTTCTAATCCTTATATACAGATTTTATGATTTGTGTTTTGTCCTAAGCATATTATAGTCTACCATAACTAAAATTTTACAGGCTGAGTTGTTTTCAATCAGGTTACTTTATTATTGTTTGTTTTAATCATTGTGGTATATATTTTGGTGCTAAAATTTGGGATATAGAATGGTGCTAAATTGGATTCGAATTTGAGTGCAATCTATTAGTAGTTACATAAGCTTGAGATACATATGTAAAATTTGTAACGCTCAATTCCTTGTCTACACAAAGAAATGCTAATAATTAATTACATTCTATATAGAATAGTGATGGTTAAGACAGACAGCATATAGATCCTGGGGTAGGAAAACCATCAAAGGGGTTAGGTTTTAAATCTGTTCACTTGGGGAAGTGTTCATTTTTTTAAATTTTATTTGGCGTATGATAGTGTTTTCTCATGTTGTTTTGGAAACAGTTTTACTTTATGAACTACTTGATAAAGAAAAAAGTTTTTATTTTCATTTTTGTAGATTCAGGCTGCTTCTAACTGAGCCAACGTTTTACATTGGATCTTTGTTGCTATTTTTCTTCTCCTTAAATAGCAACTTGAAAAGTGTCTGTGCTGGCTCATTTGTTTCCTAAAACCATTTGAAAATTTTTTCCATGGTCCTGTGGGTTGACTTCATCTAACCTTATGACTTTATACTTACACAGTGTCACAAACAGATAAGCAGATCAAAGTCAGCATGGAAAACCCTGTTGGTTATATTTACGAGTATTTTGCTGAACTGCCTTCCTTAAAAAGAATTCTAGATTCTTGATTCAGTATTAGAATTCCCATAGATAACCCACGCAACAGTTTGGAGGCCAGATGCTCTAAGCTTAGAATGTTTTGTGGTAAATTTATGCTTTCCTATAATCATAAAGATTGTTCTTGATCTCATAAAAGTTGGTTCCAAAGAACTTTTTGAATATTCTTTAATATGATCATACTATATGGAGTTCTTTGAAATAATGTAATGTTATTCTGATTTAATATTTTGGGTTTCTTTTTATTACCTACCATGTATTTCCTATGATGAAAATCCAGTACTGTACAGCTCCCATAAAGCACATTGAATTCTTTTCTTTTGGAGATTTTTCAGGCTATAAATAAATTTAGTCTTCTTTTGTCAAGTTTAGAATAAAATGAAAGTAGTTACTGAGAATAGTCAAAAAGAATAGTCAAACAATAGTCACAAATGTTTCTCTTGCTAGTGGTTTAAGTGAAAATATAAGACTAGGAATGTTTTCTTAATAATCTGTCTCATGTTTCACTAACTCATCCCATGATTGGGATACCTGAACAATTCCAGAGAACACAGCAGAGTTCTTCTCCAGTCTCCCACCACTGGACAGAGGACCACTCAGGTAGGTCTAATTCCTTTGACAGACAGAAGAAAGCAGTGACTAAGACACTTACGTGCAGTGTTGGTTTTGTTTGGTTTTATTTTGCATCTAAGAGCACCAGGAAAATCCTTCCCCTATGAGCAAAGTAACTTGAGCTTCCTCTTGTTTGTTTTCTTTAAGCTAATTCAGTAAACTATCACCCAATTTAAAAATTACTATGAGACCCAAGTAACGCTAAGGACAAGTAAGTAATATTATTCTAATATCCTGTGTAGGTTTACACCTAAAGGTAGATTTGTTCAACTGGAATGTCTTAAATGTCATTTTACATTTAATGTAAGATTATGTAAGGGTTTACACAAACCTCAACAATACAATGTACTTGAATCTTTAGAAATGCGAATTAAAACTTATTTTTTTCTGTTTTGTTAGTTCTTTGATAATTTCATACAATGTATTTTGATCATTCCCAACTCCTCACAGATCAGCTTCTCAGGTCCCACTCACCCAACCTTGTGTGTCTCTTTTTACTGTGAAGATGTAATTGAAGTGATGTGAAATTCTCCTTAACCACGCACAGCAACAGCATTCCTTTCTCAAACCTCTCACATAACATATTGTTTTTTGCTCCACTTTCTAATTTTTTTTTAATAATTTCAAGGTGGCAGGAAGCTCATTTGGGCAGGTTCCAGGGCAAAACATTGATTATAATGCAATTACATAGATAAAAATCTAGGGTATCAAATTTAGAATGTTTATAGACGTTCTTCCCCACTGGACCAACTCAATTTATTTTTGATTCCTGCAGTTCCAGCCTCCATTAGGCTAATGACATCAGCATAAGAAGCTAATCTCTTCCCATGACAGGGTGTATATGGAATGCACAGGAAGCCACGGAGGGAGGATGCCTTTGACAGAGCTCTAGGCTCGTAAGGATTTATGTATTGGCAAAGAAACTGGAGTTGAGTGTCTTTTTCCCCCTCTTGTCCTGTTTTCTACTTTTTTATTTATTTCCTTCTAACTTCTGAACTTCTTTTGAGGCTCTTTTTGGTTTTTAAACATAAAAAGTAAGTTGTAGCTACTGGTTTGTATCATCATAGCATAATAATACCATTGATTTGCAGCGTAATACAAATTTTAGGACTATTGATTCTGTACTGTGGGAGTAAAATCACAAGCTATGCACAGAGCTCTTTAACGTCTTAACTGTAATTTTCAAGATTGTTATTTGCTTTTTAAAAATTTGATAATGTTTACTACTTACTTTAAATAAAATGTGTCTGAAACAGATTTTGGGGCATGAGTTTTTCAATGTGATTATGCATTTAAAAGTACACATGTTGGGTATTAGTGACATTCTTAAAGATGATTAAGCTATTCTCTCTGGACAGTTTAACAAAATTCTTACTGCATACACACTTGGCCATCTGGTTCACCTAAAGAGAGCTTAAAGAGTGACGTCACCACAGTTCCTCGTCTGCATTGAAAGTGCTGTGTGGCATATACAATGTTATTAGAAACATATGCTAGCTTAAAATGCCTGCAATTTCATTCATTGTGAGACAGATTCTATTAGCAACAAACATTTCTCAGGAAGTAGGCTGGTACTTTTGAATTTATTATATTACTGCTAAAAGGCCAACTTTGTAAAAATTGTATATCATACATATTGCACCAATCATAGTAATTCATTTACTCTTAAGGAAAAAAGTTCCTGAGTATGAGAATCTGTACATTATGGTTGGATAGAAAAAGCAAAAATGTTGTCCTTGACCAACATTTAAATTACATTGCAACTAATGAAAGGAAGGTCAATATTTATTCACACTGAATAATCACAGACTTATTTCTACTGAGTTAAAAAGCACTTGAAAAAAATGTTTATTTTAGTGAAGAAATGGAAACAATGTATTATGAGGAAATTTGAAGCTGGACAAGGTATCTTTGGGTATTCACTTTGTGACAATGACATAATTTTTAAAAGGAGGAGCTGTTTGCAGTGAACTACTGAAGTAATGGAGCAAATGGTAACTCATATGGACGAAAGGAAGAATGAGTCTGGGATGGGGAATGCAACTCACCAGTACACTGATTGCCTGCATGAGTGAAGCCATGAGTTAGATCTCTACTGTCTCATAAAAATTTAAATGAAAAGAAGAAATTTTAAAAATTTTAAATGAAAAGAAGAAATTAAAATAAAAGATAAAGGACTATTGTTTATTATCGTCATGGTTAAAATTCAAGAAAATGTAGATTATAGATTTTATAAAGTACATTTTAAGTTTTCCTTTAAAATATTACTTAAGAGGTGTCTCTTCCAGCTTTTAATTAGAGGAGCCTCCTTAATTCTCCGAGTAGTTAGGTGTTGTGACCTCTCCCCAGTGCATACCCATGTCCATTGTATAAAATGATGTAGTGCTTGCATTTGCATTCTGCATCCTTCGGATCATCTCTAGATCACTGCTAACACATTATAGAATGTGAGTACTATATAAGTGGTTGTTATCTTGCATTGTATAGGGAAATGGCAATAAAACAAGCTCTTTGTACGTGTTCTATGGAATTAAAAGTAAATTAATCTGCATTTTTTCCCTGAATCCGTGGAGGTAGAACCTACCCACAAAGAGTTGACTGTAATTTATTCTAAAAAAACTATTTCTCTAAAAGACGAAGCCCTTTAAATTAGAAAATTTTACTTTAAATGCTTTTAGAAGTAAGCACCCCTGAACATGTGAAGGGTAGACTGTCTTAGTGCTGTGGGATAATGCTCCTGTACACTGTGAAGACTTGTCACTAGAATTGCTTTATTAAAACACTGATTTCCCAGTAGCCAGGCAGAAAATATAGGCAGGGCAAGCAGACTAGGAGAATTCTGAAAAGAATAAGGGCAGAGTCAAGGGTCACCAGCCAGCTGCAGAAGAAGCAAGATGAGAATGCTGGACTGAGAAAAGGTACCAAGCCACATGGCTTAACATAGATAAGAATTATGGGTTAACTTAAGTGTAATAAGTAGTAATAAGCCTAAGCTACCAGCCAAACATTTATAAGTAATATTAAGCCTCTGAGTCAATTATTGGGGAAGTGGCTGCTGTATTTGGGAGTTGCTGGCCAAACACTGAAACTTCTGCCTACATCTTATTTAGAGTTTCTATTGTTGTTGTGAAGAGACACTATGACCAAGGCGATTCTTCTAAAGGAAAATATTTAATTGGGGTGGCTTACAGTTTTAGAGGTTTAGTCCATTATCATCATGGCAGAACATGGTAGCATGCAGACAAATATAGTGCTGGAGAGGAGCTGAGAGTTCTACATCTTAATCTTCAGGCAACAGAAAGTGAACTATGTCACTGCACAGGAGACCTCAAAGCCCACCTCCATAGTGACCACAACTACTCCAACAAAGCCACACCTCCTAATAGTGCCACTCCCCATGGGGATTATTTTCTTTCAAACCATCGTATTCCACTCCCTGGTCCCCAAAGGCTTGTAACCATATCATAATGCAAAAATGCATTGAGTCCAACTGCAAAAGTCCCCATAGTCTATAACAGTCTCAAACTTATTTAAAAGTCTAAAGTTCAAAGACTCTTCTGAGATTCATGCAGTCTCTTTTTTTTTTAAGATTTATTTATTATGTATACAGAAGAGGGTGCCAGATCTCATTACAGATGGTTGTGAGCCACCATGTGGTTGCTGGGAATTGAACTCAGGACCTCTGGAAGAGCAGTCAATGCTCTTAACCTCTGAGCCATCTCTCCAGCCCCCTCATGCAGTCTCTTAACTATAGTCCCCTGTCAAATCAAATTAAAAATATCAGATCACATACTTACAACATATAATGGAACAGGATATACACATAGGGAAGGGAGCATAGTGAGGAAATACTGGACCAAAGCAAGACCAAAAAACCAGCAGAGCAAACTCAAAACTCTGTATCTCCATGTTTGATGTCAAGGCACTCTTCAGATCTTCAACCCTGTTCAACTTTGTTGGCTGCAACACACTTCTTTTCTTAAAGCTGGTTCCACTCCCTGTTAGCAGCTTTACTTGACACATATCCCATGCCTCTGGTATCTCCAACATCTTGGGGTCTCCAAGGCAATTCAGGCATCAACTTACAGCTTCATGCAATGGCCTCTCTAGGCCTCCATTCAGAGATACCCCTGACACATGCCTGGCCTCTGCACCTTTCCTTAGTCATGGAGGAAAATTCTGTAAACCCTTTTTTCTATCCTTGATGTTAAAGCTAGAACCATGTGGACAAAGCTGCCAGGTCCTCCTGCTTAATGGGGCTGGAGCATGTCCTCTCATTCAATTACACCTTCACCAGCTTTCTGTTTTCGATGGTTCCCTTCACTGCCTAAGCTTGGCTGCTCTGAAACTTGCTCTGTAGATCAAGCTGGCCTCATACTCAAGAGATTTGCCTGACTCTGCCTCTGGAGTGCATAAAGAATGCACCACCACACCTGGTTCTAAGCTTTTCTTTAATTCCTTTTCACAAGTTGGAAATTCACCTGGGTGGGATCTTGCCCTGAAGTCACCAGTTCCTTTATTCAATTTCTTAATCTATTTATCTCTTTGAACACAAGATTTAGCTCCATTCCACTTCCTAGTGCTCCTTTTTCCCTCAAATTGTGCATTTTGTATCTTACCTTACTTAGCTTGCTCCTTTTCATTTTATTTCTTTATCCAAATGAACACAACAGAGTCTATACTAGACTGATTTGAGATTTTCTCTGCCAACATAATCAATCCCAATCTCTTCACTGTAGCCTCAGGCAGACTCTTTTGACAAGGGAAGAAAGCAGCCACATTCTTCACCAAAATATCACAAGAACAATCTCTGGGAAACATACCAAAATTCTCCTCTGAAACTTCTTAAGCCAGGCCCCCACAATTCAAATCTTCCATGTGTCTAATAGTAAGGCCCAGTAGGCAGTGCTTAAAGCTTTCTTAACCCAAAGCACCAAAGTCCAAATTCCTCTAAACAAAAGCATGGTTAGGCCTATCATAACAATATCTAAGTTTCTGGTATCAACTTCTGTCTTAGTTAGGGTTTCTATTGCTCTGAAGATACACCATGATCATGGCAACTGTTATAAAGGAAAACATTTAATTGGGTAGCTTACAGTTTCAGAAGTTTTGTCCATTATCATCATGGTGGGACATGGTGGCATGCAGGCAGACATGGTACTGGAGAAGGAACTGAGAGTTCTACATCTTATCTGCTGGGAACAGGAAGTGATTTGGGACCCTGAGAATAGTTTGAGTGTAGGAGATCTCAAAGCCCACCCTTGAAGTGACACACTTCCTCCAACAAGGCCACACCTACTTCAACAAAGCCACA
Organism: Peromyscus eremicus; assembly: GCF_949786415.1. Classification (NCBI taxonomy): domain Eukaryota; kingdom Metazoa; phylum Chordata; class Mammalia; order Rodentia; family Cricetidae; genus Peromyscus; species Peromyscus eremicus. The sequence goes on from NC_081426.1 coordinate 73,280,179, forward strand.
CCTCCTAATAGTGCCTCTCCCTATGGGGGTGGGCATTTTCTTTCAAACCACCACAGAGGTGGTAAAATTTATTATACAAATTAATGTTTCTATGAGTAATAGTAAAAATGGAATGGAGGTGGACATGAAACCATATGAATATGCTTTTGGGTAATTCTACTGCAAATGGCAGAAATGCCTCAATCCTGAACTAAGTCAAAGAGCAGCCAATGAGAGGAAGCAGCTGCTATTTAGTCAAAGGGGTGGGCTTCTATGTAGAACCTTTAGCAATGTCTTTAAAGACATAGAGCAAAATGTAACATTTAGTATGGAAATAAACCAAAGACTCTTAGGATTCCAGCAAAAGAAAGTAGATGGTAGGGGCAAAACCCTCCTTTGCTAGGTGAGGGAATTAAGAGGCCTTAGTCTGCTCTTCACAGTAAGGCCTATGGCCAGATTCTTGTCTGTTTACTTAACTCCAAGTCTCCAATATTCAGCTATGCACATTATAAATTTTATTCACAGAGTCTTTGTTCCTTAAATATTATGTGTTTATTACTGCTGAGTATGTTAATTATGAGACTACAGTAAGAAAGTGGTTACCTTCAGTAATGAGTCAATATTTTAATGATTTTTGAAATATGTAAAACAATGGAAGAAATAATTATCCTGATTATGGGGAAAAATGAAGATGCTAAAGTTGAAAGTAACTGAAACCATTACCAAATAAAAGTTTCTTAAACTGTACTTTCCAGCTTTTGCATTCTTACTATTTTGATCACAAACAACTCATATTGATAGACCATAGACCATACACAAATACTTCATAAGTTATTCTACTGGCATGAAGGAACATAATATATAGCGAAGTTTAGATGGTTTGGATTGAGATTGTAGAATGGGTTCTCCTTCTGGCAACTTATTTACTTTCCCTTGCCTCCAATTTTTCATTTGTAAGAAAGATAATAGTTTTTACAGTGAGTGGTTGTGATAACTAGATAGGTTATTACTTTTCTATTTCTACTGTAACAAAACACAACACATTTTGTGCAACAAAACAACACCAACACCAGGTTCAGGGTTCAGAAATCCAAACTCAATTTTCTCTAGGTTGAACAAAATGTCAGTAAAGCTGGCTCTTTTTACAGGCTCTAAGGGACAGTCTGTTTTCTCATTTTGTTTTTCAGCTGCTTAGGAGCAGCTTGCATGCTATGTGCTTATATTTGGTGCCTTAGGTAGCTCAGGATCATATTTCTATGTCAATATAATTTATCAATAAAATTTATATCAACTCTCTTCTGATATATGAGGAAATAATTGTGTGTCCCTGGGATTAACACTGGAATAATGTTAGGAAACTATTATTAACATGATCACAAATAGAATGTTACGTGTAAATACTTTGTATCTTTGTTAGATTTGAGTAAATCCTCAATAGGTACTAAATTATTTTTGTAAAATAAGTTCATTACAGTTATACATCCAGAGATTGCTTACTTACTTCAAAAAAGACTACAATGTGTAATGCAACTCAAGAATATGGACCACAGTACAATAAAATAATCCACCTTTTTGTTTTCATCTCCATCATCTGGAATCATTATGACCCCAAGTAAGTATCACATTCCCTCTTTACCTAACCTAGCCCTGGAAATCACATAGTATCATCATACTCCTATACTCAGTGGCTGAGAGGAGCCAGAAATTCATGCCCAGAGACAGGGAGAGAGAACGTGGCAAGATTTCCAGTCTCACTGCCAAAGAACATGTAGCATGAGATGCATGGATTGTGAGACAATAGAAGACCTTGTATGGTACCCAACATCCAGAAACTTTGCCATCTTTACATGGTAGAGTGTGGAATTGTGACAAAGCATGTGTTGGAGGGACCACTTTGACTTTAATATTCCTGTGGTTCTTTTGTGTCTCCTTTTCTGCTTCTTTCCTGGTTTTCATTCTGTGTCTTGCAATAAAATCCACTTGTATTTTCATATATTTTTGGCAAATTGTTGCTCTAATGTTGATGTTCCCAGATTTTTCATTGATGTCTCACCATGACTTCTCAAGTGTGGTTGGTGAAATATCCAATTCCCTTCTCCCTTCTTCATTCTGACAATCTGTCCCAGTGTGAAGACCCTTGATCTTCAGAACTTGTCATTGTATTTGGTTCTTTAAAACTCTGGTACATACATTTCCATTATTAATTAAGATCTTTAGGTGTCTTACAGTCTTCTCTTGATAAACACTTCATGTAGGATTCTCTAGGGCTGAAATGGAGAACATTAACATCAGCTGTCTTAATGCTCAAAAGTATTTAATATGAAACTCTTACCTTTTGTTATATATGAGTAGTCCATTGAACTAGGGTATATGTAATAATTGAGCATTATTAATTCATGTATAAAGTAATAACTATAATCACAGTATCTAATATACTGAGGGGGTTAACAAGAAATATATTATCACAGTTCAATAATATTTTCCTTTTAAGTGATTATTCTCCAAAGTGAGGCACTAAGGGTGTCAGGTATAGCAGGTCTTTCTTTGGACCACCAGCTTCCAAATAACACAGAGGCTTCTTATTAAGTATGATAGGTTGGCCTTAAATTAGGCTTGTTCTCAACTAGCTCTTATAACTTAAATTAACTTATTCATATTAATCTATGTTCTGCTACATGACTCATTACTTCTCCTTCATACTTCATGTTTCATTTCCTCTGTATCTGACTGGCAAATCCCACCTCTCTTCTTCCCAGAGTTCCTATCTCACATTGGAAATCTGGCCTGTCCTCTCCTGGCTAGCTATTGGCCATTTAGCTCTTTATTAAACCAATCAAAAGGTGCCTTGGCAGAGACACATCTTCACAGTGTACTAAAAGATTAACCCACAACAGTCAGGGTCAGGTGAGAATATGCAGGAGAGGCCACTCGCTTTGATGTCGAGGGTCTGAGGAGGATTCTGCTCTGGTCTATGTGGATGAATGATATACAAGTAAGGAAAGAACTGCTGTTGAGCTTGGAGTGGCTAGCCAGAGCCTTAGGATTTTAACAGTCATCTTTTTATACAGACTGTATTCTATAAAGATAATTAAGAGGAACCCATGAAGTGGGAATGCTTCTGTTCTAGAATATAATTCTTCCACTCCATGCTACGAAATGGGACAAATAGCAAAGCAGAGATAGATTGAGTGAGGTAGGCTAAAGCACACTACACTAGTGCAATCAAGATGTGTTGGTGGCTTTGGCCTGAAAATGGCCATTGGGACAGAGTGGGCACATTTAAGAACTATGTAGGCCCTGATATGTATGTTACATGATGCTTGTTTCAATGTAAACATATTGTGTCCAAATGAGAAAAAATGAATTTCTGGCATATACCTGTATACACCCTGTATACATTTTTGGTTGGATCTGAATTTAGGGTCCTTTCACAGTTTTCCTGGGGAGTTTCTTCATTTTCTGCCTTTAATAAAAGATCCCACTCCCCTCTGCTCAGTGTCCTTGTAGCTTTCGTCCTTTTGTGAAGTCTCTGCTGCGTATGTTTTATTATAACCATTGTTAATGTTCAGTACTTGTATGGATAGGTTTACCAATTTCTGCTGTGGAATTCAGTGATATTGGTTTTCACAGTCCCCACCAAAAGGAAAGAAAAGGAAGAAGGGAGCATATGGCGACAAATCAGACAAAAGTCTTATAATTGAAGGGGCGAGTGTTCTACAGAAGCCTCTGGGTGTTTTTCAGTGGAGAGGCCTTTGACACCTTCCATCTGCTGTTTCAAAAGTGTTGGAGGCAATGGTCTTATTAGAGACAATGAGGCTCCATTTTCTACTCTGCACCTTATCTTCGTCTATTTTCAGGTTTGCTCCCTGGTGTGATACTGGAGAGTTGTAAGGTGCTGAATGGTGAGTAAATCCAAACAAGACAAAGTAAAAGAGTAAAAGCTTTTATAACTAGGAGATGAAAGAAAATCTTTATCCTTTGGGCTATTTCTTCTCACTTCAGAGGAATCACCTGGACCTGTCAAATCATCAAACACAACCACAGCATGTAGCACAGAGTCATTAGGAATGCACCCCCTGTTATTGAGGATATTGGTAATGTCTGTGTTTGCAAAACTCTGTGGATGGCTAGACATTGCAAACAACGTCAGAGAAGCACAATACTTGGATTTCTAAAATGGGGCAGAATTATTGATCACTTATTTATTTTTATTATAAGATATAGGCAATTTAGATATTTCACAGAAAGGTCTTGACACACTGAGACATTTCTCCAGAACCATCAATATCTTTTCTTTATTTTATATATGACGGCCTTGAGCCAGTGTGAAATTATCTTCTACAATGAACACAAAACCAAATCAAAGGGAAAAGAAAATAAATAACAAAAGAATAATAAGTTAATTGTTTTTTTGAAGTGTATTTGTTTTCTAAAAGAATGAATGAAGTAACAAATGAATGAAGACAGTTTTTGTCCTTTGAAAAACACTTCTCAAAAAATCAAAATGTAGTTCATAAGAACTAGAATGAATGAAATGGTGAGACAATTACTGACTTAGACAGACAAATATATTTTTAGGTTTAAATCTAATTTCTGCTTGGAATAAACATATAATAAATATTATATTACTTTAGGGGGAAAGCTTGGAAATATATAACTTACACTAAAATGCCAATATTCTATAGGTATATAATAAGCAACATTTGTTTTTGTTTTACTCCTTAATAATCATTTCTCCATCATCTAAACATAAGTGCTAACATGCGTTTAGGAACTTCATTCCACACCCTTGCTGCAAAGCATACAAACTAGGCTCAAATCTATCTGTGGTTTATAGATGAACATGTGTCTTAAGCATATGTATTCATCTCTTTATGGTCAATTAGTAAACTGACTTTCCCTTTAGATCTCAGAGTAAGAATGGATTTATCTACCTGTCTGTCTATCTATCTATCTATCTATCTATCTATCTATCTATCTATCTATCTATCTATCTATCTATCATGTATCTATCTGCAGCTGGAGCTGTATCAACTCTCTTGCTACTCTTTGGACCTGGAGGATAAAGCTCGAAATTTGAAAAACAGAATCACAAAGCTGAGCGTGGTAGTTATATCCTTTAATTCCAGTCCTGGGGAGACAAGTCACACCTACACAGAAGGCTGAAGCAAGGGGCTTGCTAGAGCTTAAAAGTCACATCACTCTGGGCAATGTAATGGAAACTTGTCTAAAAAACAGAAGCTAAAATCAACAAAGACATTATAGTAGACGAATAATTTTAAAAGGAGAATAAAGGAAATAGCTATGAGATTGAGAGCTAATGATTTCTTTTTGTCCAGGACTCCAGCTGTACCTCAAAAGTAGTTATACTTTTTGGTACAAAGATGTAGTAATAACAATTTTATAATCCAGTTACACATAACCTAGAATGCACAAGTTAATATGCTAGGAGATTAACATACTCATCTTGCTTATGTTTGGATGTTGTTATTACTTGTGATTTTAGGATTATTATTATTATTATTATTATTATTTTGGATTTTCCAGACAGGGTTTCTCCATGTAGTTTTGGTGACTGCCCTGGATCTCGCTCTGTAGACCAGGCTGGCCTTGAACTCACAGAACTCTGCCTCCCGAGTGCTGGGATTACAGGTGTGCGCCACCACTGCTTGGCTATTTTTATATTCTGTTTCATTATTATTATTTTTTTGTTTCTCACTATAAGACAGTCTTGCTATATAATGTGACTCTTTTTGGCCTAGTCTTCCCTTTTACCTTAGGCTATGTTCCTCAAATCTGCTGCATCCATTCTACATTAGCCTTCAAAGTACATTGCTAATTGGCATGTGCCACCAATCCCAGATACTTACATGCTACTTTTTTTTTTAAATGACACGCACCATTTTGGTTTGTAAATTTCTATATTATTGGTCTGTCCTTATTAAGACATATCTGTAATCCTAGCGCCTGGGAGGTGGAGGCAAGAGGATGAGGAGTTCAAGGTTATTTTCCATTTACATAGTAAATCTGAGTCTAGACTGAGCTAGAGAAGACTATGCCTTTAAAAAATACATAAATTGTCTTGTTTCATTTTAGAAATCTGTAAAATATACACCACTAATGCATACATTTCCCCAATCATAGAAAATAGGAATTAGTTAAGATTAATTGAATCAGAATTCATAAAACATTAATTCACATAGGTACAATGGAAGATTAACAAAGCAATCCTCCAAGAATTCCAACAGCAAAGCAAGTTTATGGGTTTATCAAAACTGCCCTTAGTTTTAATAATTTTCTAGAGGAGCTGATAGAACCTACTGAAAGTTAGTCCTCATAGTTATGAATTACAATGAGGAAATGAATTATAAATTACAAGTGTATGAATTACAAAGGGGGAATAATGCAAATAAAAGTTAGTCCTAGAAAGATCTTGGTGTGGTAAAGCCTGGGAGGGTTCCTAGTGTGATTCTCCAGTTGTCTTCTGAATAAGTTCTTCTCCTGGCTCTGAGAATAGCAATAGAGAGTACTGAAAACAGGAGAAATTTGCTCAGCTTTAGTTTTAGTGTCCAATTTTAATGAATCTTAACACATTATAATTAGTTGATTTGTTTGCCTTAGTGTTTTACTTAATTTATGCTGTATTAGTCAGCTAAAGTATCAATCAGAAAAATATCACAGACTTTAGTCTTTACCATCAGAAAAATATTTCTCCCAATTGTAAAACCGAAGTTGTTTAAGATCAAGAAGTTACTGGAATAGATTTCATTCTCAGTACTTTTTTCTTACTTGTAGACAGCTCTCATCTCACATCTTCACTGTACACACACACACACACAGAGAGAGAGAGAGAGAGAGAGAGAGAGAGAGAGAGAGAGAGAGAGAGAGAGAGAGAGAGAGAGGAGGGATTCCAGGTCAAATTTCTAATTGCAGATTCATCTGCACCTTAATAAACTGCAGAAATACTCATTTCCATATGTAATATGTTAAGAGTAATGGATTCAGCTAATGAATGTTCTTTTTGAGTGCACACATGCCTGTAGCATGAATCCAACTGAGACCTTTTCATGCAAATCCCCCACCCTAAATCATGGTTGGTCTTTTCTGGCATGGCTGTTTTCATTGTGATTGCCTAAACAGATATTTTATGAATAATGACAAAGATTCCTTCCCAGATGTTAGGGGAAAAGACCAGAACTTTATTTTATGTGAGAGCAAGGCTAAATTCTTCAATATATATATATATATATATATATATATATATATATATATATATATATATATTATAATAACTAGTTTTTTGTCATCACTTGTCTCTGATACAGGCTCTTCTATGTCTATAGCCAATCAAAAAGCTTTTTATACTCACTGTCAACTATAAAGGTAAAAGATCTCATTTTTAAATATTAAAGTATAGAAATAAAATAATGTATCTAGCAGAATTTAACCCAAGATATGTATCTTAAATGCACATTAAAGCTCTCTTTATTCCTTTTCAGACACTAAAGCTTTGTGATGTGTTCTCTCCAGTGAATAATAGTAGGCTTTTCCCCCTTTCCCTTCTCAAACCTTCTAAGGCACAGTAGTGATACAATGGAGAAACTGACAAATAGATTATTATTAATGCAGCTATAAAAAGCTTCTAAGAAAATGACACTAATATACAGTAGAATAGAAATAGGATAAAAAGGTAGATTATAGAATCTACTTTTAAAAAAAAACAATTACTAGCTTTAAATATTTTACATTGATACGGATTTTTGTATATTGATGCAAATTTAAGGTTACTTTGGAAAAAAAAAAAAAGCCTAGACTTCCAGATTATTTTTGAGTGTTTTCACACTGACACATTCCAAAAACAACACAAAGAAAAAAAGCCAAGGCCAATATCCTGGCTAAGCATAGACAGAAAAATTCTCAATGCTAATTAGCATCCTAAATTTAACTACACATAAAAAGCTCATATAACCAAGATGGTTTTATCTTGAGATACAGGAGTTTTTCAGGTCACATGAATCAGTGCTTTTATTGTACCACAGTAACACAATGAATGATAAAAATCATGTTTCTATCAATTGATACACACAAAATATTCGACAAAAGACTAAACAAAACAACAACAAAAAGAAGGCGGCAAAACAGAAGTCTCAAGGAAATTTGATATAAACACATCTCATGCATGAAAAGCTTAGGTTAGGGGCTGGAGAGATGGCTCAGCGGTTAAGAGCACTGGCTGTTCTTCCAGAGGTCCTGAGTTCAATTCCCAGTAACCACATGGTGGCTTACAACCATCTGTAATAGATCTGGGGCCCTCTTCCAGCCTGCAGGGATACATGCAGACATTACACTGTATATATAATAAATAAATCTTTTTTTAAAAAAACAACCCAGCCGGGCGGTGGTGGCGCACGCCTTTAATCCCAGCACTCGGGAGGCAGAGCCAGGTGGATCTCTGTGAGTTAGAGGCCAGCCTAGGCTACCAAGTGAGTTCCAGGAAAAGGCGCAAAGCTACACAGAGAAACCCTGTCTCGAAAAACAAAAAAAAAAACAAAAAAAAAAAAAAACAAAAACAAAAAAAACCAAAAATAAACAAAAAAAAAAAAAAAAAGAAAAGCTTAGGTTAACATCATGCTCATCAGAAGACTTCAGACCCCCGCCCCTACCCCTGGACTGACAGAAGACACCCCAGTGCCACCCTGGCCCATGGCCCAGGGGTGTGTGCTAGGAAAGGAGGCAGAACTGGAGACATAATGGCTGTGACAGCTGGGAGAGAGGGCTGAGGCCAACATGCTATCATAGGCCAACATGCTCTTATCGCCCAATAGGACAGGAAGGATGGTGTTCAACAGTCTGCAGCTTGTGCAGATGCAGACTCAGCCTCCAAACCTGCTGCCTGTCAGATCCCCCTGGCTCTGAGAAACAATGGGGATGGGCCCAAGATGAGGAAAGTTTCACTTTCTGGATTGGACCTCCTTGAAGGACCACTACTATCTACAACACCATCAGAGGCCATGTTGGTGTTGGTGGTCCACGTCGCTACTCCAGATCTGAAAGCCTGAAATCTGAAGCCTGAAATTCGTGGGATGTATGCAGTCTGTCCAGCCTCCCAATGCCTTGGTGATGTGCTCAGGCTTTGCCTCCTTTGGGAGCCATGTTGATGTGAGTGACATGTGTAACCAACCGAGAACATGTTAAACCTTGTGGTTCATGGAGCCTCTGAAGACCATGAGTGGGTCAGTGGTCCCAATGTTTGTGGCCCATGTTAACACTGAAACTTATGCCTGTGCCCATGGCTGGGGCTGCAGCCTAAAGCCATGTTAATGTCCTGTGCTTGGCAGAGCTGACTCTATCCCTTGTAGGAGGGCTGGCCCTGCCCCTTAGTGACAACTGCAAGGTGGTAATGTCAGGTCTTACCTGACCTGTGGAACAATCCTGAATAGGGAGTGAAGATTGAAAAAAACAAAAAACAAAAAAATGAAACAGCTGGACATAAAAGAAAAGATGGAGACACAGGATAGGTTTGGGAGGGCACTGAGTCAATACCATAGCAGCCCCAAGTTTATTTCTTACAGCCTTTTTATACCTAAAGCAAGGATCACAAAAGACCTCCCCCTCTCAAGGACTCCATGAATCAAGGAAGAAATAGGCATAAACACCTCCTTAATTCTCAAGACATCTGGCAACCACTCTGTTGATGTAACCGACCATCTTATTAAATAAGAAACACAGAACTAATGCAAAGAAGAAAGTCAAGAGATCAGAGCTAAGAGCCTTACCTGTCTGTTGCAGCTAGCCTCTTCAGCCAAGAGACCTACTTCCTGTGTTTTTTGTCTTTATATAGACTTTCTGTTCTGCCTTCTCATTGGTTGTAAGCCCAACCACATGACTGCCTCGTCACTGCCTGTCTGTACAGACCTCCAGGTCTTCTATGGTTGGTATTGAGATTAAAGGTGTGTGTCTCCAATGCTGGCTGTATCCTTGAACACACAGAGATCTACCTAGCTCTGCCTACCAAGTGCTGGGATTAAAGGCGTGCACCACCACCGCCTAGCTTTTGTTATGGCTCTAATAGCTTGGACCCCCGGGCAACTTTATTTATTAACATACAAATCACATTTTAGTACAAATAAAATATCACCTTACCACACCTTTGGCCATACAGCCTGTTATCCAACCTTGAGGAGTAACCATGCCTTTGACCAAACATCCTGTTCAGCCTTAAGGAACTCTCTGACCTTGACAAGCTGGAGTCACTGTGGGCTCCCACATGACAGCAATGGTGCCTTGGGGATCCAGGAGAGATGGCCTTGTCCCTCACTGGACCATAGTTCTGCTCTGCAGGTAGTGGTGTGCATGCAGGATAGCTTTCCCTGTCCCTTTCAGGCCACTGAAGGGCTCTCCTCAGCTGGTGGCTTCTGGCATAAATGCAGGTGGAAAAAGATTCATCCTCCCTTGTGCGTGGGTGGGTGGGGAGCTCCAGTGAAGATATGGACACACAAAATAGACTTTTTTTGGAGGGGGAGATCATGGGGGAAGGGAGACAGATATGGAAAGACTGGGAGGTAAGTGTGATGGGGACACATGATGTGAGATTCCTAAAAAAATCAATATAAAATTTGAAAAACAAACAAAAAATCATGTTCAATGTGAACAGGAGTATATAAATTTTCCTTCTTCTAAGATCTGGAAGAAGGTAATGAATATTGCCTTTTCTGTTCAATAGGCTCCTGCAAGTCCTAGCCAATACCGTTAGATGGGGAAGAGAAACAAGTGACATGCACATCTGAAAGAAGGTGGAAAATTGTTTCTGTCTGCTGATGATACAGAAATCTCTTAGACCACCAAAAGTGATGCTGGAACTCAAAAGATTTTAAAACTGCATGACACAAGCTTGACGTAGAAAATTCATTTGTCTTTCATATAACAACAAGGAATTATCAAAAAAGGAGATTAGGAAAATTACCTTATTCACAGTAACTTCAATAATAAAATACAGAGAAAAAAGTTTAGCAGAGGAGGCAAACAACGTAAATATTGAAAAATACAAAACTCTGAGCAAAAGAATTAAAAGACAAAAAATAAATGGAAACACTTTTTTTTTCATAGGGCGAAACCTATTAAAAAGTTCATATCACTACCGACATTGATGAAAGAATTCAACATATTTTCTATCAAAATTTAATGCCATTTTTTACATAAGTCAAAAAAATTATTCTAAAATTCATATTGAGTCACAAAAGACCCTAAGTAACCAAAACATTTTATATCAGAAGAAAAGAGCTTGAAGCAATATCCTTCTTGATTTTATAATATGTTACAAAGTTACAGTAATTAGAACCTAAGATATTTTCACAAAACACTTGTATAAGCATCAAAACAGAGTCCAGAAATCTAGAAACACATTATAATAGCTTATACTGATTGTCTACTTAACAGAATCTAGACTCTCCTACTAGACAAACCTATGAACATGTCTGTGAGGGAAGTTTTTCCATTGGGTTAATTAAGTTAAAAATGGCTACTCTAACTGTGGGTAGCACCGATCTATGGGCTGGGGTCCTGAATGAAAAAGTGAAGGTGAGCTGATCTGTGCTGAGTTTTGTGCTTGCTGACTATAGATCCAATATGATGAGCTCTTTTAAGCATCTGAAGTTCCTCTAAACTGTAATCCAAAATAAACCATTCCTTCCTTAATTTGATATGTCACAGCAATGAGAAAAATAGCCAAAACACAAATCCACACAATTAAAGGCAACACTTTCATGAATACACAATTTAAAAAGAACTGTCTTATTAATAAATGGTATTGGAAAAAAACCATGTAAACACTTGCAAAAACTAAAATTGGCCTAAAAACTAAAAACAAGAAATATGAACAAACTAAAATTGAAACTGACTTTTAAAACTTCCGGAATTCTAAAACAAACCAGAGAAAACATAGGTGAATAGCTTCTTGACATTGGCCGGGGCAGTGACTTCTTGGGTCAAAACTAAAAAGCATTGACAGTAAAATACAAAACCAGACAAGTGAAAGGAAAGAAGAAGAAAAAAAGAAAGAGAGAAGAGAGGAGTGAGGGAGAGTGGGAGGGGAGAAGGGAGGGGGAAGAAGGAAGAAAGAAAGAAAAAGAAAGAAAGGAAGGAAGGAAGGAAGGAAGGAAGGAAGAATGAAAGAATGAAAGAAAGAAAGAAAGAAAGAAAGAAAGAAAAGAAAGAAAGAAAGAAAGAAAGAAAGAAAAGAAAGAATTGTCATATGACAATGTCTCCTCATTTCTGGGTAGATATCTAAGAGACTTGAAATGAAGACCTTGAAGCAATTGTCCTTCCAAGGTCTGGTAGAATTATAACTTAGAGAGCAACCTAATGTAAGCATGGAATATATTAATGTGGAATGTCATTAATTCTGTTTTTAAAAGAAGGAAATACTGTTATTAGCAACCACTTGAATAAACTCAGAAGGAAAACAATAAATAAGTTAGGCAAATATCACATGACCTCTTTATGTGATGGATTTACTCATAACAGGATACTAGATGTGGAACAAGGATGACTGGACTGCTACTCACATCACCAGGCAGGCTACCTGGAAAACAGGACCCCAAGAAAGACACAGGGATCGCCCAATGACAGAGAAATGGAATGAGATCTACATGAACAGCCTGGACATGAGTGGGGGTAGTGAAGGGCGAGGGTCGAGGGAAAGAGAGCTTGGGTGAGTGGGAGATCCCAGCTGGATCAACAACAGAGAGGGAGAACAAGGAATAGGAGACCATGGTAAATGAAGACCACATGAGAATAGGAAGAAACAAAGTGCTAGAGAGGCCCACAGAAATCCACAAAGATACCCCCACAACAGACTGCTGGCAATGGTCGAGAGACAGTCCGAATTGACCTACTCTGGTGATGGGATGGCCAAACACCCTAATTGTCATGCTAGAAACCTCATCCAACTACTGAGGGATCTGGATGCAGAGATCCATGACTAGGCCCCAGGTGGATCTCTGGGAGTCCAATTAGCGAGAATGAGGAGGGTTTATATGAGAGAGAATTGTTGAGACCAAAGTCGGATAAAGCACAGAGACAAATAGCCAAACAAACGGAAACACATGAAATATGAACCAATGGCTGAGGGGTCACCAACTGGATCAGGCCCTCTGAGTGGGTGAGACAGTTGATTGGCCTGATCTGTTTGGGAGACATCCAGGCAGTGGGACCGGGTCCTGTGCTCATTGCATGAGTCGGCTGTTTGAAACCTGGGGCCTATGCAGGGTTGCTTGGCTCGGCCTGGGAGGAGGGGACTGGACCTGCCTGGACTGAGTCCACCAGGTTGATCTCAGTCTGTGGGGAAGGCTTTGCCCTGGAGGAGATTGGAATGGGGGGCGGGCTGGGGGGGAAGGTGAGGGGGGCGGGAGGGGGGAGAACAAGGGAATCTGTGGCTGATATGTAGAACTGAATTGTATTGCAAAATAAAAATTAAAAAAAAAAAAAACTAAAACAGAGAGAAGGAAAATTGTTTCTAGGAGCCAAGGAGGGAGAAAATCAAATGGTATTAAAAAGTACATGTTGTGTCCACAAAGAATGAATAAACTCTGTGGATCTACTGTATAACGTGATGCACATCCTTTAAATTACAGTGTTGTAATTGTACATTGTTGCACAGACCAATGATCCCAGTGCTCAGGAAACAGCGACAGGAAGGTCACATAAGCTTAAAATGAACCTGGTTTATGAAGTGAGATGCAGGTCAGACATGCCTGCACAGTAAGATCTCGTCTCTGAACAAAAATAACACTGTATTGTATTTCTTTTAAAACATGCTATTAAGATAGATCTTATACTATTGGTTCTTAATAAAGACTAGTAATAGTATAATATGAAATGAAGAATTTTGGAGGATGGATAAGACTTCTTACTTACTCTTGTCAGTAATGAGAGGCTGTGTTTTTGTCTATAACCTCCCTCCTCTTTTTTTCTTACTTCTTCCACATCATCTTCTAATCCCTCACCTTCAAAAAATTTTTCTTTCAGTACTGCGCCCTACACCTACCTGATTTCACTCCTACAGAGCCCCAGCTTCTGTAAATCCCAACGGCTTTTCCGTCGAGTTAGAAGAAACACTGATTTACATGAATGGATGAAGTCTTCACCGTCTCAGATTCCTGTTCTAATTAGTTTCAGAAGAACAGATTCATGTTATGTCTATTTCTATTTCTTTCCTCATCTGTGACAGGGGAATGAGTCATTAGAATTTTAATGTCTGCATTAAATGCCAGCAGTGGTCTGTTGTTATGCTTTAACTACTGAAAAACCCTGGATTCCAAATGGCTAATCCATTCTACCTTTCATGTAAAAGAACAGGAATGGGCTGCTAATCAAACAGCAGAGCACAGAAAAGGTCAATGGAGTACAAAATCATCTGTCTATCACTAAACGGTGACAGAATTAGAAGGCCTACTTTTGTGACTAAGATTGAAACTGGAACACAGAATGTCACCACATGAGTCCTCTGGATTGACAATGAAGGTAGCTGAAGCAGAAATGGGAAAGAATTAACTATTTTAAACAAGTTTTTGTTGTTATTTTATGCTTATAAAAATCCTAAAAGACATGCATTTTAGCCCCAGAAACGTTTCCAGTAATAATTAATGAATAGCTCAAGTAATAATGGGGAGGGATGAAGCCTTCTGGTAAACTCATCAGAATCCAAACAAACAAACAAATAATTTGAATAAACACTGAAAAAGGAATCTCGTCCTATTCTTGAGGACATTCATAAGTTTTACTATGAAGTATATCCTTCCAATTCAATCTTAGCTTTCTACTCCTTAAATTCGAACACAATTACTTTGATTTCGTAAACTGTAAGATACCGTTACTGATTTAAATGTATCTCTATTTCACTTTTTATTTGGATGCGTATCAATCTTGCTACTCAGTTCCTTTTTTGGATCCCCCCTCAGAATGTCTGCCAAATTACAATACTTTAGATTTTTAAATTGCAATGTTTTTAAAAAGACTTTAAAATAAGTCACTCTTCAAGGCACTGTTCCCTTTGCTGTTAGCTCATTTATAAAAATTATTTAATATCATTTAAAACATCAGAACAACAGGTCTAGGCTATCACTTCAGTACTAAAGCTTTATGCTAGCTGTTAACTAAGACTGCTTTTTAAAGCCATTTCTTATTCGTGGGTTATTTAGAAGCACTGGGTTTTCTTCTATGGTGTCTTGTCAGGTACTCATGTCTGCTATACGACTTCTGAAGTTTCTGGGGACAGGGCTGGGCTTGGGATTAAAGGTAAATCTCAAAGATTGTACATCAGTCTAACAGTGAGATTAATTTTTGTGGTATGGTATATAAAGATCAGTATTCTTTGCCCCTCTTATTTCCCTGTTTGGATCTCCAGTAATCAAAATTTATTTATTCTTTTACCAGGTACTGAGCCCCCTACAGGATCATGGGAAGTGCTCTTTGTTTTATACAGAGAACGACACAAGAGCACTTAACCATTTATTATAAGTTAGCCTCTTTGGCCTAGCAATCTCACTGTTAGCTAGCAGGCTTTGGGAAAAGTTTTTGGGGTCATTGGTGAAATAAGCATGCAGTCATTTGTAAGAGCAATAGGAAGCTTAGATATACTGAAGCAGGAGTGTGCAGAAGCACAAAATAAATTATTGTTGTTCGTGACAAAGGTAAAGGACTAGATTAGCTGATCCAGAAGAAAATCATAACACCGTGTTTAAGGATATAATTTCATGAGTCATGGCACTGAGAGGTAGACTTCGGTACAAGCTAATAGAAAAATAGAATAGCTCAGAAAAATAGAAGTCGTTATTAAAGCATGTGATGTATAAGTCTGCCAGAGGGGACTCTGAACCTGATTCTGGTGAAATTATTTGGAAAATCTCTTCAGAGGTGTGCAGTGTAGAGGACATGGGAAAAAGAAAGGAGATTGATAGAAGCCATTACCATCACACATTCCCTGTCTGACCGAAGGCCTGAGTAACTGCAGTGGGCACTATCTGACGTTCATGTTTGTTAGGAGTCTACTAAAACCAAGTTTATATTTGGATTACCTTATTCAGCTTACTCAATTTAGTCTATTAAAACTTTTTTATGCAAATGTTTGGACCATATTCTTTCCGCCAACACCTCCTAAATCTTCATCTCCTTTCACACTCAATCTCATCTCCTCTCTCTCTCTCTCTCTCTCTCTCTCTCTCTCTCTCTCTCTCTCTCTCTCCTCTCTCTTCCTCAAGAAAACAACAGCAAAAATGAAAGTCAAAACAAAGAAGCAAAAAAAAAAAAACTAAGAAAAAAGAAAGAAATCTCCAAAAAAAAAAACCAAAAACCCCACCCCAAATCAAACAATACAAAGCAGAAAGTGCACAGAACAACCATGCTGTCCCCTGTGTGTTGGACACTAATCCTGGGCATGAGGCCTGTGATGAAATGTTTTGATTTAGCCCATATCATCCCATTGAAGAAAACTGTTTTTTTTTTTTTTCTTTCCCAGCAGGTGTCAACCGTAATTATCTTCTTGGCTGAGAGTGGAGCTTGTGTCTCCTTTGAATCTGTATAGGTCTTGCGCATGCTCTCACAGTGTCTGTGAGTGCATCTGTGTTATCAGTCCTGATGTGTCTGAAATGTGCTGTTTCCACGGAGTCATCTACCACCTCTGGCTCTTACAGTCTCTCCATCTACTCTTTCAGATAGATTCCCTGAGCCTTGGAGAGTGTGTGCACTTGGCGGAGGTTGTGATGTCCTCGTGTTGTCTTTCTGTCTTTTATTTTTCAACCGTGAGCTGGGTGGTTTGTTGCTCCACTTGCTTCTTCCATGATGAACTGTCTGGCCATAGTTCCAAAATGAATAAATCCAAACAATCATATTCTAGAACCCCTGAATCTGTGAGCTGAAATTACCTATAAAACAATTATGTCAGGTATTTTTATAATAACAGAAAGCTGATACAATCATCTTTGTTGGTACCATTCATTCATGGTAAATTTTTTAGTTCACTAAGGATAAAAATTAATCATGAAATAAACTTTTCATACCTTTGTAGCTAGAGTTTTCCTGCCTGGCCCACAGTCAGGATATATCTCTTTCACCTGCCAGTCCCACAGCCTCTCAGACCCGACCAAGTAAACATAGAGACTTATGTTGCTTTCAAACTGTATGGCCGTGGCAGGCTTCTTGCTAGCTGTTCTTATAGCTTAAATTAATCCATTTCCTTTAATCTATACCTTGCCACATGGCTCGTGGCTTACCGGCATCTTCACAAGCTGTTTCTCATCATGGCGGCTGGCAGTGTCTCTCTGACTCAGCCTTCCACTTCCCAGCTTTATTCTCCTCCTTGCCCCGCCTATACTTCCTGCCTAGCCAACGGCCAATCAGTGTTTTATTGATTAATTAGCAACACATTTGCCATACATACCTTGTTTGAATTTTTAAAGGTCTCTTAGTTGGACTACATTGAAGAAATGATTTTCCTAGGGAACAGAGCACCAACTATCCATATAGCTATGATCGTCATAATTGAGAGGGAATATCAGAAGTAACAGAAAAGAAGAATTAATTATTTTGAAATTCATCCTAACAGTACTTACAAGATATGGTCACAAATGCACATGATAATTCATTTGTTGGAGGCTGAGACATCCCTGGACCACATCCACAAGAGCAGAATCCCTTTCCTCAACATCTCCAACCTGACCACTCACTCCTAAATATTGGAATGTGGGAGGTGAGAGGAGGAGCAACATAATCTACAGGCATTGGCAAAAGTGACCTTGTGATATTTTTAATTCAATTACACTTTAATATATTATTGCGTAAAAAAGAAGATGACAGAGAAAGAACAATAACAATGAAAACCACAACAGGGATAGCATTATTAGCAGGGAATTGAAAGTAAGAACGTGGAATGAACAGTAGCACGTTTAGTGTCAGCAACTCATCCATGTGCTGTCTGTGGTTATTACCAGTCTGTGTAATTGCCTGTTTTGTATATTTAATGTGTAAGCTGAGTAGAAATCATCAGTAGTCATTACTATTTGGTCTGGAAGAGGCACATCAATAGGACTTTCACACCCTGTTGTGGCAGAGAAGTGAGATTTATCATGAAATCAATACAACTTGAATTTCCAGGTATCTCCCTTACACAGACAGTTTCTAAGGCTTCCAAAGGAATTGTAACGTTTACAAGGGAATGCTTTGTACAAATTTTAAATTTAAAACTTCCTAATTTTCCTTCTATCTCACCTCCATGAATACTGAGAGGTACTGGAGTGTGTAAAGCAGGTGATATGAAGCAAAGGCAATATTTGTTTTATTTTTATGGCACGAGTTCATGAAAACCCCATCACTCTTGAGTGTAGTTTGGCTATTGCTACTCACCAAAGTAAGAAAATTACTCCTAGGAACCATCCTATGGTCCCTTTACTAGATGGTATCTTTAGTATTAACTGGTGCCTCTTGGCTTAAGGAGACTTGGAAGTCCCCATCAAAATATTCTGGAAAATAGCCACCAATGTTGCAAAATACACAGAGAGAACATGTGGTTCAAGAACAAAACTTCTACTCATGCTCAACTTGTAAAGATACATGTGTAATGTAAGAAAAGTTTGATTATGTATCCATGTAGGCCAAAATACTCCAAAATAAAACTCAATATAAATTATATTATTGCCTGAAATCATACAGACCCTTGATAAAACTTACACTTATTTCTGAGAAAGAGTCAGCAATAATAATAATAATTTTTTATGAATCTAAGTAGTTAAATGGGCACGAACTTCTAGTTCTTGAAGCATAATGAGTTATAATGATATTTTTGCCACAGTTTCTGTCAGGATCCTTCCTGGTAATGATCCTGGTAAACGGCTTTGAAAAGGTCACTTGTGAGATGAAGGAAGTTAGTTACCCCAATCCCTGAATGGATAGCCCTAATCAGTAATAACAGCAACAACAAAAATAATATTGTTATCAATACCTTATGAGAATAATAATGTATATAAAACTTGCAACACATTGTATGAAGAGTCACAATGCAGGAAAATTTGTTGATATCTATAAAGAAATAATTATTTGAACTCTGTTATACTTCATGCTTTTTGGAAAAAAATTGACTTTCATTTTCCTTGTAAGGTTCATCAATATTCAAAGGTCAGTGTCTTTGAAATAGCTCTAGAGATTTGTTAATGAAATCTCTTGTGTACTTTTAACAGTCCTCCAATAGAATATTTCAGAAATGAAAAATTTACAGAAAATTGGTCAATAATTACTTTTCCCAAGGTAGAACGTAGGAGCTCTGAGTATATTTTATTACATGATTCTATGTGTCTGACTCTAAAATGAAGCAAATATAATGTCAAGATATTTATCTTAATCATTTGCGTTTAAAAATACTGATACCGAGTTTACATGGTTGGAACAATGACTGCCTATACAGATGTTTCTCATGTGGTTTACAATGTTTTCCTAGCTTGGACAGTTCTATTTCTCAAATTGCACTGCTCTCAAGAAAGCTTCTTAACTGGCCTTCCTTTTAACACTCTTTGCTGAACTTTTAGATTACCTATTGCCTCACAAAATCTCCTCACCAATTATTACATACTGCTATGTAAATTTGTTCCTTCTCCAAGCCTGATCTTGCCAATTAGCTTTTAATCTCCATCAGGACAGGATCCTGTCTTTTGACTTTTTGCTACTGCTCACCGAAATATGTAAGTAATTAAGATTTAATGAAATTGAGTTTAATTTAATTTGAGATAGATTCCAATGGGCTTTTTCCAATTAGATGTATAATACTCTTAATCACTAAAATATGCAGTTATATTAATATCAAACTTTTCTATTACATAAAGGGTGAGTTAAGATTTGTTATATGTTACAATCTTGAGATATACTGCTAACTACTGTTTTATTTATGTTCAAATTCCAAGTATAAAACAGAACATTTAAATGCCTCAGCTACTTTCTCAATAAGAAAGATACAATGCATTTTTATATTCATGAGGAAAATATCATCAGATCAAGGACAAAGGATATATTGATAAGTTTTAAAAACATGCCATTCAAGAAATATATGCTACTTTTAGACCAGATTGAGTTAATACTTATGATTTTCTTATCCAAGCTTATAATTACTTTTATTAATGAACATAAGTTTTTATTGTATAATATATGCAAATACTATATTAAAGACTAACAATAACAACAGATTTGCCTGTATTATATTTTGTTGTTTCAAAAAACTTCTATTCCCACCTCATTCTTTAGGTAGACCCATGGTAAATACTTCTCAATGTCAAAAGCGTTAAGACAAAAATACCAGGGGAAGAGTCTAAGAAACAACTTAAGAGGAAAAAAAAAATCCTAAAATCATTTTACCCAAACAAGTGGTTTGTGCTCTGGTATGTAAAAGTCCTCTCTCATTTTTTTTTATTCTGAAGTAGAGAGCCAGATGTATTTCTAAACAACTTAGAAAATGTTAATTCCAAGAATCTTTCTTCTAGTTTCATTCCTGTTGCTGTGATAAAATGACAAAAAAAAAATAATAATCTTTGTGTGTTGGAGAGAAATAATGAAAAACATTTATGTTAGCTTGCAGTTCCAGATTACAGTCTACAAATGTGGGAAAGCCAGTACAGGAACTTCAAATAACTAGTCACGTCACGTGAAGATCCAAAAGCAGAGAAAAATAAATGCACTATATGCTTGCTTTCTTAATCAATATCTCCACTCCTAAACAGTGCAAAGACCCAGCCTAGAGAATGGTGCTGCTCACAATGGGCTGTGTCTTCACTTTCATTATCATAGTTAAAACAGTCTCCTATACACATGTCCCAAAGTCAACCCAAGGCAATTCCTCACAGAGATCTTCTTCTCAGGTGATACTGTGCTTTTAAAGTTGTCAGTTAAAGCTGTCCATCCCAATCTTAAGAGTCGAGACAAATAAAAGGATTTCTGAGTTTGTTAAATATGGTAGCAATCTTGTGAATTTAAGATGAGATAGGATTTGTCTGAGTCATAATTTCTACAGAACAAGGAGCAGTAAAACAAAGGTATGGCTAAAGGGGTTTGTGTGTGTGTGTGTGTGTGTGTGTGTGTGTGTGTGTGTGTGTGTGTATTTCTACCTTCTATTCTTCTTGTGGCTGTATCTTAGTTTTAACATTTTTAGAACTAAGTATTTTTACTTTACTAGTTTATATTATTCTCTTGTATTATTTTCCTAAAACTTGATTCCTGCTCTCATATCTTTATATACTAAATTCTCAGAAATGATAATTTGGTTTCTGTGCTTTTGTTAAGGTTTTATGGACGTCAATTTCCTTTTTTATCTTCAGTATTTAACTTTATTTTCTTTAAAGTAAAATTTGACAAATATATCCAAAACCTTCTCGTCAGGGAGCATCTGGGTTCTGCTTTCTCCTGCCCTCCCATCATAACTAGACTCTTCTCAAAGTATTTACACACACACACACACACACACACACACACACACACACCACACACACGGGGGGGGGGAGCCAACAAACCTACATGTTTAAGTTGTCTGTGGCCAGTTGCTTTAGTTATCTAAAGTCAATTGTCTAAAAACATGAGATCATCTCATTTTTCTCTTATACCTGCCTTCTGCTATGCTATGATCCTTTGTGAACCTTTAAACAGTATCTGAGGGGACTTTGCTTTTCCTAGTCACTCTGATTACTAATACCAATCTGGTTAGAAAATTTGACTGCACATTTCCTTCTCTCTACCAAAGAGGATCAGAATCATGCCTTTATGTGAAAGAAGTGAGCACTAAGGGGATAGGTGAATCTGGCGTCCATAGTGTATTTTTCTCCTGTACCTGAGATATTCCCTGTCAAGAATCACAAGTAAAGATTAGGGGACAAGGGTAGTTAGATTATTTACCTGACACTCTATGAAATTGATCTTATTGGGTGCAGAACATTAGCTGATTAGTTGAAGTCCCCTGACCCTAATCCCTACAGAACTTAAACCCTGGTATCTGTGAACAGAATCTTGACTAAAAGTAGAGTTTTGAAGATGCAAAATTAAGAATTTTAAGATAAACTGTCCTGAACTTAGGTCAGTGAAGAATTCATTGCTGAGTATCCTTATAAAAGATAGAAGGGAGAAATCACAAAGGCATGAATAAAGGAAGGCTGTGTGAAAGGGGAACAGAGGAGAACATCCAGACACATTTCTGATGATTTGTACCACTTCCCTTGCAGTCATTTGTCCTGTAAGTCTTAGGCTATGATCATTTCTGAAGTCTCTGTAAGGCTGATGTCCAAATATTTCCTCTCTTATGTTGCATGTATGATGTCTTAAAGGAACCCCTCAACAGGAAGGTCATTTTTTTTGTCACCCCTCCCCAGCATGTTAAAATTGTTGAACAAGTGGTGTATCTAAAATTTGCTGCTAACAAGAAGGGAGATTTATGCAGCTGCATTTTGTCCCACAAAGACTTTCTAATGGCACATAAGGTATTCGTGCAGAAACAGTTCATAGTTTTGAAGAATAAGTTAAATTGTGTGGAGATACAATAGATAGATATGTGGTTAGGTAAGTAGATGAACAGATGAAATATTTGTTCATATTTTCCAGAAATACAATAGCTTTTTATTTAGGGATCCCTATATGCTATCCTACTTAGAGTTTTACCCAGTATTTTTGGCATCAGCTACCCTCTCAGAAAACCATTTGTGCAAGAGCAAATGCTTATAGGATTTGTATCCTCCATGCTTCATTCCTGTGCCAGGCATCACTGACA
Organism: Peromyscus eremicus; assembly: GCF_949786415.1. Lineage (NCBI taxonomy): Eukaryota > Metazoa > Chordata > Mammalia > Rodentia > Cricetidae > Peromyscus > Peromyscus eremicus. The sequence goes on from NC_081426.1 coordinate 73,302,941, forward strand.
GTTCTGCATTAAAGTGATTATAGAGATCAGAGTCAGCCTGCTCACACAGTCTTTTCATATGTTCAGAACATATCCCACCACAGGTTTTCCTCTCAACGACTGGTGTCTTATTACACTTACATTGAAGATAAAACATTACATATTGTTAAGAACAGAGCCATTATCATTGTTTCTGGGTGGTCAGTCATTCACTATAAAGTACTTGTGATAGAAAGGGAAATGGGGACGGTTCGTTGATCTTCATTCACTGTCAGTGTTCTAGAATAACTCAAATGTTGCCAATACTTAAAAGACCACATTTACACAGATGAATCTCAACATCATCTTGGTGATGTATTTTAACATACCATTGTCCCCAAACTATGCCATTCTGTCCTGAGGAGCATGGAGTAATCTGGTTTCACTTTTAGCCCAGTAAAAGTTTCAACCTCAGACTGTCCTGGTTAAACCTAGTGGGTAACAGAAGAACTCAAAAGTTATGAATGTGGGAAAAGGATGATAAGGAAGATGCTGAATATTCCTTTACCTTGTGTGAATATATGTCACTGTGATTAGGTTAATAAAGAAGCTGACTGGCCAATAGCTGTATAGGTAGAGGTTAGGTGGGACTGGCAGATAAAGAGAGAACATGGGAAAGAAGAGGAGGAGTCTTGAGAGTAGCAAGGAGATGCTGATGAAGCAGGACATAAACTTGCTGTACTGAGAAAAGATACCTAGCCACATGGCATAGGGTAGATAAGAAATATGGGTTAGTTTAAATGTAAGAGTTAGCTAGTAACAAACCTGAGCTATTGGCCAAGCACTTATAATGAATAATAAGTCTCTGTGTGGTTATTTGGGAACTGGTTGGCAGGAAAGAAAAGTTGGCCTACAGGAAGAGGTGGAGTTGACAGGGGTGGGAGGGAGAAAAGAAAAGGTAAGGGTTAGAGTAATCAGAACACATTTATACATGTATAGAATTGTTCAAGAGCAATTTTAGTAAAATTTTTAATATAACTGCAAGGGGCTCATCCCTGGGGACTGATTCTCCATGGTTTTTCTCATCCACATTGAGACATGAAGTGGTGTCATCATTCAGTTGTTGTTTAGGAGGCCATATTTGTAAGATCTCATTGATACAACTCGCTACCATACATAGAAGATTTTGTCTCACAGAAGACATCTGATCTCCTGGCTTTTTGCAATCTTCTGACCTGTATTCTAGGTCATTCCCTAAGCCTTAAGTGTAGGGCTTGTGTTGTTGATAGAGCAATTGGGGTTGGATACTCCATGGTCAGCTGTTTTCTTCATTTTGACCAGTTGTGGATTTCTCTGATGGTCTCTGTCTGCTGTAAAATGAAGCTTCTTTGATGAGGGGTGAAGGCTCGATTTGTCTGTGGATATTAAGAATTGTACATAGGTGACCTAATCCCAAGGGGTCAGCTCTAAACGCATACACATATGAACAACATTGAATAAATTCAGCAGGTTGCATATATATATACATATATATGTGTGAAAATAATGTAAATATAGTACTCATACATTGATTCAGGAAAAAATATAAATGTAAAAAAGACACAATGAAAATTGAAACTTCCAATGTACCTTAAGATTTATTTTACAGAAAATATTATTAAAATGTGATGATCTTTATTAGAAAAAAATCCTCTAATCTGACACCAATTCACAGTGAATCTATTCATGTGATGATCTCATGTATAGGCAGAGTTTTCAATTTTAGATTTAATACGAAAAACTATAGCCCCCCTCAATATATAATGGAGAGAGATTTAAAAATTCAAACAAATTGGATAAACTCAATGTTAACTAGCAATGTATTTTCAGCACTATAAATAGAGTTTTCTGTTTAATTTTAAAACTCTATCTTTTTAATTGGATTTATAATTAATGAGTACATGATGTAAATGTACTAATGAGATATTCACAGATGTGTTGTTAGAATTAGGTCAAATGCTACAGTATGCATGTGCACATATGTATATATATATATGTATCTATAAAGTTACACCTACACATATGTTAAAGAGAAAATTCTCATTATGCACAATAATTAAATGCCACTTGTCATAAAAAATTTCCAAAGAGGTTACAGGTGACATAAAACTGCAGGAAGCCAATTATCTGATGTTTCTTTATTCAGCTGTGTTCTCTCCTCTGTCTATAGACAGATTTTGCAATTTACTCATTTTTTTTTAATTCCTTCTCATTGCAATAGAAAGATAATTCCTACCGAAATTTCCATGCTCTTTCTGAAGCTATGTTTCAAGCAGCAGACTGTTCCTGCATTGACTCTGTGAGCCACAGAAAGTGTAGGACAAAATTCATGCTCATTATTGTTCCTGTTATTTTGTAATTTCAAGAAATAATTTACATGTTTTTCATTATTTTTGTCTACTTAGTTGGACATCAAATGTTAATGTTAAGAGATCATTTTTGTATCTTTTGTCTCTATTGTTTTCCATTCATTATTTACATCTTTGTTTGTACACTGTTTTATATCTGTGATATAAATCTAACTTTGACAATTAAAATCCAGGTTGCTACAATATGTAAAGGGGAATATAATGCAGAAGAAAACCTTTGGTCATGAGCCAACATTTCCATTTTTTACTTTAATCATTATAAGGCTTCTCCTACAAGGTTTGTCTGACCAAGTGTGTAATACAGTACTCTGTGACACATGAATCGCTTCTTAAGTTAGCAATCTGGCTTAAAAGAACTGTCATGTCCCTGTGAGATGCTCTGCCTAGAAGTCAGAGCTCCAGGAGATGTATGAAGTCCTAAGATTGTATGCAATAATCTAAGGCTTTTTCCTTGTGTGTGCAGGAACATGGCACGTGTGCAGGGTTTTCTGTTTGCCTTTTTGTTTGTTTGTTTGCCCCCCCCTTGAGGGAAATGTGTTATTTGTTATAGTCAGGTTTTGAAAATCTGATGGTCTATCATTCCATCCCCCTGAAATATAAGCTTTCTGATGATATATAATTCTACAGAAAAGGATGTACTTCTGTTTTAAATGTTTCATGAACTAAATACGTTTTCTTGCCTTTTTGCTGATGGAGACAATTCATTTGTTTTTATCATTAAAATCCAGGAACACTATTGGCTCTGCTCAAATAAAGACCATTTTTACTTATTTTCATTCACATGACATTCCTCAAGGCTTTATACATAAACTCCTGTGTTCTAATGACCTTGCCTTAGCAAACTTGATAGGTTTACCTGTCCTGACAGGTAATACGATGCTGCTGAAACTAGGGTGTATGAAAGATTGGGACTCTTCCTGATTCTTTTACAGTTGAGACTGTGTTTATAAGGGTGGTTGCCAAAGTGAGTGTGAGAGTGTGAGACAAATCTTCACATGGAAATTGCATAAGAAACCAGTTGAAAATAAATCTTTTCTCCTACAATATATCCTGATTACAATTTCTCCTCCTTCTACTCCTCCAAGTTCCTCCCTCTCTCCTCTCCTGTCTGAATCTACTCCCTTTCTGTATCTCATTAGAAAAAAACAAGATTCTAAGAGGTAACAACAAAACATACAAAATAAAATATAATAAGATAAAGCAAAAAATCATACTGAAGTTGGACAAGGCAAATCAACAAAAGGAAAAGGGCCCAAGAAAAGGCACAAGAATGAGAGACCCACTCCTTTACACATTCAAGAGTCTCATAAAAGTTCAAAAGTCCCAATAAACTGAAAGCTCTAATATATACATAGAGGACCTGTGTAGACCTGTACAGGTCCTGTGTTTGCTACTTCAGTCTCTACGAGTTCATGTGAGCCTTGCTCAGTTGTATTCAGAGGGACTTGTTCTGCTGATGTCCTCCATCCATCTGGCTTTTATATCCTTTCTTTCCTCCTCCTCTTCTGTGGGGTTCTCTGAGAGCTGAAGGAAAAATGACTTGAAATTCTTAATCATTGGACTGCCTGTGTACTAGAAAATATACAAGATTGAGGACTCAAGAAAGAGTTTTAATTAACAGGTTAGAAAAGTTCTGTTTTGGAGTGAACTGTTGCCAGGCTATTTTTTTTTTTAAATCCACATTTCTGTGTAGGAGAGGTACAGGGAAAGGTTCATTTTCCAACAACACTCTTAACAAGGAAAGACTTCTAGGATATTGTTTTATCTTTAAGCAGTCAGGAAGTACCATGGAGTAGTGCTTGAGTACAACACAGGAAGGCAAAAACCTCATTTTCTGAGGTAAGAGTAACAGATTTGGTGGCTGAGCCTAGAGGTGCTGCTGGGTTGTAACTGGTCAACCTCCTTGAGCTTGCCAGGAGAAGGACCGTGTGATAGTTCTGGCAAACCAGGTGCCTGCCATGAAGTGAGATAATTTCTTGGGCCAGACCTTAAAGACTTTAGAAGAGCTGAGATCTGGTAGTGTATTAGTGAATGTTCTTGCATCAGCACAATGTCCTAAGGGTCCACATGTTGTCCCCATGAGGTAGAAATTCAGCTGAGAATCAGTCATCGACCCCAAACCTCATGAATCAAGATGGTGAGAGAAAAAACCGTTTTAATCTTCAGCATTCCAGGAGGGCTCCCTTCTTACAATTCTTCTAGTTCCAGATAGCACAGAGCCACCCAAATCAGGAAAAGAGGCCAACAGCAACCTGCAAAGAAAGAGCCAGGAGAGAAGAGAGGAGAAGCAGCAGGTGTGTTCCTAAGCCACTTACTGTGAGCCTCTAGTTAATGGTGGGGACATTTAAACCTTCTTTTTTTTTTTTTTCTTTTTTTTTTAAATTTTTATTTTGCAATACAATTCAGTTCTACCTATCAGCCACGGATTCCCTTGTTCTCCCCCCTCCCGCCCCCCTCACCTTCCCCCCAGCCCACGCCTCATTCCCACCTCCTCCAGGGCAAAGCCTTCCCCGCGGACTGAGATCAACCTGGTAGACTCAATCCAGGTAGGTCCAGTCCCCTCCTCCCAGGCCGAGCCAAGTGATCCTGCATAGGCCCCAGGTTTCAAACAGCCAACTCATGCAATGAGCACAGGACCCGGTCCCACTGCCTGGATGCCTCCCAAACAGATCAAGCCAATCAACTGTCTCACCCATTCAGAGGGCCTGATCCAGTTGGTGACCCCTCAGCCATTGGTTCATAGTTCATGTGTTTCCATTCATTTGGCTATTTGTCCCTGTGTTTTATCCAACCTTGTAAAGATGCATGTTTTTAATACTGTAAGTTGTAGATTATTTTTACTCCCATACTTTAATGGTGTTTCCAGATCAATGTGGTGATATTTGGATTTGTTTCCTTAGTTTTGAATGTGGAGGGGAAAAACCTCAAGACCTGAATTTGCATAGAACCTGAAGAAGATTATTTTGGTTTCTCTAGTAGGAGAGGAAAAGAAGGCAGTGTTTTATTCAGGTCTCAGTTCCCACTTACTCCTTATTTCAGTAACACTGCTCAAATAGACCAATGGCATTTAGTCATGCCTACTGATAACCGATTCATTTTTCTTACAAGATACTATTTTACAGTGCCGTAGATGAACAGATGAACAGAATCTAATAGGATTTAGCTTTCATTGGAGACATTTTAGTTTTCATCATTTCCACCATTAAAAATGTTAAATCATGCATGTATAATGTTTCAGGTGTATACATACTATTTCACATTATGAAGCTTCAATTTTATCCTGAATATAGTGGGTTTTAGAAGAATTTAAATACCACCTATGTACCACAGAGTTTGTTATAGTGGGTTCCATATTACAAGGTCCCCACATCTTCAGCTGCACACGAGAAGATTGTGTTTTATTTTTATTCACTTTTACAAAGCATTTATTTATGATTTTATTTGCACGTGTATGTGACTGAGTTTGTGTATGTCACTGAATGTATGCAGGTGCACACAGAGGCCAGAGGCGATAGTAGTTCTGCTGGAAATGGAGTCACAGATAGTATTGAGCTACCAGGTGGGTGTTGGTAACTGAAACTGGGGCTTCTGTAAGGGCAGCAGTGTTCTTTACCACTGAACCATCTCTCCAGCTCCCAAAACTAAGCTTTGGAGACAGACTGTCTGCAAGTCACAGTGTGAACTTGACATCTAAACTAATTCAGCTAACTCACACTTCAGATCAGATTTTAGTGACTTTTTTATAACTGTTTATCAGCCCCTTCAACTCCCAAGTGACTTTTTAATTAATTGTTCTTCCTTTCAGGACTCATTTTCTGTCAAATCCATTTCCTTGGAGTACTGTTTTATCCCTGCATGTCAGAAAGGCTGAGTTTGGCTATTATTAAATGTGGTTTCATATAATTTAAGTGTGTTACCTTGATGATGGTGATGTCACTCAGGTAGTTGGCCTACAAGGAGTTAGCACAATTTCACTTATTTCATTTTAATGGGTCCCTTGACTTTAGGACTATAAACTAAAATACCATTGCAGTATCCGCCAGCAATCTCAAACTTAATTATTCCACTCCAGGAAGCCGTCTGATGGCCATGCAGAGACTTGCTTTTGCACTAAAATGCAATTCTTTATTGCATGACAAAATTACTTTTGTTTCATGTTCTTTTAAAATATTATTTATAAACACCACGGAAAATTACTTCTTAGTACAATTTAATAGGTGATTACAACATATTTGGTTTTGAGATTTAAATTGGATAGGCTTCCTTTGTTTATTTTTTCCTAATCATGATAACTTCTTAGCCTCTATTCCAAGTACTTGGCATTGTGGGTAATGTGGTATAAATTTCCATTGTAGCTGACTCCTCAAATCTTTTCCTCTACTGAATTTTGATGTTATTTATTAAGTTTCATAATTCATATGACACATCATATGTGACCATCTCTACCAATATCTTTTTTACTTATTAAGAAAATTTGGTTTTCTAAGCTGAATTTTGGAGAGAGAGAGAGAGAGAGAGAGAGAGAGAGAGAGAGAGAGAGAGAGAGAGGTTACGAGAAAGAGTCAGAGAGATAAAAGTATAGCTAACTCTTTCAGAACAATTGTTGTATGTGTAAATGGTGAGTAATCAGAAGTTTTCTTTTGTGAGCTCAGAGATTTTTGCAACTGAATAATAAACAAGAAATATTGAATTCTGTCACTAGTCATAAAGAAGTTTGCAGTGCTAGCCAGGGATCTTGCTATCTTACAAGAGACATATCTGGATGTTTTTCATCACTGTTGCCCAGGTGGACGAATAGGGAACTGTTTGCTCCAGTCTCCCCCCCCCCTTTTTTTTTTTTGAAGATGATCAACAGTACCTCACATGCCAGGTTTCCTATAATAAGTTCTCTTTCTTATCCTCCTTTCTTGAAGTTTGAAGAAAGAAGATGGGATGACAGAGAAAAGAATGCAAATGCATACTTAATGTGCACAAATGTGTTTGATTTTGTTCTCTTCAGCTTAATGCTTTCATTTGTGCAAGCGATTAAATGCATTGGCATTAAATGAATTCAAGCCAATGGGTGAAGCGGTGAAATTCAACTGAAGCAAAGGTCCACCATCATACACCAACTTCATGGACAACTAAGTCCCTTTGCGGAGGGACTGTTTACTTCCCTAAAGCAAAGCCTCACACAAAAAAGAATTAGATTTCCTTTCTTTTGAACTTCCAATCCCACTCCATCTAACAGCCATGGAATTGAGAAAGGGAAATAGATACAGGAACAGACAATATTCCGAGAAAGCACCAGAGTGAAGCTGAATTCTGCCTGTTTATCTTGGGTTTGGGAGAATGCAGAGCAAAAAGAGATTGACTTTACACACACATAAACCACAAACACCATTTTCCACCTAAAACTCATTTTAGTTTTTCCTCCTTGAACAAACTGAACAATATTTAGTGAAGCTCTAGCCTGGTCCTGGGGACCACTTTTAAATTACAGCGTGGTCAGGGGAGGATTGGTGAGCATAGCCAAGATTGACAAGTTACTGCATAACGTAACAAAAATCTTTTGTCTCAGAATGAAAAGATCTCTGCACAATCAGTACATTACTGCAAACATGTTGGCAGACACATAGATTTTTATAGATGATACTTGTTTTGACTAAGAAGTAATCAGAACTAATATTTAGATCAGATCAAGAAATACTAGTTTAAATATTCTCCCTGAGACCTGGTACCAAAGATTCTATGATTAAAGATTAATATAACCAATTACAGAGCTCATAGACTGTTACCACATAACAAAAGTACATTGTCTCTTACTCAAAAGGAGCCACTGTATAAAAAGGAGAACTGAAATAATTTCCAAAGGTTTAAAAATTAGTGCAACTTTCAGGAACTATTTTCATTTTGATCACTATAGATTTCATTTTTTTACACTCTTTCTGTGATGCTTAATACTACCATCTTTACAGGGTCCAGCATCACCACCAAGTAGGTAATCCTCCACTCATGTCTGTGCAGGATTACCTAGATTATGTTAATTGGGGTGGAAACGTTCAATTTGGGCAGAATCATTCCATGGGCTGGAGTCCGAGACTAAATGAAAACGAGAAAGCTAACTGGACACTAGCATTCTTTTCTCTGCTTCTTTATTGGACATGAGCTCAGCAACTGCTTCCTGCTTCTGTCCACGAAGCCTCAGCTAACGTGATGGACTGGAACCTCCACCTGTGGCCCAGAAAAGCTCTTCCTTCCCTAAATGTCTGTTGTCTAGTGTTGTGTTGCAACAGTGAGAAAGTAACTATTATACCTTCTAAAGGTAATGCCTTCCATTCTAAATGCCTTCCATTTTCTTTTCTTACATGTACTATAGTCTTATATATATATATATATATATATATATATATATTATATATTTATATATATATATAAAACTTTTCATTATATATTTTCCTTCTTTTTCTTTACTCTTCTCTCATACAATACATACCAATCACAATCTCCCTTCCCTCCCCTCCTGCCAGTCCCCCCACCCTTCCCTCTCCCCTAGATCCACTACTCCTTCATCTCACATAAGAAAGGTGCAGGCCTCCAAGTGATATCAACTGCACACATCATAACAAGATGCAAAAAGATTAGCATAAACCCTCATATCAAGGCTGGTTCAACAGTTTAGAGTACTGGCTGCTCTTCCAGAAGACCCAGGTTCAATTCATAGCACCCACATGCCAACTCACAAATGTTTGTAGCTTCAGCTCCAGGAGATCTGACACCCTCACATAGATATACATGCAGAAAAAAAAACACAAATGAACATAAAATAAAAACAAGGAAATCATAGAAACAAATAAAATAAATAAAAATAAAAGTCCACTGTGACCTTGGTCTTAAGGACCATACAACGCCTTCCATTTTCAACCTAGCAAAAATGACATATTTTTAAAAAGCAACTTTCTGTTGTAATGCTTGGTTTTCAAAATGAACAGTAACTGGTGGTACTTACCATTGTGTAATAAGATTTATTTCAGTCCACATTATGATAAAGAAGACTTTTATGCAGCATACATACACACTTTGTGGTACTGAAGGTCAAAAACAGTGGAAAGCTCTTTTTAAGAAATAAAATGAAAAAGTTGAAAACTGGGATTACTTTGTGAATGTTGAGAGGGATGAGATTTAGTGGAGACATGAAGTTTAGCCTTCATTAGCTCTAAAGTTCTTCTCATTCAGTCTCATAAATTTCATAAAAATCATGATTTTTAGTCAGAAACAAGTGGTACCAACCTTAGAAACACAGAGAAAAGCACTTTCTGCTTTGATTTTCAACACAATGCTGAACAAGAGCTTGATCAGTGTTTGAAACCCAACAGTGATCAATAGGCTTTCTTTTAGTCTCTATGTGGTTCATTATAAGAAAACACTTGAGGAAAACAGATTTAAATGGAAGATTATAGGAAATGAATCTACTACATTAAGAAGTGGATTACTGAGATTTCTTCAATACAAATGAATGAAAATCTTGTCACTGGAAATACTAAGAGATCATATGAAGCCTAGGTCTGTAAATCCAAGAATGGCCCACAGTGTGCCAGGCAGGGATTCATGCTCAGGAAATACCCAAAGGCAACTTTCCAAACAATGAATGGTGCTGGATTCATGTATACTTCATGTATGCAACATTTCTTTAGCAGAGCTTAGAGAAATACACATGTGGATGGAACCGCAGGAAACTGAACACCTTATGGAACAGTAGCCTCTAAAACAGATACCAAAGAAATAATGATTTTCAGAATTAGAAGAGGGCTACATAAACTGTGAAAAGAATGGTGAGTGAATATGATTTCTCAAATAATTAGAAACTGTACCATTCTTCTACTCTACTATTGCTTTTTAGTTTTTTGTTTTATTCTTGGTGTCTCTGTTACTTTGCTTTTATCATTAGAATTAAGTCTCACCATACATCAGAGTTTTCTTTTTGTTGTCGTTGTTGTTTTGTTTTGTTTTGTTTTTCAAGACAGAGTTTCTCTGTGTAGCTTTGCGCCTTTCCTGGAACTCACTCTGTAGTTCAGGCTGGTCTCCAACTCACAGAGATCCACCTGCCTCTGCCTCCGGAGTGCTGGGATTAAATGCGTGCGCCACCATGGCCCGGCACAAGAGTTCTTTTTATAATCAGATTATTTCAGTCCCCTATATCATCCCTTTGTGGCTTCCCCTGTCCACAAAGCTGAAATGAAAGTCCTTCCTAAACGCAATGATCTGGTTTCCGTGGCATCTTTACCATTTTCCGTGTTCTCCGTAATCACTCAGCACCAAAGCAGGCAGCCAACAGGCTGTGACAGTGGGCAGGCCAAACATCTCCCCACTCAAGACCTTTGTGCGTACTGCTTGTGTCGTGTTCTTCGGGAAGATGTTTACTTCGCTTGTGTCTAACTCTGTTCTCAGTTGCTGCCATGTCAGAGGAGGCAACCGGTAGGACCTCAAATTCGTCATTATTTGTACTGAGCCTTATGTGGGTCTCATTTGTGTCACTATCAATTAGCTGGGTATAGTTTGCCATTTCTTCTCTGTCAATCCTTCTTCGATGTTCTGAGCATTTTGTTTTATTTACTTAAGACAAGATCTGACGGTGGATTCTCACAGGCAGGCTTCCCACTCATATATGCAGTCGGGCTGTCTTTAGACACCTCATTGTAGAGCGCTCATTGCCCGTGAATATCAGGGATAGTGTCATCAGCGCCTGCCTGTCGTATTCGCCATCAGAATCATAGCCCTCTAGAGCACCAGCCTTTTCTTTGACATCCACCTGCATACTTCTCTGCACTCCCAATAACCTTCTTCCTCATCAGTTTCTGATTTGTCATTCCTTTCTTTCGGCTAAACACCAGTCCATTATCAGCAAATGTCTTTGCTCAACTTGCCTTTTCCAGGCTTCTCTCAACGAGAGTTACAGTGCACGGGAATACCTGCTATGCTTCCTGATCCTCTCCTGGGGGGGAATCGCCTCCTCCTCTCTCTCCCCCTTGCTTCACTTGTTTCTGTGTGTGTGTGTGTGTGAGTGTGTGTGTGTGTGTGTGTGTGTGTGTGTGTATGTGTGTTTTGTCACAGCATCTTCATCCATCACAATATCTGAGATGAATATCCCCCTTTTCTACTCTTTTTTCCCAGAGGACTTTTCTTCCCTATGTGTACATGGTTCCCAGCCCCTCAAAAGCCATCCCTAGGCTCTGTCTTCTGACATAGGGGGTGGGGGGAAGGAGTAGAGGTTATTTATGAGTTTAGTCACAAAATGTCAGCCTTGGTATTTCTCCATCTACGTTATAGCCCAGTAAAGGCCACTATCATCTCTTTCTTAAACAATGTTTAGCCTGCAGCTCATTTTGACCCACCATACTCCACGTTCCCAAAGTCACAGTGACCTTTGTAGTGATTAACTAAAAATTACAGGAGACTTTTCACTGGGCCTGAACAGATGATGTTAAATTTCAAAATGAAGTCATTCATACTAAAAATTTCAGGCCAATAAGTTGGAACTAAGCTGTTTATCTGACTCTCTGAGAATCTAGGAAATATCCTAGATATCCTAGAAGCCAAATATCCTAAATAGTCAATTTAACTGATTTGACAATGACCATACTACTGTCTTAATGTTTATATACATAAGAGTTAATTTGAAAAAACTGATATAAATTATTCAAATTTCAGTATTCTTATATGTCCCTATTCAACTTTTTTTTAAAAGTAAACTTTCTTTTTATTTATTTTTTGTGTCTTTCACATCATGCACCTGGATCCCATTCATTTTCCTTCCCTTAATATCCACCCTCTGCCCTTGCAACCTCTCCCTCAAATAAAATAAAATAAAATTTAGGAGAAAAACAGAAAAAAAGGAAAAATCTCATCAAGGAAGCTGTAGTATAACATAGTCAGTCACACAGTAAAAAACATTTGTCCATATGTCTCCATGTGCAAGTGTTCATTGCAGAGTCATTGGTCTGGTTTGAGGCCTCTGGTTTCTGCTGCACTATCGATGTTAGGCCCTCACTGGGACTCCTCTTGAATATCCTGTTGCTGCCCTGGGTTATGAGATTGTGCAGCTTTGGGTCTGCAGGACTGGCCCCTTCACGTGGTCCAGTAGATTATAGATGGGGTAGATTTTGGGGTGGGCCAACTCATAACCCTGGTTCTGGGCCTGGGTAGTTGTAGGGTTGGTCAGCCTGCCAGCTCTCCCAACTCTTCCCAACCAGAATGAGTTCTCCAGCATTGTCCTGGCTAGTTCACCCCTTGAAGTGATGAGCAAGTGACCAGGGCAGTTCTGCTGAGGTCAGACCCTCAGGATTGGCTCTCCCAGACCTATACCATCAGGGTCAACTCTACTGTGTTGCCCAAGTGAGGTGTAGGGGCCACTCTTGAATGCTGCAGCCAGTGAGGAGAGTAGGGACAGCTCTCCCGATTTTATGACCTCAGGGCCAACTGTCCCACCTGCCACAGGTGTAGAGTGTCGAGAACTGGAGAGAAGGGCATTTCTCTCCTGTCCATACCACCATATGGCAGATGAGGAGCAGGGCCAGATCTCTAATACTCACATTCTCAGGTGCTCACTGCACATCAGTCAATAGGATCAGTTCTACTGTTCTGCCCAGGCGAGGTGCAGGGTCCACTTTCCTCAATACTTCAGCTCAAAAGTGGGAGGGTCAACTCCTTTATCTGTTGTAGGCAGTGAGAGGTAGAGGGTGAAGGGGAACATTGCTCCCCCACCTACACCATGACATCCCAGACATGTAGTGGGGACAGTTCTCCTAATGCTCACAACTTTGGGCCTGGCTCACCCACACCTCCTCCAACAGGGTTGGTTTTATTGTATTGCCCAGGTGAGGTGCAGGGCCTGCTCTCCCAAGTGCTGCAGCTGGGTGAAAGGCAGGGGCAGCTCTCTTGCTCTTATGACATCAGGGCCAGATCACCCACCTGCCTCAGGCATAGTGGGGAGGGCATCCTTCCTTCACCCATGCTGCCATATGGCAGATGACAGGTGGGGCCAGATCTCCCACATTCACATTCCCAGGGCTGGCTCACCTGTGCTCTCATCAACAGGGTCAGCTCTGCCATGCTGCCCAGACAAGGTGCAGGGCCCGCTTTCCAGAATGTTTCAGCTGGTAAAGGGAAGGGTCAGCTCCCTTGCCAGCTGGAGGTAGTAGGGGAATGGGGGAGGGCATCGTTTCCTTGCTCCCACCACTACATTGTAGATGAGGGAAGAGGTACCAGCTGTGCCCCTCTTATGCCCTCACAGCTGGCTCACTCATGCCACTGTCTACAGGGTCAACTCTAATGTGCTGTCCAGCGTAGGTGCAAGGACTGTTCTCCTGAGTGCTGCAGCTGATGAAAGGTTGGATCAGGTCTCCCATCTGCTGCAGGTGGTGAGGAGCAAGGGGAGGAGGGTATCTTTCCCTCACCCATACCACCACATGGCAGATAAGAAGGGCAAGACCTGCTCTTCCATTCTTATGCCCTTAAAGACAACTCACCCATTCCCCTGTGAATAGGGTCAGCTCTATTGTGCTGCCTAGGTGAGGTGTAAGACCCTTTTTACTGAATGTTTCAGCAGGTGAGGGCAAGACCAGTTCTCCCTGGTGTTGCAGCTAGTGAGGGGCAGGGCCAACTCTGTATAGCCCTATCCTCTCAGCCTTCCTTGTTATCAGATGCCATGAACATCAACACAGACTGTGGTTGCATCAGGGTCATGAAACCAGACATGGCCCCAGTAGCAGCCCAGGCCAAGATATTACCATAGTCCTGGATGGCAATCAAGCCACTCACCTCAGCATGCTCCTCACTGTTTTCACCTCTTCTGATATGTCTCTGTCCACAGGAAATACATACTTCAGTCTGTCTCTCTGCTATACCATACTGTTCATTTGCTCACTATAGTAGTGCCAATCTGCCTGGCACCACAAGACAACAGGTGGGCCTGTGTTTTCTCCTCAAAGCCTGTAGCAGACTGCCCTGGGCCTGTGTGTGGATCTCTTTGCCTTGCTCAGTCCATCATGGCATTGGGTGGGAATATACTCTCTCCTTCCCTATTCCACTTTCATATGGAAAGTACATTGAAATAACCCACCCTCTCTGCTTTTTTTCTGGTTTCTTCATGCCTTCTGTGTTTATAAAACTTAGCATTGTCAGTTGATTTAAAATTTATTCTATTTTACAGAACTAAGTATTGCATGGTTTGACAAGTCAAATAATGCTACTTAACATTTTAAAACTATTTAAACTATGAAAAAGTTGTAACTTTATCAGTTTGACTTTCTCATACCAACCACTAAGGGTACTAGTTCACCTAGGAGTAGCACCTACATTCTACACTCTGATTGAAAAGCCTCTATTCCTTGACTTTTATTTATTATTGCTCTTCTCTTTGTTTATTGTTTCTGCTTTATCAACCTTTGTTTCTTAACTTTCAAAAATCACACCAAGGTATCTTTGGTTCATTTGGTCTGGATGGACTTTTCCTCTGCTCTCCTTCAGTTCAGATAAATCATTTAGTGATTTATGTGTTGGCTTGGGTGTATCTTACTCTAAAAAGTTCCCTGTGAAACTACTTTAAACTAGCCACCTTTCCATTTTTGATTTGCGTTATTTATCTGGAATTTGAAGAAGGTGATTTTTTTTTTTCAGTTCCAGTGAGTGTCTTCAATGTGTCAGTCTACTTATCATAGATTTCCTCTTCCCCTCAAAGGAGGCATCAGTAAATAAATATAAAGCATTAATAGATATTATTGTATGTTCAAAACTGTATTATGTGATTCCCCAAGATTTACAATCAGAGCATGAGAGGCCACAAACATATGCTCTTTTTCTACTGCCCTTAACATCCTCCTCTCCTTGTTATCTTGCTCTTTTTTCATTTCCTCTCAGATTTCTCCTCCTATTTATTCTCTCTGCCTGCCAGCCCTGCCTAGCCTTTCTCTTGCCTCACTACTAGCTGTTCAGCTCGGTATTAGACTAATCAGGTGTTTAGACAGGCAAGGTAACATAGCTTCACAGAGTTAAACAAATGCAACATAAAAGAATGCAACACATCTTTGCATGATTAAACAAATGTTCCATAGCATAAACAAATGTGACACATCTTAAAATAATATTGTATAACATTTCCCTCTTTTTGTCCAAATTAAAAAAAGGTTTTAACTTTAACATAGTAAAACTATATATAACAAAAGCAATTCTCAAGTAAGAATTGCATTTACAATACTCACTTTATTTGTATTTAGCATTTAGAGAAAATACTCTATTATCTGTCTCATCTTAGTGACTCCAAAGTTTTATACCTAATTTACTTTCTATTGTAACTAAGGAAAACTGCAACTATAACTATATAGTCTTCAACTCCATCCTAGACCCCAGAAGGTTATACTATTACCTGAGTAAATAGGAAGTGCATTACAAGCAACTTTCAAAACTCTAGAAATGACAGAGACATCTGGCGGCCTGGACAGTCACCTGAAGTTCCTCTATAATGTTGGGGCTTCCATCTTCAGCCTACAGGCCTAGAGTATCTGGTGACTTTTCGGTGAAGCAGGAAATCTGAAGGAAATCTGTCTTGCCTTGTTTTGGCAAAGTTCAACAGTCTTTTTCCTGTGTGTCTCACATGTCCAATCTATACAGCACATTGTCAGCAGTCAAAGGCAAGAGCAGTTTCTTTGCCCAGTGACTAACCTTGCCACAATGAAATCAAACTCCATAAGGAGTTTCTTTTTTTTTTTTTTTTTTTTTTTGGTTTTTCGAGACAAGGTTTCTCTGTGTAGCTTTGCGCCTCTCCTGGAACTCACTTGGTAGCCCAGGCTGGCCTCGAACTCACAGAGATCCGCCTGGCTCTGCCTCCCGAGTGCTGGGATTAAAGGCGTGTGCCACCACCGCCCAGCATAAGGAGTTTCTTTGATGCCCATCATCTGCTCTGAAGTAAATTGGTGTAGCCAGGAGCAGATGTGTCTCATTGTCATGAAAAATCATTGGTTAACAAAACATTTGAAATGCCACATTCTGTAGGTCTTTGAAGTGTATGAAAACCATTGTCTATCTAAAATACAACTGTTTAACTTTGAAAACATACCTAATGTGACTATAAGTTGGTTTGTTATAGATTAACTACTAACCCCACTTCTTAATTATACATTGTATTTTAAAATAAGCTGCATAAGAACAATATCCCAAACAAGAGTGGAAACATATACAGTGTAACAAAAACAATTTTAAATTTGTATGAATATACTATATTCTCCTAAATGATAACAAACGTCTATAACCCCCAAATAATCAAAAGCCTCCCACACCCCTCTTGAGAATGTGGCCATTTTGTTTTTCAAACTGCTTCCTGCTATCTGTAAATGAAGTATCTTTAGGGTCCCTGAGAAAATTTGAGATAATGGCTAAGTCCTGGGAAGACCAGCAGTAACTTTTGCTGATAGATGTCACCTGATCCATATTAACCTAGAACAAATCCACAGCCTCTTGTTCCCTGTAGAAACAAAAGCAAAACCTCTTCTCCAAAGTATTTGTAACTTCCATTTGACAAATACATGTTTTGACTTTTTTAAAGTTAAGGCATTCCTAAAATATATAGGCTGATTTATTTCAACAGTTTCTCTTTCAATTCCAGATCTCTTAGCAGCTGTTGTTTGATTATTAACATTCAAAAAGTTCAAAATCAGCACAATACTATACAGGATCCAGACCCCCTGTGTTTTTCACATCTCTACATGGCTTTTTTCTTCTATATTGCTTTTACTCTCTCTTTAAAGACTTTATTGTTTTTAAATTCTTTCTTTCTTTCTATCACTGTTCATATACTTTTCCTTTCTTTCTTAAGCCTACACATTTTGTAAAACACACTGGAACCCATTAAGAGGTTTTTTTTTTTTTTCCATCTGAATGTGATTTACTGACCACATGAGCCTTTAAACTACTAAGCTACAGCTGGGTCCTCTGCACTGCTCTAGCAGCCAGCTTTGCCCACTTCTCAGTTCATGAGAGCCAAGCCTAAAACTCACAGCCTGGTTGGAGGTATTTGACCAGGAACTGCATTCAACCTTCCCAGAGCTCTAGAATGCTGATGCTTGCACTGTGGCAGGCCTTTTTACTTTGTTTTTTGTTTTTACTTAACGTACTGGCTTCTCCAGAGCTCACCAGTAGGCAGAAACTCTTAAAGTAGCCATATACTTTTCCTCCACAGCTTTCTCAGGCCCTACATGGAAATTTGAGAGCCCCATGTTGGGTGCCAAAATGTTGTTGATGAATATTTTTACCTTTTTGGAGGGCCCACCACCCAGCTCCCAAATAAATGCCTTTGATATTCAAGCTTCTGTTAGAGATCATATCTATACAAAAGGTAAGGAAAACATTACACCCAGTGGTAACACAGCTGTTTTAGGGGTCACCAACCACTCTTTGATTTGCTTTAAAGTCCATTCCACAAGAATGAATCAATACCTGGTGCTGTAAACTTGGTTTTAAAAAACAGTTGCCAAGGACTTGGGTCCTGGGGATGAACTTATTTCTGTTGTTTAGCTATGTGTCATGCTGCAAGCTGTCCTTTAAACATTTATGTTTTCATCAACAGCAGAGGCCACTACAAGCTTTACTCAGAGTGGCCTCATTTTTCAAATAACTGTGAATGTGGAGATACCAGGCTGCTCTGAGATGGTAAGAATAAGTAGCTGTGAAGTTCTAAATTCTAAACACGATGTTTGCATCCCTTCCCATAAAGCTCAGAGGACATCATGGAAGAGAGGGCATAAATAATGAAGAAGACAGGGAGAAGGGTTATGAACTCCTGTCTTCTAGACCTGGTGCAGCATTGCAGTCATGACAGTGCATCAGCTGCCTGCAATATACCAACACAAGAATTGAACTATCAACAGTCATTAAGATTTTGGGCAGGGTTTTACAGGATCCTACCATTCTCTGCTGATGGATTCTAGAGACAATCATTGTTTTTAATTGTGTACCCATTGAGGAATCACCAGGTTCTCATGGATAGTTCCAAAGCCATGCTTACACTGATGATCCTGGTTACACTCAGAGCATTTCAACAATGTAACAATGCAGTGTAACAAAACAAAAGAAATAAACTACCACCAAGAAAATCATGAATGTGGGTAGGGGACTTACATGGAAAAAGGTTACAATAATCAGAATGAACTTTATATATGTATGAAATAATCAGGGAAAAATTCAATAAAAGTTATACATAACAAAATATTGTAGTTTTGATATCTGTTAATTGGCATTACAGCAAATAATTTTATTTTGTTTGACATTGAATAAACACTTTGCTATAATCAATCATATCTTAGACTGACAAGTGGGCATGTTAATGGAAAGGGGGAACCAAAGTTTTGAATTATGTGGTAGTTACAATACAAATGTAAACAAAGTGGCACATGACAGGGCAGGGGACACATACTGCTTATCTCCTGGCTATAAGATTGTTCATGATCTTAAGAGAATTTGGGGATGATTTGGTGAAAGGGGGAATGTAATACCCTATTATATAAACTAAATATTGTAATTTGGATATATTTCTGAGAAAATATTTCTAGAATATATCTTAAAAGAGGGCATTTTTGGTGTGGGTGAATAACATGATTCACATATTCTTGATTCTCTGGGCCTTGCATCTTCAATAGTGTACATAAAAGCTAGGTAAATAGGGATGGATATTGTGCTGTAGTGATTACATTTTCTTTTTAACTGAAACCAGTTTTGTTTGAGTAAATTTCATGTTTTCACATTTGCATGATGATGTATTTAATTTTAAGATACCCAGGGATATTGCGGTTGGATATTGTTAAGACATTTAGCACTCATGAGGCTCCTTCCCTTCTGTGTTGACTATACTTCTCAAGTGATGTCAGTGACTATTCTTTCTAGAATATGACAGCTACAATCCAGTATCAGAGGGTTTATCTTGATGCTTTTGGGGATGGGATTAATCGTGGAGTAACTGATGTCTTAATTTCTTCTTTTGGGCCTTCAGCAACACTTGCACATGTGGGACCAGGGACCATCTTTTTTAAGAAGTGAGAAAAATTGCAAGTATATCTAAATAATTTTTGGAATACATTCTGTGAAAACAGTTTTATTATTCAACACTTCTGAAATGTGAAAATGAAATAAACAAAAACCATACCAAAAGCACCATGGGACTGAGTCAGTTTTAAAAGGAGGAAGAAGAATTAACTAGAAACTAGAATCTTTGGGGTAGGTTGGTTGCTTAATAGCAGTCAGCTGGGAACTGGGTGTTAGCAAAAGACTGTATGCTTTAGTTCCAGGAAAACAACCTTGCAGAGACCCTCGTGACTAGCTGATACTCAAAATATAAACATTCATTGCCAAGGAACATCTGTAGAATAATTGTAAGGCTTCATTAACTTTTTAATTCCTGTTTCAATAAATTTTTACATGGCTTGGTAGAGTTGAGAGGCAATACAATTATGCTTTCTGATGACAAAATATTTCAGTAGAGGAAATGCCAACTCTAAAGTTCAGAGAGATTATAAACAGTTACAAATTCTTAAAAGGTCTCTGTCAAGAAGTAAAAATTAAGAACAATTTATTACATCAATATCCTAATTGTAGGTAACTCTAAGCCTGTGACCTTATATTTTAATAATCTTATCAAGTGCATATTAATCTTTTCAAATAGTTTAAGTATCTTTTCAAAATTTTAGTTTTCTCCCCTGTAATTTGTGTTAAATATTAGTTACAGGTGATAAGATGATCAACTCTTTAAGGAAAATATACCATTCCATGTTCCCAATTTCTCAAAAGACTATCAAGTTCACGTATATTTTAAATATAATTTGACAGTATTTGTCATATTTCTTGGCATATAATAATTATGTAAGTCTGAATTCAGAGTTGCAGGCTACATGAGAAATTTCTGGCTAGTTAATTAGAGAAGAAATATAAAACCATGTATGGTTGTACACTCTTGTGATTCTAAAACCCTGGAGGCCAAGGTAGGAAGAGCACTGTGAGTTTCAGGTCAGTCCTAGCTACACATAGTGAATTGAAGGCCAGCTTGGATTACATAATGTGAACTTGTCTCAAAACCGAACAAACCAAACTAAACAATAACAACAAAAGAATTAATTAGAAGCATAACACATTGTCACAGATTTGTTATGACAATTGTAGAGTACTGGTTCATGAAACAGATGAGATCCTGGGAACTATTCTCCGGATTCCCAGACAGACTGTAAATATGTATGGTCAAATCTCTGTGACTAAACATCATTTCAGCTGAAAGCTGTCGCTTGGGATAAGAAGAAATTCCTTGTCTTCATATGCCAAGCTCAACCTTTTTGCATCCTGTATAGCAACACTCAGTTGACAACCCAGGTCAGATGCCTGTATCCTCACATCCAGTAGTTCTGAGAAAGTGTCAGATCTTCTTCAGCTTGCCTCTCAAGACTTAAACAATGTATTAACTGTCTTTCTCAATAAGAGGAGGCTTGGGATAATCTTTCTCAATAAGAGGAGGCTTGGGATAAAGGAAAAATAAACAGAAGCAGGAGTCTTCTACATTAATCATTTTTAATAAACACATAATTTATATAGAGATGAGTACATAGATACATGGAGAGATGATATATGAGACATATGCCGTTGGTTATTGTTAATTGCAGTGTAATACTCTAGAAGCTCACAGCAAACACTGTATTAATTGAATCTAAGTAATTGTTTCTAGGGAAAAGAGACCATTAAGTTCCTGTGAGCATCTTGTCACAATGTCTTTACTAGCTAAAAATACATTGCTTGACTTTCCATAAGTTTCTGTTTAAAGATGCTATACTAAATGTATATTACTGATACATTGAAAGAAAGCCAGAGCCATAACAGATTGCACAAGCTTATGCTGAACTTTCTTGCTTCGCTCAGTTCTTAAACCAAGTCAGCAAGTGTTCCTTTTGCAGTCTTAGTCTGGTATTACTTTTGTACACTTCGTTTATGACTCCACTGTTCACAATGGCACAGTGCTGCCATGCTATCCAAAGAAGCTCAAGAAAGCTGTGAAGTGCATCACACATAAAAGAGAAATGTTTTAGATTAGTTTCATTCACCTGTAATGCTGAAAAGTAGCACTAATTAGACACAATGGATATCGTTATTATTATAATTTTTCCACGCTGGGGATCTAATCTACGACTCTGCCCATGCCCTCTCCAGGTCATTTGCTTGACTTTTGATGGGCTATAAGTGCTGGATAATTTAGTATGTTTGCTATTACATACACAAACATGTAAATGACAGACATAATTCTTCTAGGATTGATTTGGGGTTATAAATACATTTTAGTGATCATGTGTATTGACTAATGTGAAATATGTCAACAGTTAAGTAAGATTGCTTATACACATATATGTTTATGTCTATGTATCTAGAATTAACAAGTATTATTGTGATTTTGCAAACTGCTTTGCATAGCCATGCACATAGAAAAAGCTGGGACCATACTAACTATGACCTACTATACACCATAAAACTTTATATTTGTTTTGACAGCACTCAATCTCAAAACAGTCATCATTTTTATTGTAAATATTATTACATGAAAATTATGTTTTCTTATATTTGATTGTTCAAATTGATCATTACTACATTGAGAACTCCTTGTGTATATTGTTGTCTTTAGTTTTTCTGAAAGATATCAATTTTATCAGTCATTCTTTAACTATTCCTTATAAAAACCTAGTGCCCTAGTGCTGTGTAATATTTTTCAGTTTATGAATTTGTTCAAAGGCAATTACTTAGCCAATTAATTATTTGCCTTTTTTGCTCAAAAAAAAATCTTTATTCAAAGCCTGGAATGAAATTTTGTTTTTTATTTACACATCTGATGAGTTGGATAGACCTCATCAGTCAAATGACTTTCCTGGGTACTTGGCAGATTAAAGACATTACGACACAAATAAGCTAACTCTTGTCAATATTTCCATCTGTGTTCCTTTTATTTTTTTTTTCTGGACACAAGCAAAAAGTTAGTATGGCTTAGTGTTTCTACTACTTTAATGTTTTCACTCTTTCACGGCCTTTTCTTGGCAAACTGACTTTTGACATTTGGTTTCTGTCAACAGAAATGATCACATGAAATATATCTTAGGAGGAAATGAGGAGGAAGAACTATTTGATCCAAAAACTACGCTCCAGATGGAAAGCCTTACCACCACTAGAGTAATTTATTGGCATTGTTCAAGTTTCTCATGGAGGTGGATCAGAAGGGTTGTGTTCATTCAGGTTCAATCCAGGGCCAAAGTCTGGTTCAAAATAACAACAGGCTTTCCCATCCACATAAGGTTGACTAAGGGAGTTGGAACCCTAGAAAGTATTATAGACAGGAGTGGTGGATCATGCATCTCTGTTGTAGACTCTGGAGACTCACATGAAAGATATCAGAAAAAAGACTACGTATATGAGAACATCAAAGAACCAGAGAAGTATGACAGATTTTAGAAAGTGCAGAAGGCTGGATCTGTGCCCTGGTCCGTGTTACTTGCTAGAGTGGGTACACTCAATTCTAGAGGTATCATTTTAAACAGGAAAGAGGTTGGGATTTTGCAAGATAAAGTTAGATATGTTTGGAAATCAACAGTGTTTTATTAAAATTACTTGTGAGTATTAGTTTATTTAAAAAAGTGAATTTAAATTTGGAAAGTAGTGGAGAAAAATAGCCCTGACTCCAAAGCCTAATATTTCACAAATTAATTTATCTGAAGTAAAAGCAATTCTTCATGTCTAAAATAAAATAGGTGCTTCAAATTGTTGCTTCAAGGATTTACTACTCTGATGTTACTACTAACATCTCTAAACCTTGAAGGTATCTCGTTGTTAAAATGGATGATTTTTTTCCTTATGAAACACAAACTAATGGATTATCCTATAATTTAAGAAAATTTAATTTTGATAATAGAATTTAAATTTGATGACAGAAAAACATAATAATAGAACTTCAAATTTAATGTTGAACAATTACCTAGAAGGCCATTAGAAAAACTTTTCTAGTGCTGATGGTTCATATATGAGCAACCCAAACTCTACCTCAATGCAAGGAGTAAAATGAAACTCAACCTCCCCTGATCAGAACCATCAAACAAACCTCAAATTAGAATTTTACTTTGATCAACAAGAATAAAGTATGTATGTGTAGGGGTGTGAATGTGTGTGGATGTGGATATATGTGTGTGAGTGTGTATGGATGATTCTGTAAAGATGTTATAACAGTTTCTCTCTTGTACTGCCTCAGAAGATCCTATGTGAAAATGGGCTGGCATTCCAAAGTATCGAACTGCTACCTATGTAAATAAACCTTTAGGAGCCTAAGTAAGTACTGTAAGCTGTATCTTATGGGAAAGAGTAGAACTGACCAGGGATAAATGAGTTTTCGGTATATGACTCTGAATAAATAAATCTTCAGCTATGGATATAGTCTGGGTGACTGTGAGATCACAAGAATGGAACCCTTAGAAAATTTTTGTGAGAAACATGACTATGCTATTTTGCAGGAAGATGACTGTAGATGTGTTTTAAAATGGCAAGAGATTTTAAATGTTTTGATTATAAAAAGGCACTGCATGTTTGATTACATAGATATGCTCGCCGATATTTAAACATTATACAATGGATACATGTATTAATATATCACTTGGTACCCATAAATATGTATAGTTCTTTTTTTAAAGTACCTGCTAAATAATTAAAACTCCAGGAAACTTAGATTGTCCTTTGCTTATTAAAGACCTAGCAGGGAAGATTTTGGCTTGTCTCAGGGATTCCTGAAAAGAAGGAAAACAGGAAAAGCTCTCTGAGCCAGGAACCACCGTATGGGAAAGAGAGGGACAGAGCAAGGGAAGTAAGAGTCTTCAGAGCATACATTGCTAGGGGTGAAGGAACAATAGTGGCTGTCACTCAAGAATTTACCTTGTGTGTTTACTCTGCAGTGATTATCCTCTAGTGGCCCTTGGACTGTTAAAGGATTCCCATCAATAACCTTGCATTATTTTGGAGAATGAAACAAAGCACGTTCAGACATACTTGAGAGTTACAGCTGCCAAAGCCTAGTCCAGCTGGTTCAAATCCCGACGATAGCATAAAACCAGCAACGCTAAATGCTTCATTTTTCTTAGCTGCAAAACAAAAATAAAATATATGCCTGCATTTCTCCATAGCATTACTTAGTGTATATAAACTCTTTTACTACTGCTAGGAAGCACACAGTAAAAATTAGTATCTTGGGATAAAAGAACACATGGAAAACCAGAGGAGAATGTGGGTTTGAATTGAGTCATTAGAAGCTGAATCAGAGCTGAGATTTAGAGGGACATATCCTGACAAGTCTGAGTGTGTCTTTGCTCATCTTGAACGGCTTGGCATCTCCGGAAGGCTCATAAATTGGAATTCACCTGCACAAGTTGCCTGAAAAGAAGGCCAGAGATGATTTATATTAAGATATTGATGGTAAATTTGCATTTTGGAAACCTAGAAGGCTGCATGTTTGGGGATATTCTAATTGTATGCATTATGCACAATGTGAAGGATCTCAGTCATCAAACTCCTTAAAAATATTCTCTGTGAATAATTACATATAAAATATACTTTTTGTCATAGCTAATAAAACTAGCCCATTTTTAAAGGGATAAAAATATGTATCCAGTCATCATTTTTATTTTCTAAGATTCACTAGTATGAAAACCACCCTTAATCTCACTATTATCAAGAAAAGACAATACATGACACTTGGCTATTTGCATTTTGACCTTAGTCTGTGTTGTCTTGTGTAAATTGCTTTATGTATCAAGTAACCATTTTTTTCCATATTTAAATGAAAGTATTTATGTAAATTATCTATTAAAGTGCTTTTTGACTCTGCAATTATGTAACTTTTGAGCATCAATAGCCACTTGAGTTATTGCATTGCAATATGATTGCTATTTATTACCCAAAAAGTGCATTTTTCCTATTTTCTTTATGGAAAACAGTTATTTAATAACCTACTTTCAACTCTTTGTAAGTTTTAACAAATAAATCACATGTATAAATACTTGTAACTGAGAGTATAGTTCTTATTCTGTTTTTAATTGTTTGATACTTTTATGTTTCATTTGCATTTATTTGTAAGTTTCTCCACTCTAATTGTGAAAATTTTGATGAGAAACTGAGTTATCCACCCTCTGGTTGTACCAGGCTTCAGGGATTCAGGACAATCTCAGTAGATGGGGACATTCTACAGGAGTAGACTGGCAAGTCCTGTCTAGTTTTAAGGAGCCTTGAATAAGGATGAACACTGTATAGAATTAAGAGTTATAAATGGTGGAGAGAGTGGGACAAGAAGTATGATCTACAGAAGGCAAAGGAAGAGGAAGTGTGGACCAAATGCATGGTCATGTTCTGAGACTTAGCATCCAGGGATTACACTATGCAATGCACTGATTATTAAATTTTTTTAATTCCCTCCAACTTCTTAAGGATCTTGTCTTCACTGTCCTTTATGATCTCGTCTGTAAACTTACTATCATTTTGACATATGTATAAAGACACCCTTTTTAGAATAAATAACATAAAAACACATTATCCATTTACCTATTCAGAGTGAAGTTGTCAGATTTATGTCTAATTCAAAGCCCTAGCAAGCTTGGGCCATTTGGGAGACTGTTTGAAGAAACAGAATTGGGAAGTCACGTGATAAGTGGCTACATAGAGACTTCTAAACATACTAGCAAGTAGAAGAATTGGTAGAAAAGGGGATTTACCTCAAGGAAGAGGAAGCTAATGCAGACAAGTCTTCAGAAAACTTCCTGTGCACTGACTAATCAGAGTGCCTAAGAAACTGCATTCATTCAAAATGTAGGCTCTCTGGCCTGAGATGCTCCGAATGTATTAATTCAGCTCAAGGCATTTACTCTCTATGTATATTATTTTGGGATTATGATGCCAGATTTTCCTTGTGCAGGATGTTGGCAAAGGAATTCTTCATATATTTACCTTATGATTCCTATCTGGGAGGCTTTGGCTGAAGCTTACATGAGCAGAATACTTGATTAACATCTTCAGTTAAAATTTAATCATGATTCCCATATCGATATACTCATCAAACTTAGGATCATTGATGTTAGGTAGTTGTCTCGGTTTGTGTTGATTCTATCTAGTCCTCAATTGTACCATGCGAAACAAAATTAAAAATATATAATCACAGTCCGCTTGATAGCCTGTTGACTATTGTGAGTTAAAAGCATGCTGTGCTGGCTGCAGAAACACGGCCACAGTGGTCTAATTTCCTCTAATCCACTAGGTGCCTGCTTAATTACAGCCTTCCATTCACTGGCTCTCTGGCTGTATTCCATCTCGGCTTGTATATTTTTTTTTCATTTGGTTTATTGTCTATTTCTATTTCATCGAGCCGCATAGAATACAAACTATGTCATTTTGTTCCTTGGCTTTCAACATTCTCCATTGAGCCATTTCTATATTTTATTGCAGTGTGGAATTTAACTCTTCCCAGACACAGACATCTATAATAAAGTTTAGTCTTGAAAAGATTTTGTCTTCTTTGGGTGTCAGAATAGTATGAGAAATGGCTGAAGAATATAAGAATCATATCAGTTATCAAATTGATAAGTAAGGTGGTAGATACTGAGGGATAAGAAGAGATGTTGAGAAAGGAGTCTCTTACAATATAGTCCTTGTATTTAATGGAAGAAAGGGAATCAAAGGATCTTTGGAGTGATAAAGCTGTTGTGATATCTATTGTAGTCTTGGCCATATGCACGAGTACATTTGCCAGTACTCAGAACTATACAATTGAAATGCCTACCTTTCCTTGCTGGAACATTGTAAGGTTGACATAAAAGTGTTCCCAAGCTAGGAATAAAAATAAATAACAATAAAGGTGACAGTGTATAGTATGCATTTTAATAAGCTTTAGCCAAAAAATGTTTTTGTAACATGACTGGAAACCTGACCAAGAAACAATTTGTCAACTTAAAGTTTGTTGACTAGAAAAATCAATGGCTGTCATTTTTATTTTATTATTTCACCTTTTCTGTCTATTAGCCAGTAGAGAAGCAATAATGTGTAAAAGAAGTTAGAAGTCAGAAAAAAATAGATTTTTAAGTTATTTGAATGCTATTAGAGAAAGGAACAGAAATCAGGTCCTTTCATAATTCACTCATTCTACACAAGCAATATTTTAATTATGATACGAGGTTCATAATCTTCAAACACAATTGCCTCTCAACTTACTTATATCAATTATAAAATCCATTGTAAAAAGAAAATACTGTAATTTAAAAATACATTTAATCTATCCAGCCTATGAAGCACCAGAGCTTAGGGACATAATGCAAAGTGTAATATTATTGCTTTATCTTTGTGGTCACATAGCTGACTGGGAGCTATGCCACACTGTGGCTGACTGTCACGTTGAGATACCCTATTCCAATAATACAGAAAAACCTCAAACTTCTGAAATAAAAATGTGGTTTCTTCCTATCGTGTATCATTGTCACACTGCCATAAAGTTGAAAAATATTTTACATTGAAGCATGGTAACTTGACAACTATCTATTTTGCTCACTTTTTGTTTTTGGCAATGTAACGTAGGTTCTGTCCATAAGAAGCATGCACTCACAATTATGATTTAGAAGATACTATCATGCACTGAGATTTACTTGATATTTTAAGACATAAATCAGGGCATATACATAACTCATATGAATTTATCCTTTCATTAGTTCATACCTGTGATCTCAGAAAAAGTACCCAAAGACTAATAAACAAAGGAAAAAGGGGATTGGCTTGACTTGCAGATATTATTATATAGTATATCAAAAGCATGAATCTTTGCAGTGTTGCAATGACATGCAAGTGCTTCAGGATTCTATGCAGAGGGAGTATGGGAAAGAATAATTATATTAATGGGAAAGGTGTTGATGCTAATTTTCGTTATTTACTTATCTTGGAAAGTAAGGAGACCTGAGATGCTGCTTTCTATTCATTTCATAGGCATTGAGTGATAGTTTAGCTGGGTTGGTAGGAATTGACATGGAATAAGAATGGGGACTTGCTGACAAGGCGTTTAGGAGTAGTACATCAACAGATTTTTAAACATTTGAGAATATTCACTTTTCATGTGAATTTTCATCTGCATGACTGTATGTTCTAACTGTAGATGGGGTCAACTGTTACCTGGTAGCATAATCCAGCTAATAAGTAGCACAGACCATGCCTATATTGAATGAGTTCTTTCTTTTGTATGATGAGAGATTATGCACTGGATCAGCATATCCTTTTCATGGCTCCAGCTAAGCAGTTACTGGCTGTATTAGGTATTCAATACACAGTAAGACAAAACTCTTAACATTGATATTGGAATTATATGATAAGAGACAAAGTAAAAGACAGTCATAGAAGAGTGGCCAACTTGCTTAGTGAAGTTTAATTGGGGTTAATATATTCAACTATGAATTTAACTGATTTAGCTTCATTCGAATAAATTGTCCCTTTAATTTTGGATGCTTAGATTGTCTTTTGTCATTGTTGGGAGTGATATTTATGGCTAAATTGAATGCCTTGCCTATCATTATGATATCCCATTTATCACTGTTTCCAACCACGGGACTAATTTTATAGGGACCGAAGTCATAGACACAGATACATCATCAATTGGATTAAGAGGATTAGCTCTGTATTCCACTACACAAAATTCTGTATATTGACAAAGTTTTTTAAGACTACTGAGGATTATCTAAGGTCATAGACATTCTTGTATAGTATATCAAAATCATGAATTTGTACAGTGTTAAACGATTATCACAGAAACATAAGGGTATGAAACTTGTAACACCACCCTCCAGATTGTGATA
Source organism: Peromyscus eremicus (assembly GCF_949786415.1). Lineage (NCBI taxonomy): Eukaryota > Metazoa > Chordata > Mammalia > Rodentia > Cricetidae > Peromyscus > Peromyscus eremicus. The sequence continues at coordinate 73,332,204 of NC_081426.1, forward strand.
CAAGTTCTTTTTTTCTACTTTGTTTTGTTTTTGTGAAGGTAAGGAAACAAACTAACAGAAAGTTGGAATATTGTCTATGCTTCTACATATTAAGATCCATTAAAAAAAACAACAACCCGCCTTTAATCCCAGCACTCGGGAGGCAGAGGCAGGCGGATCTCTGTGAGTTCGAGGCCAGCCTGGGCTACCAAGTGAGTTCCAGGAAAGGTGCAAAGCTACACAGAGAAACCCTGTCTCAAAAAACCAAAAAAAAAAAAAAAAAAAAAAACAACAACCCTATGTTTCAAGGTCTATGACCATTGGTTTTTGTAGACTTGGATATCTTAGAACTCAAGTGAAAAATGTGTCCATTATGACACTCAATGACATTTCCTTAGAACTTGGTACTGAGATTGACACCTGACAAATTTAAGCTTTTCATTCCACTAAATGAGCAAAATAAGAGTTGTGTTTTTGCTGGGTGATTGGCCCTGATGTTAAAGACAGCAATGTCCTACATAATCTGTATATAAATGGGTATTTGGAAAACAGATGATATTCTAGTGACATTAAAACTAATAATAAGGTCAATTATAGGCAGACTACTCCAAGGCTTTTGTATCTAACAGACAATATTATGTAAGGACCCTGATCTGACTGAGGTTAAAGAAACCCTAAAAGATAGGGAATAGATACAAAGAGATTATTCAGTAGGTAAAGTATTGTATTCAGTTCTTGAGACCCACATGTAGAACAAAAGAACTGACCCCTAATCTCCACATGTGTGCTGTAGTATTCTCTTATGCATAATAAATGAATGTAACTTAAAAAAATGTTAGAGTAAGAAAATCCTATCTTGAGCTAATGAGCTTTTAATAAATGAGGACTATAATGTTTATTCATATCCATACAATGCTGTATATATGTATATGTGTATATATATATATATATATATATATCCTTGTATGTTTTTCCTCTCTCCCTTTCTCTTATTGTTTTATATTCACACACTTTTATTTATCACCTAGTCCATAAGTTACACATTATGAAGAAGATGACAGCAAGAGGTACTTAAAAAAGCAATGATTGCCACCTTGGTGACAGATTTATGAGGTTTTGGGTTTGGCACTTTTTCAGAGGCAGGTCATTTTAATTTTCATTTGTCAAAACAATATTTACATTATGTTATGCTGGAACATTTTGTTATTGTTTGAATTTAAATGTGGGAGAAAAAATCTAGTTCTGTGGGATGGTCAGGAAATAGATACTTGTCACCTTTTGTCAAGGCACTTGTCTTTGTGACATCAGAATGTCCTACATCCATACACTGTGAATTTTCTGTACTGTGAATCCTATCTCATCCAGGTAGAAGTTCTTCATCCCATTTTTCCTGACAACAAAACAGGAGATATGTCATTAAAGCTGTATGTGTCAGGCACATTGCTCAAGGATTCTGCTTGGAAGAGAGTGACATGAAGGGAGCTCTCAGAATCTCTCTATTGTGGCAGGATCTGCTGGAGTTGTATCAACTCTTAGAAACATCTATATCACAAACCCAGTGTCTCTGCTCAGCATTAGTTCTAGTGTTTCCTGGGAACTGTTCCTAGGTTTGGAGCTTCTGATCTCTGAGGACAAAAGAGGTCACATAACTGTCAAAATTGTGTTTCTGTCTAACCTGCTTGTGGTAGTTTGAATAGGTATGGCCTTCACAAATGCATGTGTTTGAATGCCTGTCTCTTAGGGAGTGGCACTATTAGGAGGTGTGGTCTTTTTGGAGTAAAGTATGACCTTGTTAGAGGAGGTGTGTCAATATAGAGGTGGACTCTGAGACCTCCCATGCTCAAGCTATGCCCAGTGTGGGAAACAGTTCATTTCCCATTGCCTGTAAATCAAGATGTAAAATTCTCAAATCCTTCTCCAACACCATGTCTTTCTGCATGCTGTTTGGCTTTCCATCATGATGATAATGGACTAAGCCTCTGAAAGTGTAAGCCACCCCTAATTAAGTATTTTCCTCTATAAAAATTGCTGTTGTAATGGTGTCTCTTCACAGCAATAGAAATTCGATTAAGTCACTGATAGACTTGTTAGAATAAGTTATTCTATTATTAGAAGTTATTATTAGAACAACTTATTCTAATAAACTCTATAAGGTTATGCCAAATATGTGCACATATATGTACAAGTCTATACAGACACACAACAGGATTTTTTCTCCAAATGCAAATTCTAATACTCTAATGTATGAATAAAATCAAAAGAGAAATAATTTGGAGGAATACATGATTTGCGTAGACACACACCAAAATGCATGAATGTATATGTGTTTGACATGAGTGAACACGTATGTATGTGATATAAAACTAATTCAGTTAAATTATTTATTCACATTTAACTCCTAATATATCAGTTTTCAAACTGTATTTCATTTTTATATTTATTTGTGAAATATTTTGTGATTATCTTTACTATAACAAAATTGATTAGATTTTTAATATCATGCAATGACATTTTTAAAACAAATACTATGGCACAATATCATTAAAATCATATATTTTTTAATGTGTGTGTGGGTGCCCATGAAGACCAGAAGAGGGCTTCATGTCTCTTGCTGCTGGAGTTATAGGAAAGTGTGAGCTGGCCTGATGTAAGTGCTGGGAACCAAACTTTGGTCCTCTGAAAGAGCATCAAATGCTCTTAACCACTGAGTCATCTGTACAGCCATATATGTATGGAAATGCTCTTGTTATACATCCATATATATATATGGAAATGTTCTTGTAAATGTTTGAAATTCTTTGTTCTTATCATGACACATGGCCAACACAATTTGAGTGATTTTTGGAAACAACTAAAATTATCTATTTAAGTAACTTTATTATGCCAGAGACAAGCTTTTCACATTATTGGTTAACTCCACCTAATAAACTTGCTTTCCAGGACACTGTTTTCCTCTGAATGGTTAAAGCCTTGTTCATGTTAATTTTTTTTAAATCTTTTATTTATATCATATATGAGTTAGGAATTAATAAGACATAATGTCTGTAAATATTGACAACTCAAATTATCATTCTGTTTCTTCTGTAATTTGAATGAAAAATGAGGAAGCATTCTAACATGTCTGTCCAGTAATCTTCCTATCATTAAGTACATTCTTCAGGGCTTTCTGCTGGATTCTCATTCAAACTTTTTTTTTTTTTTTTTTTTTTTTTTGGTTTTTCGAGACAGGGTTTCTCTGTGTACCTTTGCGCCTTTTCGTGGAACTCACTTGGTAGCCCAGGCTGGCCTCGAACTCACATAGATCCACCTGGCTCTGCCTCCCAAGTGCTGGGATTAAAGGCGTGCACCACCACCACCCGGCTCATTCAAACTTTTAAAGAGGAAGAACTTGAAACAGTGAGGCTAATGAATCTTGTCCTCTTGGTGCAGGTGCCAGAGCTCAGTTCTGATGTCCTTAGGGCCCACAGAACAAAGCAAAGTTAGAGCCTCCAGGCCTTCTGGGAGTTGTAAGGACTATGGAAATAAGCCAGCCGTTTTCACTAGAGTTTATGTACATACATTCCTCTCCACACCACAGACTGCGTGGGACAGAAAAGAAATCCTCTACTCTATTCACCGGTTGTTCAGCAGGCAACAAACGAATTCTCCTTCTTTCTACTCACGAACTTTAGTTGATGGGGATGGTGCACAGTATAAAGCCATTTGAGCACCGACGACATGTTTTGGCATTAAACAGGAAGAACAATTTTAATTTGCGGCTTCATTCCAAATTGGAGAAACAAAAATAAATAAAAAACTCCATTTTGTCCAACAAAAGGGTTTTAGATTCCATTTACATCGATATAGCAAAAATATGTAATAATAATAATTAAAACAAACCTTGTCTCTATGCTCTTAAAGGGTCTGCTTCGTAAGCTTTGGCTCACATTTTCAATATGGAATTTCCCTAGCCACTCCATTTAAGAGAGCAGCTTCATTTAGTGGTGGCATTTTATGTGCCTCCTCCACATTTGTAAACCCAGCCCTGCTCTTTAGGACCAGGAATGGACACAGTTTAATTCTGTTTATTATAGAAATCAAGGGCTTTTGGAAGGAGACTGTGAACAGCTGTTTAATATTGTCTTTCTGTTAATATAGAGGTTCATTTCTCATGCTCTCTGAGGACAAGGCAATTCATGAGATTTCTAGAGGCTCTTTCTGCAGCACTGCAGGTTGGTGCCAGTAGTCAGCCAAAGAGAAGGTTTGCTGCTAATTGGTGGGGCTGGCTGTTGCTAGCAGGTGTCAATTTAAGACCCACACTCCAGTAGGATTTCTGGGGACCCTACCTAGAACACATCTCTAATCAAAAGAGAAAATGAAAACATTGTTTTTGTTATACAACTTCCCAGCAATATTTTCACCTTCTGTAGCTGGATTCAATATAAGTTTTTGGAATGAGGACAGGCAAGGATTATCTTTGCGTCTCTTAGATGACTGTATTTAATAGTTAAGGAAATTAAATGTTTCTTTTAAAAAATAGTCTGGTTAAAATCACTGAGCCAATTTTAAATAAAATGATGGTTTTGCAATAGTAACTGACTGAAATCATATTTACATAAAATAGTCCCTTGAATATGGTGTCTGATACTTCCCACTGTGACATAAAGGGACCAATTCAATTTGGTGAGAAATCAAACTGGCATTTAGCCCTCATTAGTTTTTGAGGTAGGGTCTTAGTACCTCATGAAACCCAGCCAGGTAGTCCTCTCTCTATATAACTGAGAGTGACCTTGAACTCCTGATATTTCTGCTTTCACCTCCCAAGTGCTAGGATTATAGCGTTGTTCAAATCTTAGATGGTCTTTTAGTAAAATAAATAAATAAATAAATAAATAAATAAATAAATAAATAAATAAATAAATAAAACCCCTGGAGTCAGATATCAGGGTGAATGCTGAAAGATCAGAGAAGCAGAACAGCCAGTCACTAGTTCTTATGTCTATGACATCCTCAGCCTAAAGAGAGTGAGTTCCTATTCTCTCACACTTTATATACCTTTCTCTGCCCTGTCATATTAATTCATGGGATTAAAGATGTGTGTGCTTCCCAAACAAAGGTATGAGATCTCAAGTGCTGGGATTCAAGGTGTGTGCCACCACTGCCTAGCTTTGTTTCTAATCTAGTGGTTGGCTCTGTCCTCTGATCCTCAGGCAAGTTTATTAGGGTACACAATGTATTACCACATTATAGGCATGTACTGAGATGCTTAGCTTCTCCATCTTAAGAATGAGTGTGGCTATGTAGCCAGTATTTTAAATCTTAAAGCCTCTTTCCATTAGAACAGCAATATTATGAGTTAAAGAATGGCACTTTTGCCAGGCGTAGTGGTACACATTTGCAATTCTAGTACTTGGGAAGCTAAGACAGTAAGATTGACATGAGCTTTAGACCATCCTAGACTAAACAGCAAGACCCTGTCTCAAAGACAAAATAGAGCCTTAACGACAAAGACAAAGAACAGCACTCGTCAGATGATTTCTAATTCTTAAATAAAACATGAGTACATGGAATACTGAACTTCTTCACAGGACGACACTTGAAAATGATTAAATGAAGGAGCATTGTGCTATACCTGAACTTTGGTCTATACATACATTTAAAAAAATGCTGTGCACACGTTCGATTTCTGAAAACCTGTATCTTGAAGGCAGCATCTGTTCTCTACATTAAAATTTGATGGTATAAGATTACTTTAGAGTATCTTTGTGTGTGTGTGTGTGTGTGTGTGTGTGTGTGTGTGTGTGTTTCTAATTAATATGGTTTTGGAAATTCTAATTTATTCACTCATTGGTTTATTGCCCTGCTTAAACACATAAATTCTGATATTTATTAGCAAAAAATATCTCATTTGGGAAAGGGAAGGGAGACAGAGTATGGTTATGTAGCTTTTATTTGTCCTGGCTATCCTTTATTTCCACATCTTTCTGTTGTAGCTTCCATCATGTTTGTGTGACTTTATCAGGCTAGAAAACCTACTTTTTGGATTGAGTTTTATAAAATGTTGCAGAAGCAAATGCTTAAGAGTAAGACAGAATTTGGAGTGATAACTCAGTCAGCTGAGTTATACCTGCTGCATGGCTTGTCTTTGGTATCTAGAACTTATGTAAAAGTAAAAAATGTCTCTCTCTATCTCTATCTATCTATGTATCTATCTATCTATGTATCTATGTATCTATCTATGTATCTATCTATGTATCTATCTATATATCTATCTATTTATCTATCATCTATCTTCTATCATATATCCTATCTATCTATATATCTATCATCTGTCATCTATCCTATCTATCATCTATGTATCTTTGTATCTATGATTCTTTCTATCATCCATCCTATCATCTATCTATCTATCTATCTATCTATCTATCTATCTATCTATCTATCTATTATCTCACCAAACATCTTAAAATGCTGATATTTGAGTATAATTACATATTTGAGTATTAACTGTCATTTTTTCTTGTAACTATGTTAGCCTTTTTAGGACTATGGCAAGGTACCTGGTAGAATAACTTAACGTGAAGATGGTTTAGTTTGGCTCCTAGTTTCAGAGATTTCTGTTCAGTATTTGGCTCCCTCATTGTTGGTCCTGAGGTGGGACAGAACATTATGGCTGTAGTAGCAGTTGTAGAGGCTCCCTGCTACTTGGTGAACAGTAGAGAGGACAGAGAGTGAGAGACAAAGACAGGCAGAGACAGAGTGAGACAGAGACAGAGAGGGAGGGAGAGAGGAAGAAAGGTAGGGAGAGATCCCCTTAGGAAGGAGATTTTTCTTTTTGTATTTTGGTTCTATCGAGGCCTGCTGCCTATTGTATGGTACCAGCCACACTCAGGGCACATCTCTGCTCTTATAGAGACATCCTCATATACACATACAGGTGTGCCTTACTAATTTAGGTGTTTCTCAATCCAATCAAATTGAAAGTTGTGATTTACTACAACAGTAGCACTTTTTGAATTTGCATTCCAAGGCAACCCATTTCAGTTTTCCTCTCAGATAACTTATTACTCAAGTGGTTGATGGAATGAGATACTGGGAATGATTTTTAAAGAAAATTCACTAAAACGAGTTAATAGTTGTATATGAACCTAATTTTTAATAGAAGAGAAAATGTTTAAAATGAAATACTAGGAGCTGAGGTTTCTTGATACTTAGCATTCATGCATTCTCAAAATCTCAGGAGAAAGATATTGGAACAGCAGGTGGAAGAAATTTAGGGGTGAGTTTTGGGCACTGTCAGAAAGAACTGTCCTCTTTTTTTTTTTAAACCCTTTCAGCCCATTTGTTTGTGTGAGCATTGAAGTTTGACTATAATGCCAGAAGACATATCCTTCCAAGCAAATTGAGCAGGAAAAACGCATGAAACTCCCCCTGCCATTCTCCCTCTACTACTTTAACTGTTCTCGAGTTAGTAAGTAGGCCATCGTACAGACATATTCATGTAAGAATGAAGTCTTAAGGATGCACAAACCAATGTGCACTTTGAATAAAAACAAGTAAAATTTGACTTCAACTTTCAGCCCCTGGTCACACTTGCTTTCTCTAAGGCAATTGTGTAGCTGTGTCCTCCTAATTGAAGCATACCTTACTGGACAGAGGAGGAGAGCTTATTACACTCAGCAGGTAAGAAACTGAGAGATTCAAGAAGATCAGAAAGATACAAGATTCAGCCATGGAGTTGTTTAAGTAACAACTGCCTAAGAGAGGAGTCTTTTCTGCTGGCAGAGCTACCTGTATGTTGTTCAAGATGATTCAAGAATGCAACTTCAGTTACTAATCCCCCATTCTGGGATTGTGTGTGTGTGTGTGTGTGTGTGTGTGTGTGTGTGTGTGTGTGTGTATGTGATGTGTGTGTGTGTGTATGTGTGTGTGTATGTGTGTGTGTACGTGTGTGTGTGTATGTGTATGTGTGTGTGTGTGTGTGTGTGTATGTGTGTGTGTGTGTGTGTGTGTGTATGTGATGTCTTCCAGGCCTTTGTGCTCCTGTCACAGCATCACAGCTGTGCTCCTCTAAGTAATCCCAACATGTCACTGGTTTACCAAACTAGACTTGGATAGAACCATTTCTCTGGCCTGTCAGTGGTGCCATATTTGGGGTCAAACAAGGTTTATTCATGTCTCCTCAGGAAGGGTCACCGAACAAATAAAATGACATATTAGCTGTATCTGTCGTGAAGGTGAAGCATTCTGCTATCCGTCAAATATTAACCCATGGCTACACTAACAATGGATGAACTAAGATGAGATGACAAACCTGCCAGCAAGCCACAGCCAAAAAATGGTTTCAAGTGACAATGATAGCATAGTGGATAAAGCGCTCACCATGAAAATGTGAGGACAGGAGGTTGGATCCCCAGAACCCACATTAAAAAAAAAAAAAAAAACTGACAGGTGTGATGACCACTTATAATTTCAGCACACAGAAGTTCAGACGGAGGGACCTGGGGCAAGTTGACTAGCTAAAATAAAATGAGCAAGCAGCAGGTTCAGCAAAAGATCCTAACTCAGTAAATAAATTGGAGGGTGACTGTAGAAGATACCCAGTGTCAGCCGTGTGTATATGTATGAATCTGCCTCTGCACACACTTGTGCCCCATACACGCAAACATGCATACTTACATTCATGCACAGAACACACACACACACACACACGGACACACACATACACACACATGCAAATGTGTTTACTTTTTTCTTTAGGGCAATGATATAATGGTTTAATTACATGGGAGCAGTGTTAAGATTTTCAAGGACATGTTATGCTTATATGGATTTAAAATGAGGTGGTTGATAGGAGCATGTGGTTATGCTATTGGGAAGGAAGGAAATTAAATTTATGTAATGCAGCAACAAGCAGGTAGTCTGAACCTAAGTGGAGATAAAAATCCAGTGACCTGAAATCCTTTAAAATATAGTACAGCTGTGTTCTCCAAAAGCTTTATATTTTCCTGTATGTGTACACGGATATCACACACCACTCACACTAGCATCTTGTAGGTAGGATAACTCTTCTCACGTTCTAAACGAAGGAATTGCTGTCTTTCTTAGCTATGTTACTTTGCACCTGTGGTTTAGCTTAGGCAAAAACCATCTCCCGAAACATTCACACTCTACGTCCTTGAGCTGAGAATACATTTTAAAATAGATTAAATGTTATACATGAACATGATCCAACAGCAGTCCTGTCTTCTATTTAAAAAATCATGTATGTGACTGTCATAGATTGGTTTTACATATGTTTCTGACCATCTGTTATGACTGTATCAAGAAGCAAAAGACACGGAAATGGTAACAGACAGTAATTGTGCTTTAATGAGATTTCAGTCTAATTATATGTGCTCTAAAGTTTCAAATAGCATTTGGGGTCAAAAGCCAACTTTTTTGTATGCTTAGTTGAACTGAACTTCTGAACTTCTAAATTTGCTTTTCAGTGGCAGAAAGATTGCTCTAGAGAAATAATTTGCTTGGCCTGGTCAAGAATTATTCATTTTTCTTTATACTCTAATCTGTTACATCTGATTTGCATGCACCTTTATATCAGCTCATGAGCGTGGCAACCATTGTTGGGAAAAAATAATAATTTTTCTAAGGTAGAGAATGTATATTTTGAATTGTAGTCTCCTTTTTCGATGTGTTTATTTACCTAAAGATAAGTTTATGAGATGATGTGAACTTTGACTATAAAAAGAAATCTGTTTTATAATGACTTCTCTATTTTTCCTAATACACTCGTGACTAATCCCTTCTTATGAAAATTTTATCCACCTCATTTAATGGGAAAGGAAAATGACTGAGATGTTTAAGAACTGGCTGACAACCCAAATCAATTCTTCACCTGACATATTTTGTTTATTGTTTAAATTCTTAAATATTAATTATGTTTATGTGTAGTGTACATGCATATGTATGTATACAATGTAAAGGCACATGCATGTGTGTACATGTACGTGTGGATGCCTGTGGTTAACAACTGTTGTTTTCCTGGATCACTCTCCATCTTGTTTTTTGAGACAAAATTTCTCTCTGGACCTGGAGCTCACTGGCTAACCCACTGTCAATCAAGCTTCAGTATCCACTTGTCTCAGGCCCCCTCAGCATTAGGGTTACAGATGTGCACCATGGCCCCAGCTTTTAGATAGGTGGTGGGGACCAGACTCTATGTGCTTACGCTTACCTGGCAGGCACTTTACTACTGAACCATCTCCCCAGCCTTGAGAATTTTTGTATTAGCACATTATTCAGCATGTGCCATGACTACTTCCAATCTCACGATTAGAAAAGTAAAATGAATAACGTTGAAACAGCTGGATTTTGTTTATCTGACATTAATGACAAATTTAAGCAGCAGCAGAGCTTGAACTGGAGTTAGGAGGAGAAAACCAGAACCTGGAGAAACTGTTCTGAGAGACAGTGTGTGGCCCTATTCTGTTCTCCAGCTCATGATCTAGCCTATCCAAATCATTAGGTTTCTCCCTCTAATTTTATTTACTTATACTTGAAAAGAAACAAAACAAGTGAAAATATAAAAACTGCTTGTCTAGCATGTGTAAAGTCTTGGGGTTCTATCTCTAAGGCCACAGGGAAACATGACAAAGCATAAACCCTTTTATGCCGGACAGATAGTCTCAAATAACTGACAGATTAAAGGGGCACTTTAAATTTTGTTCTGATTCTTAAATGTTGCAAAGATAGTTCTGTTTCATGACAACAGCTCCCCCTAACAAAATCTATAAATTCAAAATTTTGTTTGGAAATCATAGCTACATTTTCTGAACCAGAACCTTAGGAAGAGTGACACCCGTGTGCCGCTGTGAAAGTCTCTTTCATGTCTGGCTTAACAGGAGGAGACCGGAGTCTCCCGGATGCTCTTGCGCTCACATTATTGTAATAGCACACAGCCTAGATTCTGCAAACACCATATACTTGTGAGGTAATGAGAGTAAAGGCAAATAGCATTTTGGCATTGTTTTGAAAGCAGTTTTGCCCTCATGAACCCTTACAGGATTGTGGAAACAATCCCAAGCATCCATAACCACATTTGAGAATTTTTGCTCCAGGCAGCTAGACACAGAACTTGCCCAGCCATCCTTCAGCATCAAGGAGAGCAGGTATGGTGTTTTGCTTAAACACTGGTGTCACATCCACGTTTCTTCCAAGTTTGCCTTCTGAGAGCAGTGGGAGCTGTGGCCTGTCTTTGAGCTGAGAAGGGTTCTTCAGATAGGTATCTTTGCTCAAGGACATCTAAGAGCTTTAAACTATTTGAAGTATTTAAGCTGAATGTGGAAAACAGCCATCAAATCCAGTGATAGATCAGTTACATTGCTATTAAGAATTAATGCATCCGTTGTGTGAAAAATATCTCTGACTGAATTTAACCGTTCGAGAGAATCTCCAAAAACTAATTGAACATCTCCCTCTTCTCTGTGCCTTCTATGGAAATTATAGAAAAAAAAATACCCATAGAAACAACAAAGGAGCAATAACCTCGTCAGTCATCAAGAACAGATTTCCCCAGCACAGTAAGCTAAAGGAGTTCCCAGAGAACAGAAACCCAAACAAGATTAAGGGGGAGAGAAAAGAGAAAACTTTGGCCCCAGGCAGCAGATCTGTAAGTAAGCATAGATCTTCTGAATTTCAAGGTCAGAGTCAGCATGGAGGAGAAATGAGCATGGACCAGGGAGCAATCAGGACACTGATTCATTAAGCAGTTGCCTGGGAACTGCCTCTTTCTTTCTCTAGTAAATAAATAGTCTGACAGCAAGGATTTTTTACCTCTAGGCTCAAGGCAGAGAGTTATTCCAGAAAGGGTTTGTAACTGGCCTTGGGGGTGAGGGCCTTGGTTTGGCAAAATGAAGCACAGTAGGATTTGTGATAAATAGGTTTGTACAATGGTTATTGGGAGAAAATTCAGACACACACACACACACACACACACACACACACACACACACACACACACATATATATATATATATATATATATATATATATATATATATACCATTTTTAATTTGTCATATGCTATTGGGAAAAAGGACAGACTTCAGATGGCTGTCTGCTAGGTCTTTATCCACATAGCCTCTTTACATGACTGCCACTGGTCACTTTCCGTCAGCCTCAAATCACGATTCCGAGATATGGCCCATTGAAGGGCCATATCCATCTAGCTTTCTGTCTAATGAGATCTATATCTGGCCTTGCACTGAAGGATACAGACAAGAGCCATATGAGCCAGATACACTAAATAACCTAATAGTTTCCAAAAATATAAATCTACTTCATGTGCGGTGGATACAATGAGCAAATAAAATCTGTGGCATATAATCATAAAGGCTGAGGGTGGGAGCAATCTCAATGCCTTTAAACGAAGAGTTGGGTGAGACTCGTGCTTTTTTCTATATGCTTTGTTAGAGAAGGTATTCTAGCCCTACAAGTATCAGGGTGAATCTTACCTTATGACCTTCAATGTCTGATTCCATTGTTAACAGGCAATGTTTGTTCACTGCCTGAATTTTCCTGGCTCCATCAGTTTGTGGAGATGCTGCTGTATGAAAGAGATGGGTGGACTCTATGGGTTATTATGGTTTGATCTACTGATAAACTTTTTTTTTCTGATTTTCAAAGATTTATGTGGGGAGATGATAGAAAAATGTTTGTTATTTCTATGGTTATAGTTAACAAATAATTTTGTAGCATGCTAAATGGATCTAAGATGCTAATGACTCTAAATATTTTTATATATATCACTAAGAAAAATTATTATGTTGTTAATGGTAGATGATTCAGTTCCTTATTTTTATTAATTCTCATAGCATAATTATTGAAATAACTCTTATTCTACATTAGGCTTTTCATTGTTATACATAAAATAAAGGCTGGTTAAGAAACTGATATTTTAAAAATTTGTGTGTGTGAGTGTACGTATGATGTACGTTTGTATGCATGTTCATAAGTGTGTGTCCATATGTACCACAGTGCATGTGTCAATGTCAGAGGACAAGCTTGTGTGTCTGTTCTTATCTTCTGCCCTATTCAAGGCAAGGTCTCTTCTTTACTACTGCATAAGCTGGGATAGCTGGCCCATGAGCTTCTAGAGATTCTCCTGGATCCACCGCTGTTGGAGCAGTGGCATTGGAGATGTATGCTACTGTACTTGGCTTTTACATAGATTATGGGGATTCGAAATTAGACCTCATACTTGTGCAGCTCTAAATCTGACTGACATGTCTGAATCCTTTTAGACTTGCTGCCCTGGGTCCCTGTGCCTTTCTGCACGCTTTCCTGCTCTGTGCCCTGCGTGATAATAATATGGCATTTCAAACAAGAATGTTCTATTATTATTTATGCCATTTTCTCTCATGTAGCAGATGCTCTACCTGCAGTTTTTTAAATAAATATTTTTATCAGTTTTTTTTAAAACACTATGAGTCTGTGTGTATGTGTGTGTGTGTGTGTGTGTGTGAGAGAGAGAGAGAGTGAGAGAGAGAGAGAGAGAGACAGAGACAGAGACAGAGACAGAGACAGAGACAGAGAGTAGGTGCACTTAGGTGTAGGTATCCAAGGAGGACAGGAACATCAGATTTCCCTGGAGCAGGAGTTACAGGTGGTTGTGAGCCACCTGAGGTGGACACTGGGAACCAAACTTGGGTCCTCTGCAAGAGCAGCAAGCACTCTTTACCACTGAGCCAGCTCTCCTGTAACCCTTCCTGCAAATTCTAATGTGGGTGCATTCTTAGTATCTTTAGGAGACAGACAGAAATTGGAATTAATCATTCTTCCTCAAACAGTCATGGATGGTTTATTAATTGAACTGTACAGAAGAACAGTCTTCCGCTGTGCCATTGGAACAACAACCAAACACACAGGCACAGACAGCGTCAATTGTACTGAAACCAGGGAAAATCAGATGTCAGAGGTGGTTGGATGTAAGAAAACAATTCACGCATGTGCACGTTTGTCAGTGTGACAGTATCTAAAAGTATTAATCCTTTTGTGTGTATTATCTACAAATACTATGATTTTTTACTATGATTATTACTCTACTATGATTATTACTCTAAAAAGACAATTTTGTGTCCTCAGCAACTAACATATGCATAAAACTAACTTTTCCTATTGTGGGAATTTTGTAGGTATTTTGAAGACTCCTTTCCTGGGGAAATTTTACTACAGATTGATAATGTTGTTGATGTGTGTTTTTTCTTTTCTTTTTCTTTTTTTTTTTTTTCTTTTTTCTTTTCTTTTCTTTTCTTTTTTTGGTTTTTCGAGACAGGGTTTCTCTGTGTAGCTTTGCGCCTTTCCTGGGACTCACTTGGTAGCCCAGGCTGGCCTCGAACTCACAGAGATCCGCCTGGCTCTGCCTCCCGAGTGCTGGGATTAAAGGCGTGCGCCACCACCGCCCGGCTCTTTTCTTTTTCTTATTTGCCAGATGTTGAAAGTATATTGTTTCTTTCTCACCAGTTTACAGCATGCTCCCTATGTTCCCCTGGACAGAATTTGAGACATTTCTCTTATCCACAGTCCTATTCTGTCCATAGGAAATAACCAGAAATCCCATATTCCTGTTCAACTTGATTCATCACAGTATCTGCACTCCTCTCGTTTCTTATTCCAACACAGTCAGTGGTCTGGATTGTCCCTGTCTGTGTTTGCAGATTAGAAGTGTAACTTCCCAGACTCATCTTCTCAACCCAAGAAACATGCCATCACAAAGCTGGGAAAGCTCAGCTGAGAGCATAGTAATGTAATTGTTTAAAATTTGATTTAAAAAATTGCTTAAATTGGCAACACTTGTGGATTGAGAATCAAGATATATATAGAATTCGAAAAAAAGCTTGGATACAAAGCTTTTTTTAAACCTTTGTACAAATTGAAAGAAAATATGGCTAATAGGAAAAGATGCATTAAAAAATATTTATCTTTGGGCATGTATTTTGATTAATCTTTTACTCATATCTTGGTGAAGAATAAAATTGCCTATATTTATAATGATGACCATTCAGATTCAGATCCTAGTTGTGTAGGATGCAAGCTACCTATCTTTTTTTCTCATGATTATGCTCCACATTTTCCAATCATCTGCAGCTTAATTCACTTCTTCATCCTGAGGCATAATCATTGTTTTTCCTCCCTTTTTCCATAGACATCTCACTTTTCATGATGAATAATAAATTAGTTAAGTTAAACTTCATTTAGAAAGGTTTTGTGGTTTTGTGAGTTAGGTATCTCTCTTTTGGGTGTGTGTGTTCACATGTGCTTGTTGTACTGGCTGGCTTTGTGTGTCAACTTGACACAAGATAGAGTCATCAGAGAGGAAGGAGCATCAGTTGAGGAAAAGTCTCCATGAGATATAGCTGTAAGGCATTTTCTCAATTAGTGACCATGAATAGGTCCCAGGCAGTTTTGGGTGGTGTCATCCCTGTTCTGGTGGTTCTGGATTCTATAATAAAGTAGTCTGAGCAAGCCAGGGGAAGTAAGCCAGGAAACAGCACACCTCCCTTGCCTCTGCATCAGCTCCTGCCTCTGGGATCCTGCCCTGTTTCAGTTCCTGTTGATTCCCTTCGTGATGAACAGCAATGTTGAAGTGTAACTCAAATAAAACCTTTCCTCCCCAACTTGCATTTTGGTCATGGTGTTTCGCTCAGCAACAGAAACCCTAACTAAGACAGTTGTCGTTTGTTGGTCCATTTCTACCTTTCATGTTCATTTTAGAAACAGACTCTGGCACTCTATAAGTGGGCTAGACTGACTGACTGTGAGCCACATGGACCTGCTTACGTTATCACCCAAGTCCTGGGATTACAAATCTGCATTTCCACCCCTTTGGTATATTGGTTCTATGGATAGCATCAGGTTCTCATGTTTGTAAAGCAAGTACTTCACTAACAACAATACGTATACAACTGTAGACATTTCTTCATTTGAAAATTTTAATCTTAATATGAATACTTGCATTTTTATCATATCCACACGCCTTTTTCACCTCCAACTTATGCCTGCCCCCACTAACACATCCACCTTCCAGTTGCATGTCTTCTTTTAAAAGAAATTTCGTAACCCACTGAGTCCAATTAGTGATGCCCATATGCACATCTACTGGATTATGGACAGTATACCAGTGCCCACACTCCTAAAGAAAACACAATTTTGCCTGATCCAACAAATATCACCTTCCAATAGCTCCTCAGCCAGAGGTGGTGGAGCCTTGTGAGTACCTTCTCCACTAGATTAGACATAGAGGTCAGATAGTGGTGGCATACACCCTAAATCCTAACACTTGAGATCTCATGCCTTTGCTTGGGAAGAACACAGGCCTTTAATCCCAGGAAGTGATGGCAGGAAGCAGAAAGGTATATAAGGCATGAGGACCAGGAACTAGAGGCTTTTTAGCAGCAGTTCAACTGAGACTCTCAGGGGTGAGGACTCAGAGACTTTCAGTCTGAGGAAACAGGATCAGCTGAGGAGTTGGTGAGGTGAGATTGGCTGTGGCTTGTTCTGTCTCTCTGATCTTTCAGCTTTAATCCCAATATCTGGCTCTGGGTTTTTTTTTTTATTAATAAGACCATTTAGCAATTCATCTTACACCCATTCTTACTAGAGATTTGACTGCATAAATCGTATACACATCTGGAGTAGGTAATCACGGTGTCTGAGTTCATGAGTGCGATGATCATCTTATGTCCTGAAGACAGTGTTTTACAGCTCTCTTCCAAGTCTGAACCTTTTATATTATTTTCATCCACTGCCCATGATATTTCCCAAGTTTTGGGACAAGGGGATAATGGAAGAGTGATAAAGATGTCCTTATGGTCATATATTCTCAGTACTTTGATCAGTAGGTATTTCCTTTTAATAGAAGATAACTTTAGAAATTCGAACTGATTATTATTTATTTTTTCAATTCCTATTTCAAATATAAGACTGGCAGAAAAAGAGAGGTCAATATATATTTATTGAGATAACTTGAAATGATATAATCTCGTTAGGACTTACTTGTGTCTAAGTTTTCAACATATAGAAAGGAATTCACAGATATCTTTTGTATTAAACATTGATCAGGCCTCTCATAAATCAAACCTAAATTCATCCTACAACCTCTGAACAAGAATAACTTTAGCAGTCAGTTTTAACTGAGGCTTACAATGAATGACCAGCTATCCTGCTGATACTTTCAAGCATCTACCGTGATGTGGCTTTTCATGCTATCTGGATTTTTTTTTTCTATCCTGATATATCTCCTTTTCTTCTTGAGGGTTTTCTGAAGGCAATTTTTTCACTTTTAACATCAGTTCTGTAAGACAAATCAGAGCAGGTTCATTTACATTAGTGACAATTTCCTAAATTCAGTGTAGATAGCAAATATTTAAGTAATTCTTTATGTAATATCATAGTTACTTAGTCATTCTGTGCTGAGTTAAGCTGTTATTGTGTTTGTTTTGTTTACAAGACCAGGGCCTTTGCAAGTTAGGCAGGTACTTTAGCACTGAACTAGCCTTCCATCCTGAGAGGCTCTTGTTTGTTTCTTTCTGATTTTTATTGCGTTAGATGTTTTTCAAGAGATATTTAAAGAGGCAGATTTGAGAGTTTAGAGACACATTTTTAGAATTTTTAAAGCACCAGAAATCTTATTTGAGTAATTCTTATGTTTATACAAAACTTATAAATGTAAATAGGAATTTTAGCTATTAGGGTAGGAACTGTGAGAAATTGGTAGCTATGTTTTTAACCATAGCTGCTGTATGTCCTTAATGATTTGCTTCTATTTTCCTAAATTGCTTTCCCTTATTTTATTTTTTTGAGTTATTCTCATGTCCCTGAGGCTCCTTGCTACATATTCTTTTTACCAAGAAGCCTTTTCATTCTGCAGACAGGCTTCCTACCCCTCATTCCTACCTGCTCTCTTCCTCCTTGTCACTGTCCTTCATGATTTACGTCAAAAGTGACACACATTATTCACATTGATCCGCATCAGGGCAAGTATTTATTTGACATGTCTTCAGGAGTGCCAAAAACCTGTTGCTATATTTAAACAATTAAGTTTTAATTTTCACTTTGAAAAGCTGGTAGAAACTTATTTGCTACATTGGCATGTCTCAAAGGAATAAACAATTAAGAAGTGCAGGGTACTGGGTAAGATGATGCACATGTGCCCTCAGTATTTAGGTTCTTCCTACTGTCAAACTACATCCCGATGCTGACAGACCAGTCAGAACCAACACTATGAATGTTCTTCTCCTGGAATGTAGCTATTTCTGACATTTTATTCCTCTGAGAAACTTTCTGTTTGCTAATTTAAATTCTTTACTTTAGCTTAATAGATTTGAATAATAAGGCAAAATATAATTTTTTAAAATGTAAATATTATAACTAATTTATGTATTTGAATTTTTCTTCCTTGTTCTCTCATTTTTGTTTGTATAAAGAATGATATATCTCTTCAGCATGAAACCTGGAGCTTTCATGAGTCAGTAAGATACTACATTCAAAAACAAACCAAATCTCCCAAATAAAACATTCTCTGGTTTGCCCTGAAAGTGAGCAACAAATATTCCAGTTTTCCAATTCCAGAGATATTCTTGTCAGGGATGGTTAATCTAGACAGCGTCAGAACCTTCAACCAAACAAACATGTCTCTGTGCTCATGGCCATCTATTCTGAAGGGAGTTTAGTGTAAGGGATAGGGTAGGATTTGTTACATGCCTCTTGGTGTGACTTGGTGATGTGAGTTTTCCTTGGACTTGTCCCAGATTTTGTGTGCGTCCAAGGTGTGGAAAGTTGATATAATCCTGACCTTCAGGCAGTGCACACATTGTAAATGAGCTGTTTTTCAAATTGGGTTCATGTTAGGTCAGTCTCAGAGACAGGATTGTGGAGTGAGCTCAGCACCTCATGGCTAGCACTAATACCACATTTAGGAGATTTTGCTGTGGCAGCTGAATCAACAGCTGGGATTCTAAAATCCCTAACTTGCACATAGGATTTATCTTTCTCACCCACAAAATTATGTTCCTATATTTACCATCTGTGTGTCACTTTTTATTTATGAAATTATAAAAAATGATTTATAGGGAAAGTAAAGAAATATTTTGAAGACAATTTAAAAGCGTAAATCAGTGGCATAGAAATGCAGTTCATAAGACACGATCCATTAGGCAGAACAACAGCTCATTAGCAAAGAACTGGTATTAGCCAATAACTTTTGAAAGTTATTAGTAATTTGAAAAAGTGTCAGCTACCAAAAAGGCAATCCTCCTTGCAAATAATAGCAGAAAGTCTTTTACATTGTTAAACAATTGGCTCACCTAATTGTTTATTTTCCTTATAACAGTTTTCACATGCACTCGTTAACCTTGTGGCATCTTTGAATGTCCTTTTCATTTGCTTCCTCTTCAGAGGACATTTGCTTTTGCTAGAGGGTTTCAGATGAAAAAAGGCTCCCAACAAGTAGGTCAATGTGTTGGGTTATAGGAGTGTCTGAGAAGCAGGAGAAACCTGGTTCTAAGTGGCAAGAATGAGCAGGTGAGATGCAAATCTCCCACTAATGGCTCCCCTTGGTGCCATTAACCCTTCTGTCCATAAATAAATGCCTCTCTCAGAAAGAGCTTGCAGGCATTGTGCTGCGACATTTCACCTATCCCAGTCTCAAAAAGAGAGGAGTAATCAAAGAAAAAGAGTTCCCCAGACAGCCCATCACTACAGCCTGGGGGATTGTGCTGGTCTAGGTATAAGGGAAGATTTGACCTCTGTGTGCTTCTGTGGAGAGTGTGTAAGTCCTCATGAACGCTTCTTTGACTGAACGATTAGAATTATTTTTAGTTCTCTACAGTACAGTCCTCTTAATACGCTATTTGATAGTATTTTATCTTGGAAAGAGGACTTAGAAATGAACTGCTTGGAGAAGAGAAAGAAACATTTTCATGTCTCTTTCTTTTCTAAAGGCATATTCTAATTCTTCTTACAAAAAAAACATTGAAGTTCAAATGGGAGAAGAAGGTTTACAGAAAACTTGAACATCTGTTCAAATAAGCTAATTGTTTTAAAAAGGAGAGATATATAGAATCCTGCTGTAAATATTTTATTCTCTTCTTTAGATTGTAAATAGGTCTGGATGTTAGTTTTTATAAAAATACATTTTCTTTCTTTCAAAACAGCCTGGGTTACTAATCTGCTGTTATCTGAGGTTTTATAATCAGATTTCCAGTGTCACTAATCTCATAAATGCGTGGTTCTAATTTAAAATAATTGTTCTGAAGTAAAAATAAGCAAGTCTGTCACCAAGAGGCTTTGAAGGAAAGGGCAGTCTTCCAAGTCAATTATAAGCAAGATGACCCTCTTAAGATTTTAGGATTTTTCCTCTTCTGTGAAAACTCACTCAGTCTTTGCCAGTGAGCCTCAGGGTTGGGGTATTTATTTATTTAATAGAAAAAGCGTGATTTGGAATGGATCACTCTCCTCAGCCTTCCTCATCCAGACGAGTAGATGCAAGTCCATGCCTCGTGTAGAATGATTGACTAAACTACACAGGTATAATTGCTCTATTAGAAAGAACAGGTTTGCTGAAGTTTAGGGAAATGAGTAAGTGAGAGGTGAGCCTGGCTAGACTTAGGTGGATGTGGAAACAATCAAGCATGGAGAAATCAACTGACATTTATTTAATGCTCTCTGATGCAGGAAAACTTTTCCAAGACATTAAATTTCATTTTCCTTTTCTTCTCCTCTCATAAAGAGGGAATTGAATATCCAATTAAAATGTACAGTTCACTTATATAGAGACAATATGCAATTTCAAAGCATGTGAAGCTTCTTTAGAAGCAGATTTTTGTTCTGATATACTAAGTATTGTCAATGAAAGTTGTTTTTTTTTAAATAAGACTGATTTAATGAGCTTTTCCAAAGCTCTCTCTCCTCTCTCTCTCTCTCTCTCTCTCTCTCTCTCTCTCTCTCTCTCTCTCTCTCACACACACACACACACACACACACACACACACACATTCTTGGTTATATGTCAAATCTTTTTAAAATAAAGCACAACAACCAGGTTCAATGTCACTACCTTTAATCCCAGCACTAGGGAAGCAGAGGCAAGCAGATATGTGAGTTCAAGGTTAGCCTGGTCCACATAGAGACTTCCAAGGCAGCCAGAGCTACACTGTGAAATATTGTCTCAAATAAATCAGCTGTGGGGACATGACAGCCAGTCCTAACCTGATGGCACTGTGTTATTGACTGTTCTATCCCACTCAATTAGTGACACTTCCTGCAGAGAGGTAGACCTGTATAATAATTTATACATAACTCCCCTGTAAAGGCTGGAGAAACTTAATATGGTACAGGCATCCTTTAAGGGCTATTGACCTTTGCCCTGGAATGCCTGTGAGATCCTTTCTTTTTTTTTTTTTTTTTTTTTTTTTGGTTTTTCGAGACAGGGTTTCTCTGTGTAGCTTTGCGCCTCTCCTGGAACTCACTTGGTAGCCCAGGCTGGCCTCGAACTCACAGAGATCCGCCTGGCTCTGCCTCCCGAGTGCTGGGATTGAAGGCGTGCGCCACCACCGCCCGGCGCCTGTGAGATCCTAATAGCCTGCAAGTGAGATAGGAATACTCCACAGCCAAACATTAGGTGGAGAAAAAGCTCCAATTAGAGATCTCCATGGAGTCCCTCCCCTTGAATCTCAGGAAATCCAGCAGGAGATGGGGAGGAAAGATTGTAGGAGCCAGAGAGGTTGAGAACACAAGAACACAGTCCACAGAATCGACTAAGCAGGGCTCACAGGGGCTCACAGAGACTGGAGAGACAACCATTAAGCCTGCATGGGTCTGTGCTAGATCCTCTGCATATGCTGTGCTTGTTAGCTTGGTATTTTTGTGGAACTCATAACAGTGTCCGTGGGAGTGCCCCTGACTCTTTTGCCTGCTCTTGGGACCCTTTTCCTTCTACTGGGTTGCCTCACTAAGACTTAATATGAGGGTTTGTGCCTGGTCTTATTGTATCTTGTTATGTGTTTAGTTGATGGTTGATATCCTTGGGAAGGCCTGCTCTTTTCTGAAGGGAAACAGAGAGGAGTGAATTGGGAGGGCTGGAGCAGCAGGGGGAGGGGGAGTACTGGGAGGAGTGGAGGGAGGGGAAATGTAGTGTATGAGAAGAAAAGAAAAAAAAGAATAGGATAATGGTGTTCCTGCTGTGAGGTATTTAACAACTTGCTTTCTGCTTTTCTGCTTTTGTAAACGTTGATTGGGATGAAGCTGGCTTTTTATTACTGTATACCTGGAAAGAGAAACATCTGAGAGTAGTACAGATTTCTCACCCGGCTATAGATTCCGTAGATAATTGTATCCAGCTTCATAAACCCTTCCTTTAGCTTCTTCAGCATGGCATGCAGTTTGGCTCTAAGACTGCTGTCCTTTTGCTAGCAGTAAGAATCAATTCATTTAATCTAAATCTAAATTGGGTCTATGTCGTTGGTCTTTCTCGGTGGATTCAAACACCACAACAAAATTATACACATATAGCACCCACATAACCTACACTTTCTTCTGGTTATTCTGGAAGGTATTGAGCAGAGGAATTTTATTTATACCTAAGAAAAAAATAACATGAAGGAATTTTTACCTCGAATTTTGGTGGTCAGGACCTCAATACGACTTATATTCCCTTCTGGCTATATAAGATTTCAAGAATGTGCATTGACACAAAGCTACACAGAGAAACCCTGTCTCAAAAAACAAACAAACAAAAAACAAAAACAAAAACAAAAACAAAACAAAAGACAGTGCATTGAAGATAAAAATCTGTTTGGGAGGCACCCAGGCAGTGGGACCGGGTCCTGTCCTCAGTGCATGAGCTGGCTGTTTGAAACCTGGGGCTTATACAGGGACACTTGGCTCAGCCTGGGAGGAGGGGACTGGACCTGCCTGGACTGAGTCTACCAAGTTGAACTAAATCCTCAGGGGAGTCTTTGCCATGGAGGAGATGAGAATGGAGGGTGGGCTGGGGGGCGAGAGGGAGGAGAACAAGGGAATCCGTGACTGATATGTAAAATTAAAGTAAATTATAAAATTAAATTAAAAAAAAAACCAAAAAAAGTTTTATAATACAACTTCATCCTTATAAAATAAGTTTACTAATTTTCTTTTTAAGATATGTATTCTAAATTTAAATTTTAAGAATTTTGCATTGTAAGAAATCAAGAAATTAAGATACATTTTGTGCTTATATGCTAAACTATGATCTAATAATTATTGATGTAACTGAGAACTGCTTCATAGATACTAAAAATAAAATTGCTAGTGACTGTTTTTTGTTTTTTCAAGACAGGGTTTCTCTGTGTAGCTTTGCACCTGTCCTGGAACTCACTCTGTAGCCCAGGCTGGCCTCAAACTCACAGGGATCCCCCTGGCTCTTCCTCCAGAGTGCTGGGATTAAAGGCATGTGCCATCACTGCCTGGTTACTGGTGCCTGTTTTAATAATCTCATAGTTATTACACATTGTGTCTAGGACTTTATAGTCTGGCAAATTTATTACTGTGTTATATTCATCAAATAATATGACTTCCATTCTAACTGAAATTTGTTCTAAGATTCAGTGTAATTTCAATTATTGCCCATGATAGTACAAATTACAAAGTGTTAACATTCCCAATCTTAATTTTTTTTTCAACAAATTATTAGGTGGCTAGCCATACTTCTTTAATTTACAAAAACTGAATTCCCTCCAGAAATGTGATTCTTATGAGTCAAAAAGAAATGCTTGTAACCAACATAGATGAATGAGTGATTCAATAAATAAAGATTTCTTCTAATTGATAGTACGTTGTTTTTAAATAAGCACAAATCTAATGTTTATTACATTTCTTTTTTTTCCAATGAAAACTCAGATGTTTATTATTGCATGCTTGTTGATATGGGATAGTTGTTTGTGATTTCCTAGTATTTGTTATTATAATCACTTTGATTGCTTGTACATCATTTCACAAATGGTTTTCGTTCTAGCCTTTTAGTTATTGTGTGTGTGTGGGGGGAGAAACCAAAACCAAAACACACAAAAAACCCATTTGATTCCTTACGGTTGCAATGTTTCTAAGTGTACCATATTTTGCCACCTAGTACCCAAATACATCTAACTTTAGTTGTTTGTTTCACTGGTTAAGAAATCATATCTGGTGTTGCTTATTTGCACAAAGATTCTTTTAGACATAACACATCTGACAGCTTCATTGTTGTCATGGATAAGAGTACAGCTCACATAAATGTCCTCTGCTGTCAAAGACAAGGGTATCTCCTGTCCTAGATGCCATCACACACAGAAAATTGCACTGATTTGAAACAGGGATTTCTAGAAGGAGAGAGGAAAGGCTTCTTGATAAACTGCATTCTTCAAAAATTGTCCGTCAATCAAAAGATGGGAAAAAAGCCTTTAGATTACAGGTTACTTCTTTTAACATATGCATATGGTCATGCCAAGTATTCCCCAATAAGAACAGCCCAAGGACATTAATAATTTTAAGGGCATATTCTGAAAACCTTAATGAACTTTGTTCGTTCCATAGAAGACCATTAACTAAATAAATGAATGAAATAAAAGTATAGGAAAAGCTACATGTTAACTCTAATTTTAAGTTGTATTCTTTAAAGAAATGGAAAATGGGTGAAAGGCTTGAAAATAAAGACATCCAGAATGGTCTAATTTTTAAAATATAATCTGAATTTGTCACACGTATTTAAATGGAAAAAAAATGTTGTGATAAATCACACAAATGTTTTAAAAATCACACTCAGTAGGAATATATCTTTCAATCTCCTCTCACCACATTTAGTGTTAGTGACTTACTCAGCTATCTGTGATGACATCTCAGTTGTCTGGTAACTAATTAGCCAAGGACATTTGCTTCCAGAGTAACCAGACCTGCTCGCATTTTCTTTCCTTTGTGCCCTGCCATCTACTTTTCTTTTTAAAATATCAAGATATACTACAACAAGAATGCTGTACTTGTACAGTTGAAAAGCTCCAATTTCCACTTGCCTTCAGGATGAGGTAGGAAAATTAAATATATCATACTAGGCTGTTGTTGACTGGAAGACTTCCATGTCATTATTCACATTTCAAAATGTTATTCCATATCACAAAGGCAATCCTGTTTTATAAAATAAACCCCAGTTCATGAAAAATGGGGTTAAAAAGTAGTTACTCATACATGAGCAGGGTAGAGTTTAACCTATAATCCTTGGTAGACTATTGTATCAATGAGTTTTTCAGAACTTATGTGTCTTTCATGAGAAAAAGATGTATCCGGGGAAAATATCACATTCCCTTTTCTCTGAAACTAATAGAATAAGAAGGCAAAGATTTAGGAGGCATTTGTATGTCTGGGGCTCTGTGTGAGTGAAGTGTTAGATGAATTGGCTAACAAAGAGCCTCTGCTTAAATCTGTAAGTGAACTGGAAAAATATTGTCACTAATGGAAAAAAGGGCAGAGGCTTTATATCTTTCCCATATTCCATCTCACCGTGAAGTCAGTGGGGCGAGAAATATAGGCAAGCACAGGACAAAGATTCATGGCTGAGAACTCACAGAGAAACAGTTTAACATCTTAGAAAGATTGGAGACAGCATTCCTAGCCATTAATTATCTAAGAGTCACAGTAGGATACATTGGATTGAGTCTGCTACCCACCAAACAGGGAGTGTTGAGCTAGAGGCAATATTATGCAGGACTCTGGAAAGGGTTTTGGGAATGGGACAGCACAGGCTCTTTTACTGGCTCTGTCAGTCCAGTGTTTTGTAGTCTTGGCAAAGCCAATGAATGTTTCTTAGCTTTCATTTCTCCATATTGACAAATGGAGCTGGTAGCACAATACTGAAGTACACCTGTGCCTGTAAGTCAATTTCTGCTGCTTTCAACCCTGCACTGATGAACCTTCCATATTGACTTACAATAGCATCCTGCAAGCCACTGATTGATTTAATCGCCACTGTACTCCATTAGTTACTGATAGGCTTCTTAACATCTCTGAGCGAAGATCTGCCCCAAGTGACGACTTTGAAAGCTGTGCAGTAAGTCAAATACTATATGCTTGCCAGTTCCTATAGGGAAGCTGAAAAGATTCACAGTCTGACATAAAACACAGGCCTCTCAGATAAACCCCCATGGGAGATTAAGCTTATACTGTTTAAGAGAACCAACAAGAATAGTTGATTTCCTTTGATATTTTTAAAAAAATGGGGTATTATTAACTGGAAATTCTTGTCCTATGATGCTAATAGAACTTCATGTAATACTTCATGGTACTCATCTTTGTAACTGAAGATATTTCTCATATAAATAATACCTCAGTCTTTACTTAAGACAGATGCCATGATTTATGATATCAAAGGATCATTTTCAATTTTAAAATCCACTATAACTGGGCTTTTTGTAATCTATAGAGAAAACAAAGGTACATTAACATTTGAAAACTGAAAAAGACCATATGGTTTACATTGCTATGGTCCTGCTTAATCTTGCAAATACATTCAAAATCCTCAAACTATTCTGTTCTATGTCTTTCTCTTTTAGTACCACCTCGGATGCATTCCCACTTCCCAATTTGCCATGTACTTCTTTGGATACTATGTCATTTCTGTGACTGTTCAGCTTAATGTATTGTTCTTGTCATTTAGATGTTAGCCCAACTGGCATCTCTCATTCAAAGACTTCTATTCAAAGAAGTCTCCATTTCATGCAAAATTCTATGACCTCGTAGTCTTTATCCTCAGATTTTGAACATGGCATTTTTTTTCTTTTTTTCTTTTTACAGATAGTAAGCAATACTTTTCTTTGGGTTTGTACTTGTAGCACTAAAGCACTGTCACTGAACTACGGCCTAGGACAGGAAGTAAATTACCTTTCTTAAGTGATTGATTACACATTTATATCTTTATCAATACATCCTAGACACTATAGGAGACAAGTATCATGATTAGGGATTAACATAAGAAGAGTGGGAAAATACTCAAACTATTTGCTAGAGTCCTTTGGGGAGTGGTGCAAATAACTCACAACCTATTTTTCAATGTTCAGTCTTACATACAATCTTGATAGTGCAAAGAAGCCTAAGGCCATTTTCTTGACAGTCTCCTTTAATGAGAGACTAATTTGCAGTCATGAGTAGGAGAGATAAAGATGGGAAACAGGTCACAGTCATCTTCACTTCAAAACTGGCAAGGAAAATACATCCCATTGTACTACCATCCAGTAACGCCTTCAAACAAAAAGTCTTTCCTGAGCTAATGTGAAGGAATTGAATTTCAAATTAACTGAAGTTGAGTGACAGAAAGAAGCACTATGATACTGTCTTGTTAAGACCTTATTGGATTTTATTATCCATTTTCACAAAAGTACATAACTAGTTCTCAGTAGTTAACAAACCTCAAAAAGCTATGTCACTCTTGAAGTGTTTAGCATTGGACATTTCAATAAAACTATAATTCTCACCTAGCACTTAATTATTTAACTTCTTTTTCCAACAATATAATTGTTTTCGTTAACTATGAATTTTTCCCCTTTAGACAAACAGATACACAAATGGTAGAAAATTAGCAGCTGAAGAATCAAGAAAACTGAGAAGTGTGATTTCTCATCTCTTATATCTTTTCTTTTGATATGTGGTTAAGTAATTTTCTTTTAACATACGTGCTGTCTCTTCCATTGATTCCAAGGTCATGAATAGGGAAGAGTCACTGCCCAGTAGTAGTCATTTAAATTAATTCTTACAAGCATTGAAGCCACACAGGATGATAACAATTTTATCTCACTTTCTCTATACCAAATCCAAACCCATTATCTGGAAAAGTAATAAAATTAAATAGATTAATTAACTTGTGTATGGTGATATTATGTTCCCCAAAATATTGTGCACCCTAATAAACTTATCTGGGGTCAGAGAACAGAACAGCCACTAGATATGGAGGCCAGAAAACGGTGGCATACACGCCTTTAATCCTAGCATTCCAGAGGCAAAGATCCACTTGGATCTCTGTGAATTCAAAGCCACACTGGAAACAGCCAGGCATGGTAACAAGAGCCTTTAATCCCAGGAAATGATGGTAGGAAGCAGAAAGGTATTTAAGGTGTGAGGACGAGGAACTAGAGCTGGTTAAGCTTTTAGGCTTTTGAGCAGTGGTTCAGCTGCGACCCATTTAGATGAGGACACAGAGGCTGCCAGTCTGAAGAAACAGGATCAGCCGAGGAATTGGCAAGGTGAGGTGGCTGTGGCTTGTGCTGCTTCTCTGATCTTTCAGTGTTCACCTAGTACCTGGCTCCGGGTTTGATTTTATCAATAAGACCTTTTAAGATTCCTGTTACACTTGTGAGATGTGGCCTTCAGGTTGCTCTCCATGTTGTTTCCCTATGAAACATTGTTCC